>NC_140811.1:13510000-13595000 GCF_050613455.1 Vespa mandarinia | reverse complement strand
TCATGTACTATCATTGAATCATACTCCTCTTGGTAGTTCAAATATTTTTTTTTTCTTGCAATTTTCCTAAAACGATTCGAAATTACGTATTCGAGCGTCACTAAAATTGTTAACGCGCGCGCGCGTGAGAGAGAGAGAGAGAGAGAGAGAGAGAGAGAGAGAGAGAGTGAGCGAATAGATTTCATTATGTCAATACACAATGAAAAATAGCGATGGCTCAAAATTTTGTTAATTACAAACATTTTCATTAAAAAAAAAAAAAAAAAAAAAATTGTTAAGTATTCCATTGATGATGATAGTATCGAATTTCTTCATCCTGTAATAAAGTAGAATTAAAGTTTATAGTTATTAACTTTTATTCAGTCTTACTTTAGAAAAAGTTAATGTAAAACTATAAATCCAGTTCTAAAACTCTTAGAACTCGTTAAAACCTAGTTGCGATTTTTTGCTGGTATCATTAAAATAGAGTAATCTTTCCATCGGAGTTCCAGAAATCGGAACGAAACATTCAAAAAGAAGCCTTCCAACTTTCGATCAAAAGGGTTAATTCACTTTCAAGAAAGCTCTCGTCGGTCTTCTCGGATCGACCTATTTTGTTCCCTTGATATCAATGACCAAAGAGGTAGATAAAAGTAGTAATAGATCTAAGAAAGTGATGCGCTTCAAGTGAATGGTTGTAAGCAGCAATCTTTGAGAAAAGGGATAGATAGAAAATAAAGGTGGAGAGAAAATGGGGAAATATAAAGAAACTAGGTTTTGTATGAAGCAGCAGCCGTCGAGTTAGACGATATAGAAAATAAGGCATAGGGCGAAGAGAAAAGGAGTTGAATTCCGAAACAGGTTACCAAGGTGGGTAGAGGCACGTAAATGCCGTAGGGGTGGATGGAGTGACGAACGGAACTTATGTACGGTAGATTTCGGCTTGCGTGCGTCAAGTGCATACTTCACGTCGCCCTACGAATCTCTACTTTACCGTCTATACAACCCTCTCTCTCTCTCTCTCTCTCGCTCCTTTTCCCTCTTTTAAGAAGGTAACAGAGTGGCTTAACGGTCGGATATACACATACTACAACGTAGAAGGCGGATCAACCCCTGTTCCTATCGTACCCCTAAGGCAATTTTACCCTGAGAAAATTAAGGAAATTTTCTACTACCGAACTAACGATGGGAGTAGAGAGGAACGAATATATTTTTTAGTCAGCTGTCGACTGTTACGTTATATCGTTGTAAAATAGTGGGAGGAGAGAAAGAGAAAGTTAGTCGATGCACGCAAGCTCATATTTGTACAACTTTTATGATAGCTTTGTAATCGCGAGAATATCGAATCATTATTATTAAAAGCATTTTCGATACATAAATCGCATTATTGTACATAAACTGCATTCCTGACATTCATCGTTAAAAATATGTAAATAATGGGAATATTATAAAGAAAACATAAATGTCTTTGAAATATTTATCCTTAATTTTTATCTTCAATTTGTTTCTTCTTGTACTTATTAAAAGAGATAAAAAAAAAAAGAGATTATATCAAGGAAATATTAAAAATATCGGTCGATCAAAAATACGGCGTATAGATATATTTAATTCTACTGAAAGAATCAACATCGATTTATAACACTGCGCAATTAATCTGGGATAAGTATTATTTATCTGTCGATCGATCCCTAGCCAATGTAATTTAGAAACAATTTATATCCGGGTAGTAGCCACTGCCACTAGGCTACTTTGCCTTCGCGGTTGATCGCTGAAAGCAGATAAGTGTAGCCGAGTAAACGGATCGCAATCGGTCGAATAATTAGCCGTATTAGTCCGGACAGAGAGGCGTGGCGATTGGTCGAGTGGGTTCCGCTGTATGAAATTCGATAAGCTTCTTGATGGAAAATCATACTTCCTATAACACATATACATATGATACACATACGCATATACATACCTATACATAAAGACGAGCTTCCACTCAAGCTGGTCAACGTAATGTCATTGCTGAGAGTATCGGATATCCGACGTGCACGATAACTTCAAACTATCTGTAGGACTTTACGACGCACGGAAACTGTCATGCAATAAAGATGTACAATTCGGATAAATGATATTTGAAATTCAAAGCTTAGAGCTCTAGTACTAAGAGCGTTGTACCGTTATATCGACGAAAAACTTTCTCTCTTCTGACTGTCCGACTCTTTTATCGGATTTCAAATGGTTTCGTTTAACGGATTAAAGATACGAAGGGATTCGAGTATCAGCATCAAATTAGCAATTTAACTCTGTTTGAGATTCGATACGTGAATTATTTATCTATTAACTTTTCACTTACGTCTGAATTTGATGAGATTCTTTATATTTATGAAAAATAGTTCGGAGTGATTGGATAAAGGAGAAAATGAAAAATTTTATTCTTTAAAATTAAATAGAAATAAATTTAATTTTATAGGTGCCATTATGAATGTCAATTAATTCTTCCTACTTACTTGTTCATTGAAGAAAAAGGAAAACTAAACAGTTTGATATTTCTAATCTAATCTTCTTATATACTGCTATCCAATAGAGAAAGCTACAACTTTATCTTAGTTAAACACCAGACGAAAAGATATCACCGCTAATGAGCGTTGACCAAAGAGTAAGAGGCGTTGTTCCTAGTCCTTTAAAGCGTATCTGGTCCATGTGATAGAAAGAAAGAAAGAGAGAGAGAGAGAGAGAGAGAGAACGTGAATGTTTGAGTACCGTACAGACGGTGATTAGTCGTTAATGCTTATCATTAA
This sequence comes from Vespa mandarinia, assembly GCF_050613455.1. Taxonomy (NCBI): domain Eukaryota; kingdom Metazoa; phylum Arthropoda; class Insecta; order Hymenoptera; family Vespidae; genus Vespa; species Vespa mandarinia. The sequence continues at coordinate 13,592,238 of NC_140811.1, read as the reverse complement.
CCTCGAGGGTTAATTCCTGCATTAATTACTTCGTGTCGTCCGGTTCGAAACTATCTCGAGAAACGTGTTGGCGCGTGTGTAGCGCACCACAGGTGCCCGCTGTTTGACGCGGGTACATGGACCCGACATACATCTCGTTGCACATCCAGCACTCTGGGTATCACTCGTTGGAGCGTGAAAATTGGACGCTCGAGCGAATTCGTTAAGGTAGAAATACGTAGAGACGAACGCGTATGTACGTGTGTCTTCGTTCCTTGCTTTATTAGATTAATTTCTATCACTCATAGTCTAAATGAATAGATATTTTGTTTAACAAAAAAAAAAAAAAAAAAAAAAAAAAGAAAAAAAAAAAAGAAAAAATAAAAGAAATAAATTTATATGAATTATTATGAATTTTGTATAATGACATTGATATGTTAATTAACTTTTTTTCAAACGAACGTACATACCAACGTTATAATACCAATTTCATTTATCGTCAGACATTCTTTGAATATATCTATTGCGTCAATAATATTCTCCGAAGTATTAAGTAAGAAAAACGATTCCAAGATCTCGTTAAATTTCTTCGATATTAATGTCTTTTAATCGCTACTACGATCATATTTATTATCATCAACGAAGAAAACAAGGAAGAAGCTCGTTGGTGAGATTACATTAATTAGAGTATTCGCCAATTATACTTGATCAGTATTTGTCTATTTTCGTATATTCACTCACGTATATCATGCAGATTGTACTCAACGACGTAGATTACTTATTACGTGTACCAACCGTTATCTCGATGGTACCAAATTGCGTAGGCATACTTAGCCCAACTTACTCTACGTGCACCCAAGCTTATTAAATATTTCACGGTCTCTCGTGCCTCTTCGTACATATTCCTTGATAGCGATATACGATCCACGTCCAACGATGTAACTCGAGCGTGTCCGATTTATCCCTTGGTCTCTGGATACCCGTGTTCAGGAATCGTATAATGATCTACCGCATCTTAAAGCGCACGTACAAAGATAAACAACGTCGCTCGTGCTTCTTACGAAAGATTTGGAACAAGGAGATATGTTCAAGGACAACTCTTGAATAGGTACCAATATATGTATGTACTTAAAATACAAAATATTCGATAAAGATCAAAGTAACGAAGTTTGATTAACGAAAAGAAAAAAAAAAAAGACGAAAAAAAAAAATTTCTTTTACCATACTGAATATTTTGCACACATTACTACGCTTTCTATAAAGAGAGAAATATGAATAAAGAGACGGATCGCCAAAAAAAGAAAAGAAAAAAAAAGGAAAAAAAAAAAGAAAAACGAAATATGTTAAACGATTAAACGGTAAAAGACCACGTTACCTTCATCTCTCGCATATATCTTTCTTCTTTATGGAAAATTTATAATACCCCTTTCTAACCGAGCGAGTAATACATTTTCTACTCTGTTCTCCGCTGCTATAGATACGACTAACTCGATTAGCAAAGCTCTTCGTCGGGCACGCCCACGTTAGTACAAAGTCGCGAGACGAAATATATTTCGTTTACATCCACCACCACGGATATCGTCACCAGAACCATCGTTCTCCTCTTTATGAATGAAAGAGTCGCTCCTGCTCTTTAAAGATCGAACGAGTGGGAAGTCGAGGTCAATGAGTATCGCCTCCTTCGGTAGCCGTCATCTTGACGCTATCTTAAACCACCTTTGAAATATCGCCCATTCGGATACAATGAGAATATATTAGAAAGTTTTCTTCCTCTGCTACTCCACATTGCGTCTGAGAGACTATTAGAAAAAGAAAACATGTAATTTGCTATCTCGAATGGTTATAATCATAGTAACTGCACGATTCATCCTTGAAAATGTATATGTATGTACTTATTACAAATGCGTCTTATTGTGCCTCAGTCGCAACAACTATTGCCTATTGTATAAAGAAACTAGATATATATAAGCTTTTGTTATCTGCATTGAATGATCGTTTTAGTAATTATAGAGTACTTCATATAAGTTGGATCTTTTTTGTTTTTGTTTTTTTTTTGTTTTTTTTTCTTCTTTATTTCCTTCCACTTAGTTTATTTATCAGTACGTAGGTAGATTCTACGAATGTTTAAACTTTTTCTAAACTTTATAAATGCATTTAGTAATAATCTACAAAGTGAGATAAAGAATATTATTTATATATTAATCATTTATCATTTATATATACATATATATATATATATATAAAGTAATATTTTATTTATAATGTACTTTACATCGTTCGATATTATGAAAGAAGATAATTGGTTTACTCGCGATTAACAGTTATGTTACTTATCTATAACAGATTAAAAGCTTTCCTTACAAATTCGTAGTCGAGTAAGATTTCATTGCAATATCATTATATCACGGATACGCATGTCACGATAATATGGTTAGAAGTTTAACAAAATTAAATAATCGAAGAGAGGTAAATTAAAAAAAAAAAAAAAAGAAAAAAAAAACAAAATACGAGCTAACCGGTTGGCTAATCAAACTTTGAACAAGCAATGATTTATTTTCAAGAAAAAAAAAAAAAAAAAAAAAAAAGGAAAGAAAGAAAGAAAGAAGTGTTTCGACAAACTTAAAATTGATATCTGCATTAATCAATATATTTACAAAATAAAAAACTATATTTTTTCTTCTTCATTAGATTAAATACCTGTTCAGAAAAAAATAAATTCTCATCATGTTTGAATCGTTAAGTACAGTGTTCTCATGAAAGTTCTACATTTAATTAAAACGTTCAATCGAAGTTGTTTGTTAAAGAAAAATTTATCGAAAGCCAAGATAGAAAATTTTTTTTTTTTTTCAAAAATATCTTTCGAATTCCATTGATTCTATAACTCTGTTCCTACCAATGGAGACAGCGGTATCTTGCATTTCCACGTCACTTCACCTGACTTCGCGAAGAGATATAAAAGCCGGCCGGTAGGAGACGGACACAGTCTAAAGTACAAAAGCCGGATCTGTATCCATGAGGAAATACGGAATGGACTGGTTCTGATATCGAGAAAAGCAAAAGAAAAAGAAGAACGAAGGAAAAGAAGAAGAAGAAGAAAAAGAAAAAAAAAGAAAAAGAGAGAAGAAAAAAAGAAGTATTATGCACAGGGACGGCGGGGGTCTTCCATGGTATAAATTAAAAGTTTTTCTCCTTTCTCCTCTTTCCTTTCTTCCCCTACTATTCTTCTTTTACTTTTTCTTACTTTCCTCTTTTCGTGTTCTCGAAAGATCGTTAATCCATCGTGTCACTATCTGCCCGCATAACTCTAGCGGTTTATTTCTACTCGGTCTCTGGCGAGTTTTAAGTCACTCGAACTTAAGCTCTATATTCCTTCGGATGACGCCTCCTTCGAGCATACTTTTTTCAATATGCCCGTCAACCATTACTTTTTTTTTCTATCTTTCTCTCTTTCCGTTCATTTATGAGTAAACGTTTCGTTTGTATTTTGCTCTTCACTTTTTTAGGTTTTTTTAATGTCATCGATTAAAATTTTTAACAGTAAAGAGAGATAGCTAATTAATTGTTAGTTGAATAAGATCAAAGTAATTTTGCATTCGATACTTTTACGAAAATAAAAATCGTCATCTTCACTTTATTCAACGTACGTCTTTATTTATGTAATCAAACAAGTCTTTGTAGGAAATAAATTTTGACGTCAAAGATGCCAATAGTAATTTTAAAAGAAGATAGCTAAACGACCAATCGCCGTTCATACTTAACGTCGACTTGATTCAACTTTGTTTCCAACGAACGAAAGCTAGACTTATCGATTGGTGAATACATAGATATACACGAAAAGAATGTATTTGTGGTCTGAGAGAGCTACAAGGAACGAGTTGACGGCAAAACCAGTCGTCAAAAATTGCATTCACGCATCGTAATATTTTTGTACCTCATTCATGCATTTACGAGCTGAAAAGGTACACCTCTTTCTTCGGTAAATAAAAGCTTTACGACCTCGTCCAAAATTGCATGGATACAAAACCACAAAGAGGTTCGTATAAGAGCTAAAAATGGTTTGGAAATCTTGCAAATAAATACCTTCTGATAATCGGTAAAAAGAGAAAGGAAGAAAGACTGAATGAAAGAAAGAAAGAAAGGAAGAATGAAAGAAAGAAAGAATGAAAAAAAAGAATTAGATAACGAGAGAAAGAGAGACGAAATGCTAGTGAATATGTGTGTGAGTAAAAAAAGGTAAAAAGAAAAAAAGCAACTTTCTGCTGATTAGCAAATTTCTTAGCCGAGCAGAACGCAAAAGCTTAAGGAAAAGGGTCAGAGTGCCTTTTCAAGCGGGTAGAAGGTAACGTGTTTGCTCATGATACACAAGAAGATGTAATTAATCTCTTCTTCATGCTCGACGCTATATGACGAGAAAGAAAAGGGTAGCTGACTCACTTTCCTCGTGCCCATACTTAATGCTAACAGGTGCATCTACCTATGAAGGCTATACATCGAGACTTTGTTAAGCGTAAGAATTGAGCTTTACTTTTTGCGACACTCATCGGTGTTTCTTATTATCGCGTAGAATTTGATAAACTTCATCAATGGAAATTTTCTTGCTTTAATCTCTAACGTTCATAATCAGAAATTATGACATCTTTTGTCTAAAAGAATCCATTGAAAATAATTAATATAGAAAATAATTAATAACAACGATGGGAACTACCACAATAATATTACAAGCGTAAAAATAAAAGTGTAGATCTGACAAAAGTTGTATGTTCGTTATGTATGATCGAATTGTAGAATATCTATATGTGTATAATATTTAATTAATAAAAAAATATATTAAAATGTTTACATACCTGTTCTCTGTGAATCAATGATCGTAAGGGCTGTTCGACGATTTCAATGTAATACTTTATCGATGAGAATTCAACAAACTGCTACAATTAATTTGAATAGGATAAATGAGATTGAAGTTCAATCAATGAATATCGTGCACAATTACAAAGCACTTTTGAGCGAGCATTGCTTTCATATGAGTATACATATTGCCATAGCAACGTTATTGGTGAAAATGGATTTGAATGCGAAAAACTATTGAATATTGAGGCATGCTCATAAAAATCGGATATCTCTTCTTCATTGTAATTTTCTTTTCTTCTTTATAGTTTTGAAAGAATTCAATAATATATTTTTTTTTCACATTTCAAAAATATGTTCATTGACAAGTTATGATATAGGTATATGCGATAAAGGTAGAAATGAACAAAAAAAAAAAAAAAGAATAATTATAATCAATTCGATTTTTCCTCCCATTTAAGGAAACCCAAGTGATCAGAGTAGAAATAATCAATTTCTCTTAAAGTTCATCGAACGTGTGCTATCGTATGCAGCTTCAGAAAGTACTCTTAAGGTTTTATCACGGTAAAGTCAGCAAAAGAAACAGCAACGTGTCTTTTCTTCGACGAGAAGAGCTTTCCTACAAGACGTTCAGTCATCCTTCAATGCGCTTTTTCGTGCTTTCGAAGAGCGAAAGCGATAGTACAACGAGATACAGAGGAGGATGTTCGACCTCGATTTTATGCTTTCGATCCTTTCAAATTGGGTGCTTTCGAGAAAGGGTAGACCATGATGACAACGTCATATCCATTTTCAAAGAACTAACATGCAGAATATCTGAATATAGAATCATTTTCAAACCATAGATCATTGATATTTCCATGTTGCTCTTTGGCTTTATTATTATCTGCGTTATCAAAGTTTGTATGTGTGTATGTGTGTAATCCTTTTTGATTAAAAATGAAATTATAAAATAAATTTTACTTTATTTATATGAGGATATATCGAATAATTGTATAATACATTCAAATAATATTTTCACGCTCTCAATAAATAAAAAAAAAATAAAAAAAATAAAAATAAATAAAAAATATACAACCATTGATTTCAATAATTATTCGAATTTTTATACGTTTATACGAATGACGGAAAGATTTCTAACGGTACAACATTGCGTTTCGAAGGAAAAATGGAAGGCGAATGGAGGTTAAGAGAGCATGCACGTTCTACACGATGTGGGAGCTGACGGAGAAGGTGGAGGTCGAGGGTCGGAGGTGTCTGAGAACGGAGAGAGAAAGCGACTATAACAGGCAAATAGTAAAAATAATATGAAAACTATCGAGGGAAGTTATACACCAGTGAAATAAAAATTCCAAACTTCATTTGTTCGTTTTAACAAGATGGTTTTCCTTTTTCCTTTATTTTCTTCCCTCCCCCACCCCCTCCCACTCCCGTTTAAATTACCAACGTTTTTGCGGCATGTACTTACATAGTTTTCGAATTACAAAACTCACTTTTTTGCTTCGATGCAAATTTCGATTTCCAATGAAAACGTCGAAAAACAAAAAAAAGAAAAATATCTGCATCGAATTACTTCATGGTGATAGATAGCAAAACCAACAGAGGTAAAACTCGTACCAGCGTACGACATACATATAACTACACCCACGCTCGCATTAATCGGTAGTCGAAGGAACTCGTACGATAATTTTACACGTGGTACGACACACTCGTTCGATCGAATTTGATTTTATTTTATCGCCGGCAAAATCTCGTGGTACAGAAAAACTACTTTTTCCCTTTCGATCGATTCAACGACACACGACGATAGTATGTTGCGAATAATATATTGTAAGAAATTTACCTGATAAAAAATATTCTCTGATTGGTTTAACGCGTAAAATTTTAAAATGAGAATTTTGTAGTTGACCAGAATTCACAGATGGAATACGCTGAATTTCCCAGCGGACGAACTTAATATTCCAAACGACTTTTCGTTCGAATGTTGGATTAAAAAAAAAAAAAAATAAAAAGAAAAAAAATAAAGAAATAATAAAAAAGAAAATAAAAGAAAAAAAGAAATGATATTCGCAATTAGAGGAAACTACACGAAATCGAAACTGAAGGATATTACGAACGTACTGGTCTTGGAGCGTTGAAGAAAGAAACCGATTAAACGGTTAATGAAATGGAATGAAAGAGGAGTAATTTACTGAGACTTTTCTCTAAGCCCCGATGAAGTAAAAGAGATCGTACTGTTGTATTAAACGTCATGAATTATTCAAAACTAGCAGTTTCGCGGTGTCTTTTACATTTTAACTGTGTCTTTTCATACAATGGAAAAGGAAATATACTATTTCATATACTTATGAATTATATCTGGCTCTATAATCCTGAAAGTTTATATCGCAAAAACATTTTCCCTACAATAATTATTGTTAATTGTAAAAAAAAAAAAAAAAAAAAAGAAAAAAGCAAGAAAAAAAGAAAGAAAGAAAGACTTGGGAGATGATATTACAAGAAACATATAAAATGTATTCCATTGTACTTTAATATACTTATCACAGTTATATTTCACTTTGACATACAAAACTAGCCACGGGGATAACAATATTTTTTGTTCATCGTAGATGAATAATAAAATATTATAAATAGAAATGTGAAAGAGTTCGAATCAGAAAACGTGTTATATTAGAAATTGAAACGTACGTATAAAATATTAAAATGTTTCATGTGTAAAGATCGAAATATTTGAAGCGGAAAAATGTTACCTATCTCTTTGAAGAACATATTCGTTCTTCAAGTTATTGAATATTCGATATTATTACAAAAAAATATCATTTATTTTCTTTTAGCGTCGAATAGTTGAATAATCTTTTTAGTTTTAATAATCTTTCGTGAATGATAACTGTAATGATAAAAACGAAAAACTTTGCACGGCTATATCTTTATCCTGTTAATATCCCTATATAGGAAATTATGATATATATATATATATATATATATATATATATATATTTACGAAAGACAGTACGAGTCGACATTTAGTTTCTTATCAAGTAACACCAATATTTTCCGTCTTTTATGTAAATCAAATCATTCCGACTGACTCGCGTGAGACTTTAATGAAAGTATATTTACGATGAAGTTAATCAATGGATGAATCTACGAATAAGACAAAATTGTGAGTCTACGATTTTTGTTGACTCGCACTTGATAATCATTCATTCGTTCTTTTTTTTTTTTTTCTTTTTTTCTTTTTTAATCTCAATCATATATTCATATTGGCAAACTACTTTGTAGACTTGTTAAGTTTTACGATAAAAGGGTTAATGAGGGATAAAAAGAAAAGATAATATTCCATTTATCGCACGATCGACAGAGCGAGAAAACCTATTTCCAATAAGAAAACGTGCGTCTTGTTTCGGTGCATATTCGAACGCGCGAACGTGCTCTGACTGCTTGTATATAGATAATGTCGAGTGCTATCGAGAAATGCGAGAAAAAAAGAAGAAAGAAGAAGAAGAAAAAGAAGAAAAGAGTAAGACGAAGAAAAGTAGGAGGTAGAGAAGGAAGTAGAGAAGTAGTAGTAGAAGAAGAAGAAGAAGAAGAAGAAGAGGAAGAAGAGTAAATGCGAAAGCCAGAACAAAGTTGAGAATATTCCAAGCGGAATTATTCGACACTTAAATTCAAGTTAAAACGTAAGATATACATATAACATGCTGCATTTTTCGGTGTATATAAAATGTCGAAATCGTAAAAGAGTTACAATAGACTCGTAATACGTCCTTATTATCGTACCCAAGCCCATAAAAGGAACTATGCGCTTATATTTAATATTACACTTGTTAGTTATCTTTTCTGTCGTACGAAAGATGGCAAGGACGAATTACTTTTTATTGTTTCAAAGGATACGCATATTTCATTAGAACGAATTTGAAAGTACTAATAAATCCTAGTAGGTATATATATATATATATATATATATATATATATATATATATATATATACATATGATGAGAACGGAACAAAGTTTTTAATATGAAGTAAGAAGGTATATAGTGAATGAAAATATGAGAAAGTTTAAGGATGTAGATTCCTTTTTTTCGTTGGGATAAATTAATTGAGAAGAATCGTTGTTGAACAATACGACATAGACTTTATTTTCAGAAATATTTATGTTAAAATTTCGGTAATACGAGAATAATCGTTGAATTATGGTTTTAGAAAATTTAAATAATTAATTTCATAGGGAGAAATTGTATGCTTATAGAATATCTAAAGCTTTGTTCATAATCTTCCGCATCGAACTAATTTTAATCAGCATGAAGGGAGCGAAACAATAGACAGAGTTCAACGTTGTAAATACATAAAGGCGAGATCGTCAGAAAGCTTCGTTGCTTCATGAAACTATAGTCATCATCCTTCTCGTTCATACTCGGTGTATTCTTGACTATGCTCAAAGCTTGATTGCCAATATTGTCCCTTCTAAATCAAGGTACTCTCTAGTTTCTCAGATTAGTCTCGCCTCGATTCGTCTCGTCGATATTAATTTTCTTCCTTTCTCGTTCCTATCCCCGTGCAAAACCTTCTTCTTTCCATAAGCGATGTAATAAACGTCTCGTGACGCACAATCTTCCTCGATGAAAAGCGAACCATTTCCATTTTATCGAAATTCTTTCGTTACGGCAATTACTTACGAATCATCGAACGCTAAGAAATTCTTTATCTCATTTGTATTCAATACGATTTCAAAGAAAAGAACGATGCTCGTTTTTTTCGAAATAAAAGCAAACTTCTTTAAAATATTCTATAGATTATTTCTTATGATTCTTTAAAATTATTGTGATATATCAATTCGATTAAAAGTCGAGTTTTCCTCGAAAATAATATGGAGTTAATATTAAATAATCTAATGATGAAAAATAATTAATTAAACATAATAAAACAATATACGATATAAAAGTTTCTAAGCGATTATTTTTCCCCGAAAGAACGTTCATTTCTTTCGCAAGAGAAAGAAATAGTTCAGATCGCTAGAAATCCGCGTACTGTCCGCAAACTATCCGCATGTTGCAAAAAATCGTAGAAACGCAACTGTTTACCTCTCGTATGCTTTTCTTCCCATACGTTAGAACAGAACGCGCTTTTTGCTTTCTCTGACGACAAGCTCTCTTGCAGCGAGATTCCATCTGTCGTAAAATACGCGATCGTGGCGAAAACATTGCGACCGGACTACGGTCGTCGCGCTTCTCTTGCATTCGCATTTTTAGTTACTTTTTCGTTACACGCCAACTGACTGTTCTTTTTTTTTTTTCCTACGAACAATTCCAACATTTCCTTTCCTCGAACCACGGTATCAACTCGGTTTTATCTTACAATTAATTGATACATATAAAATCTTTCATTTAGAAAGTTTTTTCTATCATGTCGTTAAAATGACATTTAAAAGAAAAATAACAACAAAAAACAAAAAAGGAAAGAAATTCCTTTTCTTTTATATCTTTCTATTCACTATCTCTATTCATCGAAGATATTCAATTAAACAATCGTCCGATTCTATCGGAAGATAAATTGAAAAAATGTAACTATAATTTGGAATCAAATCACTGTCGTACTTTAAATCTCGAGAGTAACGTGTTTCGAATGAGACGTTTAAGACACACCATCGATATAAGAGTATATATTCCTGCAGGAACGATAACAGTGCACGTTAGAGAGAAAGAAAGGGAGAAAAGGTGGTCAGATACTTGCGAATTGTATTTCGAACGATATCGGTGAATAGAGTGAATTGGTTTCCATCCGATAAACGTTCCGACCGCTATGAGGAAGCGAACCAACCAGCATCAACGAGACGTTGTACATTGCGGTGTACCATGCGATTTCAATAGAGTGAAATAGAAGATAGGGAAGAAGTTTGAATTAACCAAAAGAAAAAAAAAAAAAAAAAAGAAAATAGGGGAAGAAAGACTGAGTTACATACGTATATATTCTCAAATAGTTTCGACACAATATTACTTTTTCATTTTTTTGATCCTTGAGCTACGTAAAAAAAAAAACAAATATAATGTTCTTTCAGTTAGGTAAAGTGAAATTCCGTTTCTATGTATATACACACAAGAGAAAGCACGTGCGATGCATCCGTTAAAAATTCGTTGCGGTCGATCAGTTTTTTTTTCTTTTTTTTTTTTCTACGATCCGAGTTACGTACGCCAGAACGTTGCATCCCCGGCTGTGATGCAATCTGACGCCGCATCATCTCGAACGACGGAACGAATATTCAAAATATCGGTAAATATGAAAAATGGAGCTTTTACTTCTGTAGATGTAAACATATACCAACAGTACGTATAGTATACGATATCGATAGAGAAACCTAACTCCTATCTATGAAGCTATGAAATTAAAGTGTTAAATGCGAAAAATTTTTGATTTCACGTCTTTCATGAATTTTCTTAAATACGTTCTCTTTTCATAAATTTATCATAAATACTTCGAAGACAATTTCGATAGGTATACCTGAATGATTTAATTTTCAAAATACTTCTAAAACCAAAAGTAACATAGATTCTGAGTTTAGCTAATTGATAGTCCGATTAAAGTGAAGTCATAGAACGAAGAATTAGCAAGTACAAAGTTAGTGCATGATAAGCAAGGAAACTCTTGAAATCATCTACTTGGGATAAAGGGATAGAAACGGAAGCATACGTTTCAACGTAGAGTCAATTTCCACAGCTGGACTAACATACACCTTCGAGTGCTGACCTTGTTACGGAACAATCTCTCATCGTCTCTTTCTCACTATTGCTTGAATCGCTTCGAGCCGACTCCACTGACTCGGCTTCGTCCCTAATTACCAAAGTCTCCGGGCGCGGCCGAACTCAACTGCAAATTGCAATTCCACTTTGACGTTCGCGCCATGACAGCATGACGGCGGTCTAGTATCTCTGATCCATCCTAACATAGTAGCTTCCCATGAGGTTTCATTATATGGCTCGTTTGCTAGGACAAACAAGGCATTACAGAAGGATGATGTTAATCTGAACTATTCCGTATTCTCCTCTCTCTTACATTCTTTCTATTTCTTCGACTATTTATTTTTATCCCTCTTCCAGTTATTTTTCACTTTTATAGTGAATCTAGAAGTTTATGGAATACACCGTTTTCGAACCTTTCATTTTCTAATTCCTTTTCTTGGCTAGTATCATCTCTTTCTTGCTTGAAAATCAACGGTCAACCCCGAGGGATGAGAGCTCAAAGGATTTCAATACTACCAATACTGTCTGTTCTTTCGAGCGGAACATATGACTAAGAATCTGTTTCTCCCTCGATAAACCAGTTCGTCGTACCTATCGAGATACGATACTGATAAGATATTCTCTTTTAACTTCGAAAAAGAGAATACATCCTACGTGAAATTTTCAAATCGACTCAATTTTGGATAAAAAAAGAATGAAAGACTTTTCTAAAGCACAGAAATATACTTATAACAGTTGCAGGAACAAAATTGCATTTTTCAATGAAACGACATAAATATTCTTCAATTATCTATTTTATCTTGATGCAATATCAGATCGTATTGTGATTCAATCTCATGCAAACAATCGTCCATTAATTTCAATATTTTTTTCTAATATTATTTTTCTTTACACCGATATAAATCGATAGAGTAAGGATTTAGTAGCGTTGTCCGCGAAATAAAAAAGAAAAAAGAAAGAAAAGAAAAAAAAAAAAAAAAAGACAGAAGTTACCTCAACAATGTTTCCATCAAAACTTTTGCGATAGATATATCGAACGCAGATTGTTTACAGCTGGTAAGGCGAATTTCCATAGCATAAAGTCAGCAAGGTACTAGCTGAAAAAAGAAAAAAAAAGGAAAAAGGAGAAGGGAGGAAGAAGAAAAGTAGGAACAAGCTCTGCTGCTTTCCATAAAACACCGTGAAAACAGCGTTTGGGATAAGCTCGAGTGGAAACGTACGGTGTGTCGTCCCTCAAGAGAAAAAAAAAGAAAAAAGAAGGAAAAGGAAGGAAAGGAGGAAAGAAAGAAAGAAAGAAAGAAAGAAAGAAAGAAATAAAGAAAGAAAGAATGAAAGGAAGAAAGAATGAAAGGAAGAAAGAATGAAAGGAAAAAGAATAAGGAAACTCGCGTCCGCGAAACAAAGGAATCCAATCTCGTAAGTTCAAACTGCGAGAGCGTGAAAATAATTCACGTGCTGGGAGTTACATGCGACGGTATGAAAAATGTGGATCAAAGAAAAATATTGGTGAACGATAACACGAAGGAAAAAAAAAGTTTCTTCTTCAGTCATCGATGCTTTGAAATTTTTTTGTAGTCCAAAAGGATCGTGAAAGGCCGAAAGATTTTGATTCGAATTTAAGATTTAAATCATCGTGTGAACTTCAAAAAGTATCGTAACTCCGGTAAACTTTGCTTTACGATTTAAAAAAATTACTCCAATGTTACAATTGGTAATTAGACGTTAATAAATGTTTAATAAAATTAATTGCAGGATCGATAATAATGCTAATTAATTTTCAACGATGTTTTAATAAAAAGTAAAAATATATAATATATCATATTTAAGAACAAATTAAATTTCTACCAAAAAAAAAAGAAAAAAAGAAGTACAAAAAGCTGGAAATCACGAAATATTGGTTATTAAATTAAGATATTATCGACTCGTATTTGTGCTTCATATCTTCATACATTAATATACATAAAAAAAAAAAAAAAAAAAAAAAAAAAAAAAAAAAATAATAATAATAATTAAGTGCGAATTAAGAAATAAGAGAAAAATGTTACGAGAGAAAGAGAGAAAAAAGAAAGAGAAAAAGAAACTGTGTATGTGTAAATTCATTCACAGTCGAAAAAATTCTGTTTAAGGACAGGAGAATATGTAGAGAGATCGGACACACTCAACGTACGGCACAACGTACGGCACTACGTACGCCCACGGTTTCGTTTGCCATTCAAGAGACTGGACACTCGCGTGAATGAAAATGCGTTCGCGTACGTACGTTCCTACGTTGTGTCACGAGTGACGCCTATAGTGTTGTGTACTTTACTATAAATGAACGGAACGCTCTCGTCGCAAATCGTTTCTACAAACATAGATTCTAACGGTTTATATATTATCATACGATGACTTATTAGACCACAAAATATGTGAATGAGTTACTTTGATGTAGGTTATCGTGGGATAACAATTTCGATTAACTATGTGTTTGACTTTTCAATATACGTTCAATCAATACGTTTCTATTTATATTACATTAATTATTTAAGCAAATATAAAGAACTCAAAAGAGAAATCTTTTAGTATGAACGATCAAATGAATTGTACAAATTGATGAAATATTTTTAATCATAGAGAAGAAAATTTCGTCGAGAGAAAAAAATGTGAAGGATTGATAAATGGCGATAGGTATCGTTTCTTCTCGGTTTTACCGTACTATGTTCACCTCGCACTTTTCCAGAATGGCAATATTAAAGGAACGAGTTTTCATTGCGAGGAGATACAGTGAACGAAGTGAGAAATAGAAGAAAAGATAAGGATGAAAAGAGAGAGAGAGAGAGAGAGAGAGAGAAAGAGAGAGAAGAGAGGTAAGACTTGGACAGGCCATGAACGAGATTTGCATATCCGCTGTCAACTCGTTGGACCGGGTGTGCAATAAGCCGCAAGGTTATTCACACTGACGCGACGATCGCTGAATGAGTTTTGTCTTTTTCTTGCTCTATCTTGTTCTTTATACGCATTTCCGTCTCTTTTTTTTTCAAATATTTCTCACCTCATTGCAAGTCGAGAAACTTGGTACGCTCGGGCGAAATATTGTAAAAATTGCGAGACGATCCCGAGTGATCGCGACTTACGATTACTTTGGGTAAGTTTCTCCATCATAGAAGATACTACTATGACCTTTGCACGGATTTATCGAACTTTTAAAATGACGTGTTCTTGGTTCGTTATTTCTTTCTTTCTTTTTTATTCTTTTTTCTTTTTTTTTTTTTTTTTTTTTATTCTTTCCTCCTTTTTCTCAAATTCGAAACGTCGTTAAGAAAGCACGTTAAACGTTCGTTCAAATATCAGTAATAATATAAGAAAATATATAATAACAATAATGATAATAATATAAGAAAATATATAATAATAATAATGATAATAATATAAGAAAATTAATTACACTTCTTCGAATACGTTCTACGATATATCTTGTGATTTCAATTAAATTTTGATATTATTTTATTTAATTAACTATACGAATATGCATTGATGTTAATCTGTAAAATGATAGCCACGAGCTGTGAATTAATATCATTTATATATTTTCTTTTTTATCATAGATTTATTATTAGCTCTTGGTAATTCAAAAAGCAAGAAATTGGAGAGATTTAATTTGTAACCACAGGAAGCTATCTCGACGAAAATTTCAAAGACTCTTTAGAGGACTTTCGGCTTTTCAGGAAACCTTCGAAATCACGTCGGTAATTTTACGTCGTATTTTTGGTGGCACCCTTGCTCTTTTAGTATTGACCATGCCGTCGTCCAATTCCGAGTCGAGCGTTGCAAATCGTACAAATTGGAGGAAGCTTCTAGGCTTTTCGCGGAAATTACTTTGACGTTCTTTCGGAAACTTCTAAAAGAGAAAAAGATACAAAAAGGAAAGAAATAGAGAAAAAGAGAGAAAAATTATAGCGGAAAATGGGAAAAAGCAGAAACAGAAGAAAAAGAAGAAAAAGAAGAAGAAGAAGAACAAGAAGAAAAAGAAGAAGAAAAAGAAGAAAAATAAAAAGAAAAAAGGAAAAAATGGTAGAAAAAGGACGACGAAGACCTCGCGTAGATAGAGTTCTCGACGCCATTAAGCGAGTTCAGACACAGTCGTATTTTTTCTCAGCGCTTTCCCCCTTTTTTTCTGTAGTCTCGGGCTCCGCAAGGGATTCATTGTCGGCGTTGGTCCGTACGAGAGAAAGAAGAAGGCGAAACCAACGTTGCACTTTATTTACTGCGAGTGCTCTAACTCAGCCCATGCAGGCTACAAATCGAGTCTTGCCGTTTCGCTTATTTTATGTGTTCTTCTCTCTTTCTTTATCCTTCACTGTCTCTCTCTCTCTCTTTCTTTCTCTCCCTGTATGTCTGTCTGTCTGTCTGTCTGTCTGTTTTCCTTTCTGTTTTATTAAAAATCTTAATTAATAATACGTTATCGTACCTAAGAGAAAATATCGACTCGAAATCGAATTAGATCGTTTATATCACATCGAAATTAAAAGACCTTGTTTCATGTCGAACTTTTATTTCGCGCAATAGAAAACTTAAAT
Source organism: Vespa mandarinia (assembly GCF_050613455.1). NCBI lineage: Eukaryota > Metazoa > Arthropoda > Insecta > Hymenoptera > Vespidae > Vespa > Vespa mandarinia. The sequence continues at coordinate 13,576,120 of NC_140811.1, read as the reverse complement.
CGCGCTAAAGAAAGAGGAGTCCAGAGGAAAAAGAAACTTTTAAGGAAAGAAAAAGGATTCTTTCTCGCGATAAGAAAACGTTAAGTCGTTTCTGCTGCAGACAGAAGCTCGTAGATATCCAAGAACGTTTATAAAGTTTATTCGGATGAGTAGGAGGATAATGGAACAGTGCACAACACTATACAGTACGATGCCAGAGTAGAGAAAGAGGAGGTAGGCATATATGTCTTTTTTTTAGTGGACAATATCTAGAAACGACGAAACTCTTGTGTTCGATGCGATGCATCACACAATGGCGTCGCGTAACGCGCTTTAACTCCGTCATCGTTGTCGTCGTCGTGGCTTATTTCTCTGTCTATTATGTCGAAGAAAATGGGAAAACGACAACGACAACGAGAACGACAACGAGAACAACAACGACAACCACGACGATGATGACGACGACGACGACGACGACGACAACGGCGGCGGCAGCGACGGCGACGGCGACGACGGCGACGACGGCGACGACGACGACACCGGAAACGGAAGTACGTATGAAACGTATCTTTCTCCGTCACGTCGTTCAAACTTTCCCGGACTCTGGCATATTCGTTTGCGCATTCGCGTTTCATTGGCAGCAAACCCAGACGCAATCCATTCGAGCTGCCAATGTACTGGATATATCGACGGTTCTTCGATGAAAAGGACGTTTGTGCGCGCCACCGTCTATACATTGCTGGCGATCCTCTACTTTCTCGATCGTACGCAAGGAGAGACGTCGATTATGCGTCGAATGAAATGTGAATTCATCGTATGCATGGATCTATGCATGTATGTATGTATGTATGTATTTACATGCGTCGATTAGAAGGTATGAAGTCGAAACTGTTGATTGTTTCATCGAAAGTATTTACTGACAAACGCCAACGCGTGAAACGTGATCAACTTTGTAAGTAGTTCGTCGGAAACAAAAAATAAAAAATCAATATTATCAAATATCTTTGTATTGGAAATATTTTCGTGCTCGATTTACTTAATAGTTTGAATTCCTTTTAATAATAATCACGTGCCGAAATTATAATTGAACTGATCATGCAAACTCGTGCATAGAATTAATTCAACGTTTAACTCGACCTCCTTTGTTGTCCATTGTTTTCTGTAAACTCATCGCAAATGTTTGAACAAAGATACGGAGATAAAAGAAAGGAATTTCCTGTATAAACCCGAAACGAGTCTTTGTACAATAGTACTAACGGAGAACATAGAGAACGAAAGGGATTGAAAGGCGCACAAAGTTTCACAATTCTACAAAGGATAACGTATTGAACAAATACGGTTGGTCGGTTTGCAAGTACGTGATCGTGGCAATGTAAATTGTATAAAACTCGAAAATTCGTTTGATCGGTATAAAAAGCACGTGACTTTGAACGCAGATCCATCAAGATTCCTCTATGTTATGTCGTTATGACGCAACTCAATAATTCGCACGTGGCGTTCAACCGTAAAAAAGAAAAAAAAAAAAAAGAAAAATAAATAAAGAAAATAGAGAAATTCAAGTAGTATAGGGGCTTTTTCCAATAATATCTTGAGATAAAAATTCTTAGCCATCAGAACGAACCACGCCGCAATTTCGATAGATTCGATCATTTTCTCAAAAACTATTCTTCGATTAACGTTCTCGTAAAAAGTCATTTTTAATTTAAGCATTTCATAAATTGACAATCGAAATAACAACAAATTATAAATACCTGCAAGAGCAATTAAGTATTTGATGAATATTTATTACGATCGATAACTGATCGATTCTCGAAGAAGAAGAAGAAGAAGATTAAGAAAAACGAGGTCGATTTCTTATTGGAACTCACACGTTACGATATGAGAAAAGATGTCGTCGTTAACGATATACACTTTGTCTTTTTAATCGGCTCACTTCATCGCATGGACCAAATAACGCAGCTTTCTCGTAGAGTGAAATATATAATAAAGCGACACACTTTGACGACCGTGAACGCGTAAACGTTTTGTAATTATATCCTCTGCTAAAGGTTTCCTTTTTTCTTTCTAAATTAATATTCCGTTCCACGTGGCCGATGCCATAAATCGTCGGCTTCCCATGGATTCTTCTCACGCTTCCTCCCTTCTCGACGTTGGTGGTTTTCCAACGAGAGAGAAAACGAAAAGGAAAAAAAAAAAAGAAAAAAAAAACAAAGAAAAAAGAAAATAATGAAACGAGAAAAAAATAAATAAAAAGAGGAAAAGAAAAAACTCTTCGTGAAAGGCGAATTGACGGGAATTTTTTCATAATCTTTATTCTACACGTACGTCACGCTCCATTTTATACCAACCAGACGTGAGAGAAACGTAGCGCCGGGCTGTTGTGCAATGATCCTGGTCTAATTACTCTTAAAATGTCGGATACGCCTTCGTGAAAATAAATATGTGCATATGTTTAAAGTTAGTAAATATAAAAACATTGAACATCTAGCGATCATTAAACTTTCATAGTTGTAGAACATGATCGTAAAATTTTTATAGATAGATAGATAAGTATGTAAATATCGATTATATGTAGTAATAATACAAAAATTTCATAATTAAAAAAAATTATAAACTAATGAGCTGAAATAGAAATTCATTATTACGATCTGAAGGCAACTCTCTATCTCTCTCTCCCTCTCTCTTTCTCTTTCTCTCTCTCTCTCTTTCTCTTTCTCTCTCTCTCTCTCTCTTTGTCTCTTGTTCTCCCTTTTCGATCGTGCGTATAATTCTATTATAGTTCGCTCGGATCGAAACAATGACATCGTGAAATTATCTCGCTTTAAGCAATGAAGTGATTAAAGTGACTAACAGATAGTTTGTGTTTAGAGGAAGTTCAATTAGAGAGCAATTATCAGTCGTGGTTTAACTTAGTGCGAGTATAAATTCTTCCAAAGAAAATCATTCCGAAGAAAATGAAGAGGAAAGACCATAGGAATTAATTTAAAAAAGCAGAACACTGTTCCCTCGAGTTAATCGATATCTGTCCTACTGTCCAGTCTCAACTTTACACCGAATCTTTCCTTTCAATTAACTCATTCTCTCTTTTAACCTCAACCATGACGGCAATCGCACGATTAAATCGGTCAACTTTCGAATTACATCGACTTTTCAATATATATTTATGTACCTGTATATAAGTATACTTCAAAAGTTTAATAAGTAAATTTTTCGAGATTAAAGAAAGCGAGAAAGCGTTTCGATGTGCGATTTATTACAGTATTTATAGTCGATCCTTCGATCATATAATTAATAATTTCAATAAATATGATTATTAAACATATGAAGATAACGCAAACGATATTATAATCACTTTATTAAAAGCGATGATTCTAACTGAATTATTTGTATATCTTCATATCAAATTCAGAAGCATGACAAGTAATAAAAATGAAGAGATGAAGATGATATGTAACACATTGACTGAACGTTGTTATTATAGTCACGAAGCGTCGAATTCAAAATTAGCACTTTGCGTTTCAGTACATACATACCGACGTCGATACGCGACCACGAACGATAATTAGATCAAGTTTGATCGTTTATTGGTGTTATAACTTGGGAGCTCACGTCAATTATTGCATACAGAACGCATGTTAATTAGCTCTATGTAAATACGAGGAATACGTAATAGCTCTCATCTGGGAATATCGAGATTACGAGAATTTTCTCTGAATCTGACCAAAAATCGAAATTTCAAAATGTCCATTGATAGGACCTTTCGGACACAATCACGAATACCGTTTATCTATAATTTTAGCCTCATGGTTTAACTCGATCATGTCTTATTCGTGATAATTCGTATTTCAAATTGAAAATAAGTTTCATTGATTGAAATAAAAATGGAAAATTTATGATACCTATTAAAGTGCGCCAAAGTTATTATAATATGAAACATATCTCAATATTTGAGAACATGTTGGAAAGAATTTCTTTTTTTTTTCTTGTTTACTATTTCGAAAAAATTTCTCTAAATGAAACTAAATTGGAATAGGAAGGAGTACCCATGGATTTGCGTTCCATGACTTTTACAAAAGCGGTGTACTGGGAAAAACAGGGTGGGTAGTAGGTTGTACTTCGATTTGTATCGGCGAGGCATATAGGAAAAGCAATTTTCCGGACGAAAGGGCAAAAAGAAGAAAGAATCGTAGGAACGCTCGAACGATACGAGACTTGTCAATCTATGTGAATAATATTCTATCTCGATTTATCGGAGTTTTTCTCCAAAAAAAAGCTTATTCCATTAGTCCTCCATGCTTTGGGCTGTGCTCCCTTTCCCTTTACCTTTCCTCTGTCTCTCTCTCTCTCTCTCTCTCTCTCTCTCTCTCTCTCTCTCTCTCTCTCAATAAATCGCATGAAGCATGATATATATTAAAATGTTTCCCTACATCCTGTCAGATACATAATATTACGACGTAATCTTGATCTGCTTAGACGTAAAAATATTATTTTCCCACATGTATTCGATTTCTTGAAAGAAAAATTGACAATCAATTAAAATCATTCAAGTTTTCGTACCGCAATCCGTTTCATTTTGTGATTTTAAAAATAGAAAAAGTGCACTGTACGAATATTGTTGTTTTTTTTTTTTTTTTTCTAATAACAAGCCTTGCTTCGTAACTATTCCATCCAAATGTATTATTTTCTACGATCGCTGAAGTAAACCGTAAGATGAAATTATCTGTTATTTAAAGCGATGATGGATAATTTTAAGGTTCGCAAAAAAATATCGATAACGGATAATCCCTATTTACTGGAAACTTCGTAGAATGTCTCTAATAATGATTCTCGATATATTTACAGGGGAAAAAAAAAAGAAAACTAGATTTTTTGAAGTTACTACCTTTCTCTTGACACTAGTCATATGATACGATATCGAGAAAAAATCGTTCTATACTCTCTTTCTCAAGATATAAACAATTTCAACGTTATTAAAAAATACGTTGTATGTCAATATTAATAACGAAAGAAAAAAAAAAATGATCCATATGAAATAATAGAAACAATTTCGTGGAAGGCAGAGAGAACGATGAAATAAGATAAAAAGAAGATTAAATTTCGAGCTAAGGAAAAAGAGAGAAATAGAGAGAGAGAGAGAGAGAGAGAGTGTGTGTGTGAGAAAGAGAAAGAGAGTTAAATAAAAAAGAGCATCAAATCCAATCAAGCGGTTAGATCTAGAACTCGAGAAAGCAAGAAGACGATATCTGTTACAGGTTACCGTCAAAACTGCCAATTAAAACGAAATGGAAGGCTAATGAACAAAAGCTCGAACGTAATCCGGGTGTGCGTGGACCTATGATTAGAGCGTCGCGCAAAGTGGTTTTCTTCGGCTGGCCTGGAACCAAGAGAGATAATAATTGGCTGCGGGGCCAAAGACGACGATGGAGAAATGCTGAGGAAGAGGAAGAAAGAGGGGGAGGAGGAAGATAGAAGGGGATATTATCCCAGGAACGCCGCCGAAAGGGACACCTAGGCGTCCGGCCAACTTCCAAGGCTGTCTCGAAAAGCTCGCGGCGTCTACTCGGTACGCCGCACGATAGTTGTAGAATCGCTTACCTGCAACAGAAAAGGAAAAAAAATCGATGGTAAGTATGTGAAGAACAGTGGCAAGAAGGGAATGAGAAAGAAAAATAGATAGATAGATAGATAGATAGAGAGAGAGAGAGAGAGATTTAAATAGTGTCCTAGAATTCTAGACGAAGAATTTATCATTCATCCCAAACAATTCCTTTTGATTTATCATTCAACCTCTTAAAGAATAATGTAAAGTAGATAACATTAGAAAAGAAAAAAATGTAAGAAAAATGAAGCAATAATCGGGAAAAAGAATTACTTGACATAATAATATACATATTAGATTTTTATCCAAATAATACCAATCTTGATTGAGAGTTTGATTCAAAAAAAAAAAAAAAAAAAAAAAAAAAAAAAAAAAAAAAAAAAAACTAAGTAAATTACACATTACTTGATATAAAGATGGCTGAAAGGAAATAAAAGTTAATTGTAAGATTTATCATTAGGCTTCGATCTCTCTCAATGCTCATCTTTCTACGATCTGACTATGGACTGCTCTGATCACATTACAGTGATCATTTACAGTGATCATAGTGACAATTTATCATAGATATTTTTCTAAATATTTGTCATTGTCATATAAGGAATTAATTTAAATAACAAATAGAATTATAGTAATAATGGGTTAGATCGAGGAAAAAACACAGGTTTTACTAATATCATAGAATTGATTTAAAATGGGAAACGAAAGAAATGAAGGAAACGGTTAATTGCACGATTCGAATATCGTTATTCTGTATTCATCTAGAAAACTATTAATTATTTGGTTCGATCAAAAAAGTACCTTGCTGCTCGTTATCGCGTTATCGCTTATTTGCCAAGGGCGACGAATGAGTGGCACTTCCCTCTTTTCCCTCATTAGAATGCATTTATACGAGATACGAATTAAGAAATAACAAGAACTATTTCATTTTGCGAGCGACCGTAATTATACTTTAAAGAGTGTCGGTGCTAATTGCGAAAGTTACGAGAGATGAAATGACACAACTATATGTACATACGTACATCATGTAAATCGTCCACAACATTATATAAAAATGTAAATCGTCAAAGAAAAAATATAATAAATAATGAATAAAATAACGTTCATGAAATTAATTGAAGAAAAAATAAAATCCAATAGCACTTCAATTTTATATTGTTTTTTATTCTTGTTAAAAATAGATACTAGAAATCGCATTTCTATGGTTTTATGTGTTTTAATGTTTTACAAATAAACGTTTAATCATGTAGTATTGTTTTAAGCACACACAAAAACTTTGGACTTCCAAATTGGCGAATACTATATTTTCCCAACAAATAGTGTGGTCTCGAACAATTAACAGGTGTTGACAATCGTCTGCATACAAATCATTGCTCAGTATATATTATACATATGTATATATCCTACATCTCTTTTTACATTGGACCAACGCAAGATTAATTACGGTAACTTCGAGAAGAGCAATCATAAAAAAAAAAGGAATCAATGTAAGAAAAAATGAAAGGGAAAAAAAAAGGACGAAAAAAGAGAGAAGTAATAAAAGTCAAGCAATTTAAAAGAGACGAACGTTGGAAGATGAAGATGTAATTTTATTGAAAGAAATGGAGACGAAGAGAGAAAGGGGAGAAAAGTAAAAGAAGAAGCGAGGTTGGTCAAACAAAAGAGCAGCTCGGAATGACAGTGCGAATTCTAGAGCGCACAATAATCGTTCATGTAACGTATAATAAGTTTGTGGCTACAACGATATTGCTTCGAGCTCGACGATAAAGCGAGAAAAGAGTTCGATGACAGGAGAGAGGAAAGTACAGTGAGATGCATTAATGACACATAGTGGGATTCTAGTTTACCAAGCTTCTTTTCCAATATGTCTTCTGTTACCCCCACTAAACGCCATTAATGGACTACACTGTACACTGCGACCATTAATAATACATGGCGTAAATCTCTCTTCATCTGTGGCAAGAGAAAGTTCCTTCTCATCGTGTATTATCACAATTATATTATTATGATATATTATTTAACAATGCTGATTTAAAAAAAAAAAAAAAGAAACGACTTTAAAACTTTTTTGAATATGCGTACATTTTTATGAGAACTATCTAGAATAGTGATAGATAGTATCTAGGAAATATGAACGAAATCTTGTTTTTTTTTTATATCGATGGTATCTGAATACCTAAAAAAAAAAAGATTCTGAAACTTCTGGTTGTAGAGATATCGCCTTCGTAATATTTCCATTCATAATTCCTGTATAATTTATTGTAGTAATGATAATAGTGCAATTGTTCACGATGATTAATTAAATAAGTAGTAAATCAATTTAAACGATCAGCTAAGAATTCATATAGGTCTTTGTGTAAATACATTTTTAATAAAATTGTACAGTTCATTGACTTATTATTTTTATTAAGAGAGGAATATCTCCGTAGATTTCAAGCAAACTATTTTAGAGGAAAAATATATTCTTATTTTTTCGTTCTCAATTTTTTATAAATAAAAAATTTATTATAAAAATTTTTATATATTAGAAATAATATTTTAATTTAAAAAATGTATCATTTTATATTCTTCTCTGTTGCATTTGTAATAATTGTCTCAATATTTCTTATAAACAATTTATTTTAAATAATTTTTTAAAGTTTATTAAAATTGACTTTTCTTTCTTTTTCCATTGAATTAGTTACAGTAATTTTAGAATTTGATATAAGCAATTTAATATAAACAATTGGTCGAATAGATTTACCTCTTCTTTCTTACTTGATTTATTGATTAATGGAATGAGATCTAGAATATACAGATACCACAGTGCGATTCGAATGCACCAAGAACAGATCCCTTCAAAGGGAAAAAGAAAGGGTCTATGAATTTTTGAACGATGTACATATATGCATCCTTGTTCGCTTTTGTGGCTTACTGTGTACAACTTTGAGAAAACGAGAGGAAAGGAGAGAGAGAGAGAGAGAGAGAGAGAGAGAGAGAGAAAGAAAGAGAGAGAAAGAGAGAGAGAGAGAGAGAGAGAGAGAGAGAGAGAGAGACTTGAAACCTCGGAGAAAAAGCAATGAATTATTCATTGACTTTTATTATCATTATATCTGCTTTCTCTATCCGTGCCACAACTTCAGAGTCGTTGTTTTCGAACACAAACGCGACATTTCTTTCTCATTTTCTTTTTCTTTTGTTTTCTTCGAATTCAATATATATATATATATATATATATATATATATATATATATATATATAGAAATATATATTGAAATATATATATATATATATATTTCTCGTTTCATCTTTCTCTCGGTTTTCTCTCCTTTTTCCTCTTCTCTTTCTTTCTTTTTTCTATTTTTTCTTTCTTTTTTTCTTTCTTTCTTTCTTTTTTTTTTTTTGAAGAATAAAACGAAAGACTGTGTATTGCTTTTAAATTCCAGTATTCTCTACTTCCTTCCTTCCTTTCGCAATGTTGCGAACAATTTTGTCGACGTAACCCTACCGGATGTGCTTCATCTTCGTTTCTTTTCACAAGGAAAACTTAAGAACCACAGGAACAAGTAAAACGAGTCGTTGTGGTAACGTCAAACAAGTATTATACATTTTAATTTAAATTTTATAATAATGAGAATTCGCATTATTTTCTGAGACAATTACAAATAAATATCCTAATCCTTTTTACTTTAATCTTTTAATTTAATTATTAATATTGAATTAAATTATTTTTAAGGATTGAACTATTTCAACGGCAATAGACTAATCCATTGTTCATTTATTTAAGTTCTCAATTATAAATGAGTCGAAAAAATAAGAACTCGAGTCGATTAATATAAGATAAAGATAAAATCTTAAAAAGTACATAACAGAGTTCTGAAAATTAGGCCAGTCTTTGAGGATTAATAACAACCTTTCAAAAGCATCATCTTGAAACATACGTGTCTTACTTTTCACAAGTCTACCTGACACACAAGATTTAATAAGCGTCGATTAACCTTCCGAAAGCTTGTAATTATTATCTATAAGTAATATCGATCCGATATTACTTTGAGATTTATTAAAGAAATCTCGTCTTTCATAAATTCTGAAGATCCTTCGTCATATCCAACCGTCCATCCCTCTTCTTTCTTTTTTCTCTTTTTTATCAACGTCTGTTACTTTTTTGATTCACTTTGATTTATGTTTCGTAGGGCTTGGTCTTTTGTGTTTCCCTGTCATACCACTTTAAAAATGACCGATTGAAACGTAAGCAAATTCATCGAAAATATGTTAAAATTTTCTTTCATGAAGACAATTTAATTTGAAGAAAAGAAAAGTGGAACGTTAGAAAAATCGAATAAGTGGATCTTTTCTACTTACTGAACACTTTATACTTAAAAAAAAAAAAAACTATATAAAATGTACAAAACAAAACAAATAAACTAGGACGGAAACTAACTTCTGTTATACTAGCATTTAATAAACCTTCGTTTATCAAGCATACCTAATCGGATTATCTCTATGTACTATATTAATATTTTCCTTCGGTATTGCGAATCTCGGGATTTTTGTAGTTTTCATTATGAAACAGAACATTAAGTAAAATCGTAAACATACTTAATTATACCGCGTTCTTAAATAACGTAAAATAAATCTAGTAATTAAAAACAATCTTGAGATTCTTAACGTCAACTTATCATAAAAGATTAATATTAACGTATTACATTTATATTATATTACTATTTGCTGTGGAAAGCAAAAGATAAAAAGAAAGAGAGATAGAAGAGATAAAGAGATAAAAAGACCTACTTTCGTCTCTAACTATGCAAAATCTATATGAAAATCGTTTGTCGCGAATTTTAACGATTTATGATCATCCCGGTTGTCTTGATTAATCCTTGGTAGTAGAGAAATCTGGTTGACTGGAAAGCCGTGATAAACAGGTGGTCGTACCACCGGGATTCCATGGGTCGAAGCAACGAAGCTCGCTTTCGAAGATGCTCGTTGAAAATGGAACAGAGCATCGGAGGATTTATGGTCGGCCGTCTGTCTCGATTAAATCGTTGTTAGCTCGTTGAACACGCGCGTTCACGATTTGTGCGTACTTTCAAGATAAACGTTTTAATAATTTACTTCTATTCGTATCTAACTGAAAATTGTACATTTTCATTTTTAAATGGAATATTAAAAATAAGTTATATAGAATAAGAAATAAAAAGAGAGAAAAAATTCGTAGGAAATCAGCATAACTGAGAATCAGAAATCGAATAATTGGTAGATTAATATATGTATATATATATATATATATATATATATATATATATGTATATATATATATATATATATATATATATATATATATATATATAATTCATGCATTTTATAGATCATAATACATTTTAGACGAAAATGTTTACGATGAGTGTTCGATCTTCTACGTTCTATCTTGTTCGTATTGAGTATAAAATTAAGTAAAGTACGTAAGGTCATGGAAATAGTAAACAGATACCTCAGAGTCGGCCTTTCGTATAATAATTACATCCGGCCAAAGTGTTTTTGTCGTCGATGGAAAAGACCATGAAAAGCAACGTTAACAAATTATCTGGTGTATATACGTATGTATAGTTGGTAGAAGCAGCTGCTTTGAAAACATATTGCGCGAACTGAAAGGAGCCGGTACGATGCGACCGCGCGGAGGTCAGTCAAAGTGCCGCAATTATCAGCTGCCATTACCAGCTGCAACGCTTCGTAATGGCTAAAGGTATGAATTTTGTCGCTTGTTTAACATATTTCAAGCATCAGACGAGGGTCGCGACTCTCGCGCTCATAACTATTTGTCATTTGCAACGATAATGGCACACCGCGACGATGTGTAATATTATGTAAATAACCTTTTGCCAACGTCTCAATCTTGCGTTACGGCCTTCCGTCTATACACCATCGTGTTATATACTTTTATCGGGATGCCAATAATCCTGTTGGCGAAGTCTAAGGAATATATAAATTTATTATATATTTTGACTTATATGATAAAACTTCGTCCATGCAAACTGATAATTTTCGAAAATGATAAATTAAATACATTCCTAACAAATCGTTCGGATTGATGAATTAAATAAATTCTTAAAAATTCATTCTAATTGTTATATATTTATGTATACATTTTCGACATATAAGCCTTAAGATCTCTTTCTGTTTATACATTATACTCGTAATCTAGTTAAATGGCCGATCGTTGCTTCATAAATGCATATGTAACAAGAGCCTCGTGCTAATTTTAACTACTCCTTCATGAATAGAAGAGATACATGAAATTGCATCTGCTGCTTGCAGCTGGTTGATAAAAGACGACCGATAAAACACCATAACGCAAGGTCGACATCTATTTATATTTATATACGTACATACGTACGTTTCCTTGTCTATGCATGTACATCAGGGAGAAATAAGTACGGATTATTTTTACAGGTCAAAGTTCACGTTGTTGCTTCGTCGTTGCCGGACCTCTGCAAGGTTATTAATCAAGTCAAGAATCTTTGAGATTCGAGAAACTGGTTAGATAAGGCGATTTTAATGAACGTTGGAATTTTTTTTTTTTTTTTCAATAGAGAAGTTTTCGCAAGGGCTGATCTCGTCGTCGACTTTCAAATTCGCCTTTACTCAAGCAACCTTCGTTGTGAGCCATAAATATGCAGTGAGTTTTTTCTTTCGCGTTCAAAACGTGGCTTATCAACGGGGAACGTTTTATTTCATGGATCACGGCCAAGTTTCGAATCCCGTTGAAAAGTTTAATAAAACGATGCAAATCATATTGAAGCCGGTTAAACTCGTCTTCTTTTGTCTTTCATAATTTCAAAAAAAAAAAAAAAAAAGAAAAAAGAAAAAAGGAAGTAATATCGTCTCGTTTAACTTGTATATTCTGCAGTTGTGCAAAATTAAAGTAACAACATTATAAACATTCTACATGCTACAGTAAAGAATCGAAGTTTCTCTTTTTCTCTCTCTCTTTCTCATGCTCACTCTCTCTCACTCTCTCTCTCTCTCTCTCTCTCTCTCTCTCTCTCTCTCTCTCTCTCTCTCTCTTTCTTGCTTTTTCTTTATAAAATCATAGAACTCGACCATAGTAATTACGCCTCATCCATAATAGAGTTACGAGTGGAACTCGTTAAAAATCGGATGAGCGGAAGAATTTAGAATGAGAAAGAGAGAGAGAGAAAGAGAGAGAGAGAGAGAGAAAGAAAATAGAATAGAGAAAGAAGAGACAGGCCTATGTGATTTTCTACAGACTAATTCAACTTTTTCAGTAGTAGTTTTATTCGGCCAAATGTTCGAAAGGATTCTCTTGGCTTTCCGCTAAATACCGCTAATTTCACGGTCTGTGTGATCCTGTCCTCTCTGTTCCTCCTCTATCCTTTTCTCTCTCATACTGTAACTTGAAATGGAATTCAACGGAAGTTACAACGATTCTAGGAAGCAATCGTGGAAGACACGACTACTGGCGATTATACTTCCGTTTTCTACCGTGAATTTTGGACGTTTTCTATTTTCACAGATGAGCGAAATAGAATAAAAGTCAAATCTTTCGAGCTCTTTGGATTCTATTAAGTTCATATTAAATTACATTAAATTTTATCCAGGTGAAATCAAGTCGTTTAAAAATTAAATTCCTCTATGTCAGCACAATGTGTTAACGGTTTTAATGTTTATACCTTATCAATTTTCGTTGAATATTATCAAAGTTTAAAAAGCTCGTCTACCTGTTATCTGAAATGTTCTTAGGGAAAGATGAGTACCGGAACGTTCATTTCGTTGGTGAAACGAAAGAGGAACGGAATGCCAAATTGCTCTTATTTATTTTCGAATTTTATTCGGCTCGCTCTCGAATAAAAGTAAAAAGAAGAACGAGTCGATCTTGCTTGGAACGGAAAGCAAGAGACGGGTTACGCCCCGAGCAGCGCTCCCGGTGAAATATAATGGCGCAAATCGATTTTTGATCGTGCTTTTTATCGGCCGCGTGGATCCCTCGGATAAGACATCACGTTTTTTGTTCATCGTTCGTCCCAGCTCGATCGAATCGGCCGGCATCTCCCGAACAATACACTGGCGCGCCTGTCGAGAAGAGTGAGAGAGAGGGAGAGAAGAGAGAGAGAGAGAGAGAAGGAATAAAAGAGAGGGAATAAAAGAGAGAGAGAGAGAGAGAGAGAGAGAGAAGGAGGGGAAAAAGAGAAAAAAAAAAGAACAATTTCGTTGTCGTTTTATCGATGAGAGAGCGTAACGCGTACTTCAGAAAAACCTCGAATTCCATCAAGTTTTTCATCCACGAATTCCTGCGGATGATATGAAAGTAGTAGAATAAGAAATAATAATAATTAAAAATCATATAGGGTATTAGAATATGTTATGTCATAATTTAATCAAATGTTGTACTTGATATCTTGAATTTGAATAAAGCAGATGGATCAAGAAGTTTTAAATAATACTTAAAAAAAAAAAAAAAAAAAAAAAAAAAAGAGGAAAAAGAAAAAAAGAAAAAAAAAGGAAAAAAAAAATAAAAAAAGAATTGTTCAGGATATTGAAGGAAATCGTGATATATCGATACATCGATGGAGACGAAAGCTTCAACACTTTTTTGAAAGTGAGTCATCGAGCGTATTGCTATTTGCGTAGTAAACGCGTTATGTATAGACGGCAAAGAGAAAATCCGGAAATCGACGTAAATCTAGCGATGCCTTTCAATATATATCGGCGACGTTACATGTAGATCGAGATTCTGCTATAGACAGATCAAAAAAGCGAAACGACGCGTTTGACGAAAGTTCACGTACATATTCAGTTCAGCTATTCGAATCTGAAAGAAACCAAATCTGAGAAAGTATTCTACATTTACCCTCTCTTTCTCTCTCTCTCTCTCTCTCTCTCTCTCTCTCTCTCTCTGTCTGTCTGTCTGTCTGTCTGTCTGTCTGTCTATCTATCTGTCTGTCTGTCTTTGTATTTCTCTCTCTCTCTCTCTCTCTCCCTCCTGTAACCTCTTATTATGCCATCCTTGTCGGTTGGGATACCTTAAATCTCGCATGTCAAAGAGATAACGGGTTTTATTGTTGTACCAAGCCTACCCTTCTCCCTCTCCGAGAGTGTTCTACTTTGCGACTTCATTTTTTGCTGACTCAATCGATATCCTGTTCATTGTTTAACCTTGTATCTTCTACGAATGTTCGATGATATATGTATAAGTATATGCTTCCTAATATTTAATTGGATTTATCTTATTAAATATTTATTTTTACCTTGCATTTTTTAATAATTTAAATAAACGATGTGTTCATGTCTTTTCATTTCTCTCTCTCTCTCTCTCTCTCTCTCTCTCTCTCTCTCTCTCTCTCTCTCAATATATATTTTTCTTACTAATTTTGAATAATATTTTGTATGAAATTTAAAGACAAAAATTTGTGAGAAGAGGATTAATATTTATAAAAAAAAAAAAAAAAAAAAAAAAAAAATATGTGAAAGTACTTGGAAAGGAATTTACATTGTCATTTGAAAGGAATTTACATTGGTTTTAGTATGTCCGCTACACAGAATAATATTCGAACTCATGAAAAGTCAATGCTACAAACAAATGACACGTGTACGTACCAGTTGTTATGTTGGTTCGTAACACAGCTTTACTGAAACAAGATTTACTGAAAATTTGCTACCTCACCCTACTAACAAGGTGCGCTGAGTATATGTGTGTATACGAATGTAGTAGAATAGTAAATAAACGCATGCTCTACATCGGCCAAATTTCACACGTGTGGTCAAAGTTAAACACGCATGATATGATCGGCCCATATAATGCACCAAACTTCATCGCGAAGCGTCGTGTTAGAAATATATCTTTTACTTTTTTACTTATTTTTTTTTTTTTTTTTTTTTTTTTTTAATTTAGATTATTAGAAAATTAATTTTAATGTTATCGAACATTGTTATTGGATACATGTAACATTGGATGTGATGTAACACAGATATATAGACATATTTTTTTTTTTTTTTTAATATCATATGCCTCTACATTTGCGAAAAACTTATATTTGAATTCTTTGGAAACATTAAATAGATTTAATTTATTCTTTAGTAAGTACTCGTTCATTTTTATTAAAATAATGTGTATTGAAGAAAGATGGACATTGCAACAATTATTAATAAAGCATGATAGCAATTAAGTTGGACATTTTCCTCGTCCTTTATTATTATTGCGACTCTACTTTTATAGGTCGATAAATATATGAAACAGTGCACGGTATGTTACATCGAGTTAATTAGTAGAAGCAACTAGACACATACGACATATTTGTTTAAGTTATTTCAATAAATCGATCGATGCTCGCCAGGGAACGATATTCAATTTGAGGCTATGTTTTTATTGCGAACTCGGTTGTAAGATGAAAAAAGAACAAGAAAATTTTTCATTAAAATAGTATTCGATATAATATTGAGTGAATGCATATTGCATATATATTTAAGTGCATACACGTGTATGTCTAAATAAGGAAATGAAAATATTTGTGTTAAGTCATAAAATACCCCATCATTGACAGATCATTATTGATGTTGATACAAAAAAATAAAAGAGAAAAAAATAAATATTTGATTCTTTTCTATTTCTATCGTGTTATTCATTATATCTTTTCTCTCATTCCTGACAATTATAATATTTCAGTAGAAAAATATATTTGTTTAGATCTTTCTCACAATTCAATGTCATATTTAAAATTACGTCGTATATTAAAAATGGCATATTGAAAATTTAATTGAAAGAATTAGACAAATAATTCACATTTATTAGCCGGTTATCTGCAGGATGTTTAATTAAAATTTTTTTATATTGCGAAAGTATGATAGTAACGGTCGGCACGACCCGACAACAAAAACATGCTACGAGCCTTTTTGTTCAGTTACCACGAAGTCGAGAAAGCGAGAAAATTAAGCGACATCTCACTTACGCAAAACGTCATCTCTCTCTTTCTCTCTCTCTTTCTCTCTCTTTCTCTCTTTTCTCTTCTCTTGTCTTTTTTCTTTCTTTAGAGAAACGTTTTTTATATTAAAATCTCAGTAATTATACGTGATAACTTTATGAATATCACAATGTATATTCTTTAATTTTCTTCTTATTATATTCGAGCAATGCTTGTTCAAGACTCCAACAACGAATAATCTATCCATCAGCCTCTCTTCTTTTCCCTTCCTTCTTCTCCTCTGACCGAGATGTTTACTCGCGACAAACATCTCGAGGGACGAAAGGCAACACTCGTTCGAACCGACGAACAACGTGAGATGGTCCGATGTTAAGAAGCATAAAACGATGATGCCGATGAAACGGGACTATTTTTTTTCCTCGGTTCCTTGCTTCTTGTTTTGAACATACGATGCGATATATCAATACGAATTTAAACATTATTTTAACGTATTCGTTCGATCTGTTCGATACTTAATCTATACATTTACTAGATTACATATAAATCTATGGGAAACAAAAATATTTAAAAATTAGATAGTAGATTAATGTAATTTATAAATTCAATTATAATTATTATAATATATCGTAATACAATATTGATGATAATTAATTTATTAAAAGTTAGAGATATGAGATGAAATAATCGAATTGGTCAGACTTTTTTACGACGGAGATTCAAACATCCAAGCCGGATTCGAATAAACATAGATTCTTCAGAAAGGTCGCGTTCCTACGAAATTGTTTTTCTATCCTTTCGCTAGAGGCAACAGTACATTTTCTGGTAAAGGCGTCCACGAAACGAACCGAGATTCTTATTGGTTAGATTCTCAAAGGAACGATTCTTTTCATCCTGTCGCAACCCACTCCTGTGATAAATCGTGGAAGGTTGTCCCTTCTGTCGCCCTTCGTCCGAAAACCATAGGTCCTTTTTTTCCTTTTCTTTATAAAGACATGAACATATGGGAATCCGGTGAAAATTTCGTGGTCTTAAGGAAAAAAAATAAATAAAAGATAATCGGTAATACGTCTTGTTAAAATTCCGCGTGCATAGTATATGGCAGTGAAGATAATGAGAGATATGAATCTACGTACTTCGTATCTAATGTCACATAAATATGTTCTGAAATTATCTGATTCAGGCTTTTGTCAAAGATACGACATATTATTAGCAGGGTCATTTTTCAAAGACAATAAAAAATATAAAAAATTCTTTATACGTCTTTTCATTTTCTTATTACGAAAAGAAAAAAAAAAATAACTATTAAAAGAAAAAAAAAAAATAACCAAGAAAAACATATAAATAATAAAAATCTTTGTTACGAATTTAATTTAATTCATCCAAAACATAATAATAATAATAATAATAATAATAATAATAATAATAATAATAATAATAATAATAATAATAATAATCCATCCACAATATTAAAAATTCACATAATAACTAAAGTTACTAGAGAGATATATGCGGTACAGATGACGCTCGTCAAAAAACCACCGTTATTTTAATATAATTTATTTTAATATAATTTTCCAAGCTCTCAATTATTTTTGTAGTACAAATTAAATTTACGAAAGTACATTGCCATGCACATAATACAGAAAATCCTTTCGAAGATTGTCCAATCCCGTATTATATTTAAGTGAGCCGTATGATTCTCACTCTCAAGAGAATTCGCTATAATTTGTTATCGTCCAAGACACGATCCTTCGTCCTGGCTACTGAGATCCTCGAAACAAAAGAAAAGTGGAAAGAGACAATAAGAATGAACAAGTAAACCGAGAGAAAGTGAAGAATATTATTTGATCGCGAGAAAGGACAGTCAACAAAGAGATGTGAGCTGAGAATGAGCTAAGAGAAGAATGAGAAAGAGGGAGAGAGAAAGAGAGAGACAGAGAGGGAAAGAAATAGAGAGAGAAAGGGGGAGAGAGGGGAAAGAAGCAGTTACGAGACATCTTAATGGTTTCTATTCTCCTGCGAGATGCAAAGCGCTAAGTCACCTTCACACTCGTCGATGGCGCCTAGCCTGCATATCAATGTACCTCCGGCTTCTTTCTCATTTGCATGCCCCAACCTTTCTCTTTCTCTTTCTTTCTCTCTCTCTCTTTTTATCTTTCTTCTTACCCCTATCTTCATCTTTTTTCAACTTCTGGACGGAAGCAACCACGAGAAGCCATCCACGCCGGCATTGGGATATCCAGAGGATTCGACTTCAGCGATGCGTTTCTTTTTCTATCGTGAGCTTTGATAAGATAAGAAATAGGAAAAAGAAGAACGTGCAAAAGAAGACGTATGGTGGGAAAGATTGAATTTAAATGCCGTTCTAGAAGGTGGAACGAGCAGAAAACACGCGTTTCTATCTTGTGCCCGAACTTTTCTTCCGTCTATAGAATGAACTTTTCTTTCAACCTTCTCTCATTCCATCTCTTCTTTCTCTCTCTCTCTCTCTCTCTCTCTCTCTCTCTCTCTCTCTCTCTCTATTTCTCTATGGTCCTTACTCTCTCTTCAACGAAGAGGTTATGGAAAAGTCACGACGAGGACCACGCCCGTTCGTCGTTGGTGCGAATTGCCGAGGATGACTGGGAAAATTAATTAGATGAAATTTCACCCGAGAGAATCTGTTCTCTCTCTTTCTCTTTGTCTCTATCTCTATATCTTCTCCTTTTCTCTCTAATACTCTTTCCTTCTCTTTCTCTCTTTTCGTTTAGGTGAAACGGACGAAGGCTATATATACAAAGAACTCCGACGACTCTGGCTCGTAACTATGTTTGCTCACTGGAAGTACGACCTTGATGTGTTGCCTAAGCTTCTTCGAAGGGACGCCAGAGATTCAGTGAGGATTCACTATGTTTCCACCTCGGCTATTCGCGACCGACTAAAGACTTGCGTGGTCGTCTCTGTTTCTTTTTCTCTCTCTCTCTCTTTCTCTCTCTCTCTCTCTCTCTATCTATCTCTTATTTTCTTTTTTCTCTCTTGTTTTCTTTTTGGTACGTACAAGTCTCTAGACTCCACATTAGGTAATGTCCTTTTTGCTTTTCTGTTTATACTTCACAGCCAGGAAAAAGGACATACAACAATATAGCTATGAAAATTTTTTTAAAGGGAAAAAAGAGTATAGTTATTTTTCTTCTTTCTTTCTTTTTTTTTTTGTACCGAGTACGTGCTTTAATTCATTTCCATAATTTTAATGTGCAATTTGCCGCATGATAAAGCAAAGATTAAAGCCACATGTAATTATTTTTTCACGGACATTAATTTTTTATTTATATCGTTTATATTATAGCGCATATCTATTTATTTACTCATAGATGTACTATGTACGCAGCTATGTGAATTTCCTTCGGGCAGTATTTTCCGGTAGAATGGTGATGCGAATGAGCCAAGCGAGATTTACTCATGGAATCAAAGTTTTAAGACCGCGATACGATGGCAAAAATACGAAGACTTACCGTGTGGGTGTATTTGAAAATTCTACGAAAAACGAAAACGCGTGGAAGAAAGTCGAATTTCTCCAAGACGACTAGGTATAAACAGTTACGAAGAAATGACTTCCATAAAATATTTTGCAATAAACGAAGAGAGTCTACGTTGCTTTTAAAACCCTCTTTTTTTTTCTTTCTATCTTTATTTATTTCGTCTCTTTCAGCTTCTCCATACTTTCGAGTTGATTTTTACTGTTGAATGTTTTAATATTAACGTTATGTTAACCTTATGCTAATGTTACTCTTCTTTCTCACATTCTTAAATATATTTATTATAAATGAATTATCTAAAATTTATTTTTCGTAACAAGCAAACGTATTATTTACAATTTGAACAATAACAAAAATATTTTATTACGTCAAAAATTAATGAAATAAAATTAATCGTCGTTTTAAGAACAGTGACGAGCTTACATTATTAATCTATACGTAAACCATACACAGTTTTAATTGTAAAAAAAAAAAAAAATATAAACAATAATAAATAGCTGGATTTTAAAGAAAATACTCGTTCATTAAAAGTAGGTAATGACGTACGTTTTTCTCATCGTAAGAACATAAAATGTGTCAAGTTTTGAACGCAATTTTACTGTATAAAATAATGCTCTTGATGTATAAATTTTTTATTCTTTTGCTCTCGCCTTTTGCTTCCCCTACCCTCTTATGAACGCTACTTTAAACGTAGGAAAACATAGAGGATGGCCGTTGCAAGAAAGCGCCGTAATGGGTGATGCAAATGTAACGTGTTAGAGGCAAAAAACTGGAATCATTTGATTACCGCATGGTATAAAAATACAATTTACATAAGCAACGATTGTGCCATTTCGTAGATGTATTTGTAAGTATGGAACGTAAGGAAGAACATGCTAATACGTGAAATGAGTGAAATGTCGCATGGAAAAGGAAAGCCGAAGAAAATGTGAAATATTTCTTTTGAATAATGCAAAATGTAAGTAAAGGAGAAAAGGCATTAGGCTCACAAATGTATTTTTCCAGTATAAAAGGAATATTTCAAATTTTTTAGATCCATCGATTATATTTACTGCAACATTTATCCTTTTATATTTAATAAAAGCAATCAAAAAATTTTTGAAAAATATTTAGAATTTATTTCTTTTTTTACCATCCAAATACAAGAGTGAACTATGATATGAATTTATTAACTTCAGTCGACCTGATACTGTTATTCAATGACTGTGAAAGACAACGGAGCTTTAAATAACAATAGACTAGAGTTATGCGTTAAAAAGCGTCTACAACATCGTTTCACTTATAGGAAAAACAAAAACTCTCGTCGAGGAGGGTCCTACAACGAGCCATTGAGTAGATTAATATGAACCTCGAGACTTGAACGGGACAGTGAAAGAGCAAAGAAGGGAGTAAAAGAGAAAGAACGGAAGAGGAGGAAAAAGGAAGTTGTTGGAAGGGGATTAATAAATGATGTTGGCCGATAGAGAAGTACCAAGCTCCATCGTTTCTTTTCATAGGAAGCATGATTTTTAATGGCGCAGGATCGCTCGAACTCAAATGGATAGAACTTGGTTAGGATCCAATTTACGGTTCAAAGGTTTTGCCTTTCTTTATTTTTCATAGTAAATCTTTTTGATTCGAAAAATGCTAAAAAAAAAAGGAAGAAAGAAAAAGAAATAGAAAAAAAAAAAAACAAATTTATTTCCATAAATAAATATTCGTTTACTCGTTCCTCTTATTTTTTTTTTTCTCTTTCAAAATTCCAATGCTGTTTATTACCCTTACGAGTAATCCAAATTAGAAGAGCACGATGTTCAACTTTCGAATTAGATCGAGCAGTGATATACTTTTAATAAATTATTAATGCATTTGAAAGCTATTTAAAATGGAATTAAACATCTTTAACTTCTATTTCTATTTTCACGGAGACATATGGTTAATGGAGGCACGAAGACATGTTCAAGTTCGTTAAGAGAATGTCAAACATTGCTTCGTTTAACTCAGAATTCGTTTGTAAAAGATATACACGTTACGGAAAGGGTAGGAGAACATAGAGTTCTATGGACTTTCATGGCCGCATTCCGCGCTTGATATGTATACCTACAATATATGCATATACTAGGAAATACGTGACGTTTATATAATCTCACACGCAGCTCGCATAAACGCAAGCGCTTTACCCGATGTCTGTGGGTTGTTCCGTCGATCCATCCATTCGGAGCCCTTGAGGCAACAACGATCGACCGATACACGGAGGAATGTTATGGTCAAATAGTCAAAATAGCTATCGAGCTTTGCAGTCCCCTCTGACCCTATCGATATGTTCCCTTTACCCTTTAGGATATATGTATATAGACATATTCTATTTACTGACCAACATCAATGTTTTCGACTAGAAAAAAATCTTAAATTTGGTTATACTATTAATCAGAAAAATAATACTTCAATTTAATTTTTCTATTTCAGTTATAAAGAATTAACGAATGTTAATTACTATATCATTCAATTATCATTAAGTATGTCAATGTCAATTTATAAACGAGGTATGTACTATCTATTCGATATATAATAAACTTTTCATATATCTGTGTGATTTTGATTGGCCTAAACCAATGGCTATTATTGTTGATTTTTCAATGTTATATATAAGTTTATTGTATGATTTTAAACATGGATAATATTAATTTTACAATTTAATAATTTAATCCTCAACAGTTTATTTTTTAACTTTTATATGCTTTTATCAATCAACGATGTTGCAAATTATCTCACATTTTATCGAACACATGAACGCCGGTCTATTTTACAGAAAGTTCGCTGCTTAAACGTTATAAAAGGTATTCTTTCTTTACCGCGTTCACAGAGTACTGTCAACCTTTTTAATGAGTTACACTCAGCCCCAGACAAATCGCTATTACGCGTAACACCTCTTCGTTGCAGGCCAAGAGAGGAAAAGACAAAATATATATGCGTTCCGCGAGATGAGTTAGACGCGGTAATAAAAGGAGAAACTTGAAAAAATCACAGAGAGATCGCTAGAATTTTAAAATGTCACTCGTACAAACCGTCTACCAACATGCGAATGCACGTTGAATTTTTATTAAAGAAAAATATTTAACACTTTTTAAAATAACTTTTTAAAGATAAAAATAATAAAGAGAGTTATAAAAATATATAATTATAAAAATATATAATGAGCATGTTATATATATATATATACACATACATACACACACACACACACATATGGATGTTTGTAAAATCTGAAAATATTAATATGCGATATACTTATAAAGTTATTCATCCTTCACGTTTTGTTCATAGACAGTGATTTATAACTTAAAAAATAATCTTTAATATAACAATGACAAAAGCTTATCCATCGAAATCCAGATAACTTTATAGAAACGGTTACTTCCATTACGTCGCTGTTGAAGAGACTACCTTTCAATCTCGGAAGTGGATTCAACGGGGGCGTACTTACGTAACGACGTCGTTTGTAAACGAAAAGACCTCCCATCATGAGTCTCGCATCACCTGACGCATCGGGTCAGCGAGAATCCTTCCTCTTAGCTTCTCATCTTTCACTTTTTTTTTTATTCTACCTTTCTTTATCGTTTTCTATTCGATCTATCGATCGACAAACATGAATGTTTTCTGTTTTTTTTTTTTTTCATGTTTTCTTTCATTCATACTCTTGAATTAACTTTGTTTCTTTGTTTTCGATTATTTTAATTTTATAAATCAAGAAATAAAATTTCGAACACATCGAATTAATGAAAAGTAAGAAAATCAATGTCATAATTTGACACCTTTATTATTTTATCGGGATATACGACAATTATTCAAAGTTTTTCCAATTTGAATGATCGTCGAGACAATTTTTTTTAAATCGCAATGTTTACCAATGAAAGCAAGGAAAAGGAGAAGAAACAAGTCGTTGTTATTCGTTGAGAAAAGGAAAAACCTTTACAACCTTCACAACATGCAACTAGTTTCATGACTCGAATCACCCGAAGTCGTATTACACAAGGAGCCCCAATAAAACAGGAAGAAATAAAGTTTAATTAGGAGCTCTCTTCTTGAGAAATAGTTTTCTCGTGTTACTACGTAGCCACTTCGTTTTCAAACCTCATGAAACTTATTCTACAATCTTGTTGTATTCTTTGAAAAACCCACTGTAATTTTTGCTTAAACCAAATTGATTTACAAAATATTTATAAAATCATTTATTGCTATTAATTTATACGTTAACTTCCTACGATCTTTCTTGTTATAGCTTGATTTAGTAACCAAAAAGTTTATCGAATTTCCTCCGTTGCAATTTTAGTTCTTTTTTTATGGAGGGTTCGAGAATCGTTCTGCTTCGTTTCGGAAGGATCGTTTCTAGACCACAGATATTTCTACAGGAGGTGAACGAGCGTGAAATACCCCGCCTGATTCAATTGCTCCGTTGTGATCGCATAGCACGACTACACAAAAAAAAAAGAAAGAGAAGAGAGATAAAGAGAGAGAGAGAGAGAGAGAGAGAGAGAGAGAGAGAGAGAGAGAGAGAGAGAGAGAGAGAGAGAGAGAGAGAGAGAGAGACAGAGATAAAGAGAGAGAGAAAGAGACAGAGAGAGAGAGACAGAGATAAAGAGAGAGAGAGAGAGAGAGAAAGAGAGAAATAAGAGGGTAGCGAGAAGGGTTTTCTAGATCACTGAAAATCTAAAAAATACGAACTACCAGGTTCAAGAAGTTTTTTGCTTTTTTTCCCCACGTTTGTTTTTAAGACGTATTATATACTTTAATAAAATATCTCGAAGTTTCGTTACGCAGGAAATTTAATTTCTAATCGGAAAATTAATTTCTAAAATGTACAGTTGCGAACTACTCGTCGTTCAATAGAAATGTTTATTTCCCCGAAGAAAGAGAAAAGAAAATGTCGATGGACCGAGCATTAAGTTCAATGTGATGGAATGGTAATTGAAAACTTTCACTGAACAAATCTTACGCTAAATTAAATTAGAAATGCATTCTTTCGGTATCTTTCTTTGAATAATAAAATATTCACCGGGAGGTAACTGCACGCGGTTGCATAATTCATGTCCTTGATGTTTATGTATCAAGATTTACGAAGTGTCGCGACTTCTTCGTCTTCGGCAAACGTCTCTTAACTCTAAGCTAAATCGTGACTTAAGTTTCTTCCCAAGAGCTTTACGTTACGACGGGAAATACGCCATTACATGCCGTTTCGCGTCGTCTTTTACTGTTCCGCGTTGTATCATTTAAATTACTCGATTTCTTTAAGAAGAGAAATATCGTGAGCGAACATTTTTTTTTCCCTTTATGTTCTATAACATTATAGTTATTATTAAGAATAATATCTGATAGTTAACTTTCCTATTATTCATTTGAAACGTTATCGTGATCATTTATACCTTTATGAATGATTTCCATTAAAGGAGATATATCTGTAACATCAATCTAGAGAAACAAATTTACAGGGTGCGTTCCCTAATTAGATGATATCGTGACGGCCGATCTATCGAGAACGAGATAAAATCACATTGCGGTTAGTTATCTACCTGGCGCCGACAAAAAGTAGATGTTCGAACCATCACTGAGCAGATATTCTATCCAAATGGACAGGAAGCAACGCCTTGAATTAGAAAGATCCATTAGATGCGGTCGAAAACGTGCGAACGATCTCACCTTAGATACTCATTACTTCTTATAGTTGGTGCTCGTAAAAATGTTCACCAGAAGAACAATTCATTTCAAGAAATACGTGCTCCACGATGATTAAAATCAAAGAATTATATATCCTCTGTATATCATATTACATTAATTGAAATATTCTCAACCTTTTCATAGACTTTATAATTAAAATTGTCTTTAAATTAATTGTATCAATTATCTTTATTACATGATTGCAATAAGACTCTGCACGATATATCATTTTTTTTTTTTTTTTTTTTTTTTAAATAAACTAAAAAGTCTATCAAAAGCTTCGATCAAATTATCCTCGTTCTCTCTCTCTCTCTCTCTCTCTCTTTCCGAAACAAGGTTACTCTCTTTGATTGGATTCGGATTAAAATCTACAGAGAGTTGTCAGGCATAATCCTCGTGTGATCCTTTCAATCCCTGAAAATCAACGAATCGCCGAGCACGCGACTAGAGTTTAATCTCAGAAGTTTGGTTCTACGCAGCTCGCTTGAATTTTCGACAGATCGAAACGCGATTCGATAATGCTCAAAGAATTACGTAAAATGTATATATCGATAGCCATGAAGAGGGGTAAAGCCGGTTATCGTTTTCCGCTTATCGTCTGACCGATCGACGGTTACGCGTTTCGTTTTGCGACCAAATCAGGAGCCATTCTGAAAACAGAACGACGGTTCGTTTCTCTTCGTTTCAATTCGAAAAGCCCTCTCTATATCTATGTCTCTTTCTCTCTTTATATATATATATATGTATATATATATATATATATATATATATATATATATATATATACATATATATCTTTCTCTCTTTCATATTAGCATTACCGCTGCAACCGCAACAATTTTATTCCCATTAGTCGCTATAACGTCCCGTTTATTCGTCCGCGTGCGCGTATAATGCGTGGACTCCGATAACGAACTGATACAGATAACGTGATCGCTGAAACTCGGTCGACCAACTTCCGACCTATACTCTAATTAATAATTAACGATTCACCGGCGTTCGTATCTATGTCAACGTCTCGATTTTCCTATTTTAATTTGCGATCGATTTGAAAGCAACGCGTACTTTCACGAATTTATGATATCATTACTGTTTTGACTTAGAATATATTATTATTATCATTATTATTATTATTATTATTATTATTATTATTATTATTATTATTATTATATATAATATAAACAAGAAATAAATGAAATTTTCGGAATGTGGCAAACGAATAATTTTATTTATCTTTTAAGATTAATAAGAAGATAATTTACTTTCAACATCAAAACGTTACTGTAATATTCCGTTCCGGAACGTCATCGCAACGTAGAAAAAGAAAGAGAAGAAGAAGAAGAAGAAGAAGAAGAAGAAGAAGAAGAACCGTTTGACAACAAACTCTCGTCCATGTTGTGAACCTTAACGACCGGATATTCAAGTTTGAATTCTTCTTAACTCCTTCCGGCACTCTCTCCTTCTCTTTCTCTCTCTCTCTCTCTCTCTCTCTCTCTCTCTCTCTCTTTCTGTTCTATCTTCTGATAATGTCTTGACTTTCGTCCTACGACAACGAAACCACAGTCGAGACTGTGCTAATTAATGACCAAAGTACCAGCGACGCTTTCAATGAGGGTATATGTGTGTAAAAGAGGGATGGTGAGAGTGGTTCCCTGAAGGCGTTGCCAGAACAATCATAGTCGCCAAAGTTTAGGCTAATCGCGTTGCATAGTTTCGAAGCACGAAGATGTCGTCCCGGTCGACGGCTTCCCTTCTACCACTCCCTTTGCAAATCTCTCTCTCTCTCCCTCTCTCTTTCTCTCTCTCTCTCTCTCTCTCTCTCTCTCTAGCTTTCGATCTTTCAAATCTCTCGTCTCTGTGTGTTCGAGAAAATCTCGAAGGAAACTTCTGCTAGAAATAATTAGCTTCAGATTGAAAATCGACGAAGGTGCGAGTTATTATTGATCTCTCGGGAGGATTGATTTTCCTTGGTGTTGTTAGTGAACTTCGAAATTCTAACTTCTAAACTGTAAACTAACATTATGAATAGAATTCTCGTATCGATAATGTTAGCGTATTACAATCAAGTGTTTATATATATATATATATATATATATATATATATATATATATATATTATCAAGAACCATATATATTATATTATCTACATACACACACATTATTTGGATATTATACAAGGTAAGCCAGAAGCTTCTAAGTGATTTTAAAAATCAATTATTCGATTACTTCTTAGGCTATTTTTTTATCAGATTATAAATTATTAAGTCTAAAAACTTTTGACCAATTATGTACATACCAAAGTTCATCTCGTCAAATAGTTTAACTAGGAATTATTTTGTTGACACCTTAAAATTATTTAATGATTGGTGATCTATATTGTTCACATTGAAAAATTGAAAAATATTGTAAGAGTAAGATTCGAAAGGTAAGTATACGATACAGCAGCTCGATGCCATCGTGTGGAATTCTAGAAAAAGGAAAGGCCGTCGCAGAGTATGCAAAAGCTTTTAGCTCATGGTATGAATGTACGCATTGAAACGAATGGCTTTCACGGCACAACGCTATCATCTGCAGATGATATACAACTCCCGGAGAACCTTTGAACACTGCGGACTTTTCTCACGCGTTCATGCGGCAAAATGAGGGCCGCTATTGGAAAAGAAGTAGTTAGGACTTTTTTCTATATTTTGAATCGTGATTAACATCTAAGATTCTCCGAAGTATCGTATTTATGGATTAATTTGCTAAAGAAATAAAAAGAAAAAAAAAAAAAAAAAAAAAAAAAAAAAGAAAAAAAAAATAGAATCTTGATGGATTTATTTATCCGTTCAAGGAATACACGTTAAAGCACGAATTAATTGTATGTAAACGTTTCGTTTTATAGCGATTTGAAATGTCTCGAAGAAAATGATTTAATTTATAATCTATCTTTTTATTAAAAAAGAAAACTTATTTAATTGTACAATTTACGATGAACTTTATGATTTCACATTTATTATCCGAAGCTCGTATCTTCGACAGTGCATTTCTAAATATTTTCGAGAAAATAAAAAAAAAAGACGAAGTTTGAACATCTTTCAGTTGATTTAGTCAGGTATATCCATTAAGTTTTGCGAGACCGCAATGGTTTTATTTACGGTTAACCATAATATAAAGTAGAATGCGTGAACTGTAACTGCAAAGAGAAAGAGAGCTTATCCGTCTCGACAGAAAGATTTATAGTGTATCACAAAGTTAGTTTAAATGCAACAGCTGTAGGAGAACTTGCACGTGGCGCGAGGAGCCACGGCTACGGGACTGACACGTGCATTGCATTGAACATTGCCACGTGTCGCACGTTTCGTTTTAAATATAAGTGATGAGCGCACGGAAATATTATTAAAATTCTTATTTACTATAAGAAAAATATTGTGGTGTATTTTTTTGTTTTTTTTTTCTTTTCCTTTTAAACAAATTAACTCTATCGAGCATAATTAAATTTCAACTAATTGTACGTCTTTTAACATTAATTTAAAGTCACCATGATTTCAAACATTATAATAAACATTATTAATAATATTTTTTAAATTCTTAATGACTATTTGTTATTAATAATGTAACATTAACTTGGAAATTAATAAAACGAAACATACACGCCACAAAGTGGATCATAAAAATTAACCGAGAATCTGATTACACCTGTTAAACTCTTAGATTTCGTGACTCAAGCTATGAATAATAAACTCTAACGAGTTTTCCACGCGAGTTTCTTTTGTGGAAATATTTGAATATATATATATATATATATATATATATATATATATATATATATATATTATATTATATTATATGGTATCACTTTTTCTTTTTTTTTGTCGTTGCATGGCTCTTCGCTAAGGAATTGTCGACCGTAAAGGAGATTCTAGAAATCAGAGAAAAAGTCAGAAGCCAAAAGAATTCGTCCAAAAAGAAGAGAAAAAGGTAAGAGGAATGGGGATCTGGAGAATACCAAAGAGAGAATACGTCTTCCAGGGAAGGATCGGCTTCAGGATGAGTCATCTCGCGAGTCCGTCTAAAGTCGTTGACGGCGATCGAATTCCCTTTGCGTCCATGGATTGTTGAGAGTATCTTAGTGAGTCTTGCGAACGATTGAGAAGGAAAGACAATCGTGGATCCGGATGAGAAAAAAGGAGACAAGAAGCGGCGCGTCGGACCAAGCTCTTCCGTCCATTATCGACGAGCCGGCGTGCATATACGGCTCGAAACACGTCCTAAAACCGGTTTCTCGATCGGTTCCACGAACTCTACGAAGCCGGCGGATCCGGGTGTATACTTGTGCACTCCTCTTTCCTCCTTACTTCATCTCTTCGAAGCCTCCTAAGCTAATGCAAGAGAGTTTACGAGAGAAAACGAGAGAGAAAAGAAAGAAAAAGAGAGAAAGAGAGAGAGAAAGAGTCTCCTTTTGTCAAGACTTCCGCGACTAGCGGATGTGGGCCGGACCGGATTTACCTTTACTCGCACCATATTTTTAGTTCTTGGGCAAGTAATGTACGTAGGTTGTATCGTTGACTCTTGTCTAACATTGTTAAAAAAGTCTTTAAAACCATCTTCGATTATGCATCCATTGCGTGATTGTTTATCGACGTCTCTTACCAATGTATCTGTTAAAATATCATAGCTTTGATTAGATTAAAGCGCCGCAAGGTATGTCCAGACCGTGTTTCAATTCCCTCTTGCCATCATCTTACGATGCCTTTATCGATACGACATCGAAGTCTTCGTTGAAGTTATCGTTGTTACCATTGGTCAATTTCCTCTTTCTCTCTCTATCCCTTTCTCGTTCTCTTTCTCTCTTCGTCTTGCTTTCTCTTTTAATGGATTACGCCCTGTTGGTGCATACGGGCACCAGTATATCCGGTCCTCTTGCACTCACTTCCAGAAACTTATCGATCTGCTCTTGTCAGCTCTGTGGTTTAACTCAGCTCGTTGGTTTAAGCAATCGAACTTCTACTAGAATTGATTGCACATCTAGTATTCTACGGAGTTTCTGAAAGTACTATGTTGGGTATCTTAGGTGACAGTGTAATTCACTCCGCGGTTTAGTTCTGGTTCGTTAAAGAAAAAAAAAAAAGAGTATTTCGAAAGGACGAAAATAATAGTGAAATCTCGATTCAATCTATTAAAATGTTTTTAGATACACGAATTATAATTCAAATATTGGATTCTTAGAAATTTCATGTAAAACTGTTGAAATTTAGACCATTCATATCACGAAAGTGTTCATTCACTGAATATAAAAGTGTGAGAAGGAGAGGATTACTCCCTCGCACACGATCCGGAGCGAACTATCATCCATCACAGCCGTTGATCGTTGGCATGCATCATGCATTTTTCTAGCCCCTTCGCAGGTTAGTCTCGCACACGCCTCCATTCGGCACGTGCTTTTGTCACGCGACTCGATCTTACTCGACTATACCATACGATCCATGACCTAACAACGTTTTACTATAATCTAACCTTTTAATGATTTTTACCATTGAATTCACGAACTTTTCCAAATTTTTTTATCAACCTATTTATATTTATTTATTGTTCTTGTCATTAATAAAAAATTTTTCACTTTTATACGATATATATAATATATTAGAATTGTAAAGAAACCGAAACTTCTCGAAATTAAGAAATACAATTCATCAGCGATGTGAATCAACGAACCGATAATAATCTCGTGTGAAATTTTCGTCGACGAGCAGGTATTCGACGATAAAATTACGAAGAATGCACCGCGCTTATTTCATTTACGAGCTTTCGCGGAAATCCGGCTAGTATAAGTATGGATGTTAACAGAGAAGGATAAGAGAAGACCAGGTTAGAGACAAAGAGAGAAAGAGAGAGAGAGAAAGAGAAAGAGAGAAAGAGAGAGAGAAAGAGACAAGGACAGAGAAAAAGGGTGAAGTTGAATCTCTGTCTACAACTTGTATTCACAGTCCCTTGTTTCTCGAAGCGGAAAAGTAGAAGCCGTAGTAATTAATGTTCGGAGTCGACCTTAAGAGCCGGTCTCGTAGAAATTACAATATCTCATTGTGCCGTCATTCTCTCTCTAGTCTTTTATCTTTTGCAACAAAGCTATGCTCGTCAACCTGAAGAAACTCGATAAAGTGTTAATTCGGTAGCATAGGTCAATGTCGAAGCAAATATTGGTCCGGCATTGTTTCATGAGAACTTAAAGATATGTTTTTACGATGAAAAAATTTTTTATTTTAAAGGCACATTTAAATCATTGTTAAAATTTTTACAAACAATTTATAGTTCGGTTCGAACAAGATAATAAATTTTTTTGAAAAGTACACTTTCTTTATTTTCAATAAGGTTTTTATCTCACCGATTCTATATCTTTAAAGAGATCATATAAAATCGTTTAAGATCTTCTGGATGGCTACGTGCTCTCGTTTCACGTAAGTTCAAGAACGAAGCGTGACCAATGTATTTGCCGGAAATACGAAGTTATGAAGTTGAACTAACCTGCGGCTAAAATGAAATAAATGTTTTTACAGAGTGTGGAAATGTATATTCTATGATCGATCAATGAACTTAGGAGTCCTGTTCGCTAGTGTACCGTTGTTATTAACTATCAAGTAAAATATCTCTGTTGATCGATTAACTTATATGGATCGATTAGTTTCTTTTTCAATAATTTTAAATTTCTTTTAAATATTCGAAAATAAAGAAAATTAACGAACGAAAAGTTTTCGTTTGACTTTACCATCTAAATAGAATTCTATTGAGAGCGTCGTTATAACGTTAGAGACATTCATCACTCTTGTTACAAAGATTTCAAAAATTCTATGATTTCGATTTTCATTGAGAATCCTCGTACATTCATTGAACTATTAATACCTGAGCGAATATCCAAAAAGAAGAGCACGTGAGACACCCGATGGCGTTTGGTTCGGACAAGCAGATTTTCCACGGTTCAATGGACGTCAGAAATCAAAGTGAAAAGCAACGAAGGGCAGAGGCACACCGAACGCCGGCACAGTGCACAGAGAGACAGACCATAGTCCGTTCGAGGGTTCTAACTAGGCACCTAGCTGAGTGCACGCGCGCGCGTACGATGTTTCAGTACGGGGCATAACTCTCATCGAGACATACATTTCCGCGTACACGACGGAACGTACGTTAAATCTGAACAGCATCCACGAAGCACGTTCCAGATCCACGTGTTTAATTCACGCTCGAACGATTTACTCCTTTTATGTGTACATACGTGTGCCTGTCTATGGATACGCGAACTTGTCTTCTAAGAGCTAAGGAAGAAGAAGAAAATTTATCGTCTTAACGCGCTTTACGATTTTCGAAAGCTTTGTAGTTTACTTCGAATTTACGTTATATCCAATTATTTCGAGTAATTTTAAATGGAATTGAAGCTCTTTTTCTGTTTTTTTTTTTTTTTTTTTTTTTTTTTTTTTTTTTTTCTAATCCTTGGAAATACCATCGAATAATTTTAATGACTATTGAGTAAATTTCAAAACAATATTTTAAAATATTTTAAATTGAACACCGAAATATTTAAAATTTATATTAATACGATACCTATTGCTTATAAATGTAAAAGTCGTAATATCAAGAGACATTGGATAGATAAAAGTTCACTATTTTATAAAATATGAATCAAAAGGAAAGTTTGTATGTTGGTTTCTCGTGGAAAAGCGTCTTCTGCTTTTTGAAAGCTTCTTTTCTACTTAAGTAAATAATACGTGGAACGATCAGACCAAAGGGAATTCGCAAACTCAGAAATGGCTAACTATTTTCTCAAGAGGAAAAAGAAATAGAGGAAGACTTTCAATCTATTAACAGATATCGTTAAAAAAGAATATGACTAACTTAATAGTAGTAACTTCAAATGTTTGCACGAGATTTAACACAAATCTAAATGTTTTTCTTTAATTATAAGTTGTCTTGAATTTAGTTTATACAAACTTGTTTAATGAATTCAGAATTTAAAAATTTCAGTACTTTTTATTTCTTTCTCTTTTTTAACCATCGCATGCACGTAATCCCTCTTCTAAAATTTTCCTAAAATTTTCTTTATCTCAGAGATTTAACTTTTTCTGGCCGTAATTATATTCTATTATTAACAAAATCTCATGATGTTATTAACCATGATGTTATAGAATTATAATTATAATACACGAAAGTAATAAAAAATGATTATAAATCTACTAGAAATTTATTATTGAAATGACGATAAAAATAACATGCAGTTAATTATAAATCGGCAGGGAGACAAAAGAAGAAAAATTTTAATCTCACCGGACCTTATTAAAAAAATTTTTTGCAACTTTTGTTAAGCATCTAGTAACTCGCAAAATAAATACGAATGGTCTTTGCTAAGAGAGAAAAATAATCGGAAGAAAAATTCGAGAAAAAGAATTCGTTCTATTTTTTTTTTTTTTTTTTTTTTTATTCGTATTAAATTTATTATTAAATTTATAATGTGTCCAATGTTCGAATTGTATTGTCATCCTTTAGATCTTACTTTTTTTTACGATTTATAGCATAAAAGCAACAACATTCGATTGTTTACCTTCAAAAGATGTTTCTTAAAGAGAACGTACATCCATACAAAACTAATCAGAAAAGAAATTATAAACGCGAATTTCTGAAATGAAAAAGGCAACTACCGACGAACGCTTGTACATACAGGAGATAAAATAAAAAGTAAACGTAACGTTCTAACAAGTGCTAAAAAATAAAAGCACGTATCTTTCATAGTTTACAATAATGCTAAAACTCCGTATCAGAAGACAAGTTTCAAGCTCTTTTAGAACCCACAAAGTTATAAAAAAAAAGGCCAAGAGCCATTTTCTTTTTAATCTCTTTCTTGCTGGAAGATGCTAAAACTTCTTTTCTTTTTTTCTTTTTTCTTTTTCTTTCTTTGCTCATCTGGAGTCGCGTTTACTAAATGATACCCACAACGTACTTGTGAGTTCTTTCGATGGTAGAACCCCATTAGAGATTCATGATATAGATTTGTATGCGCGACACGCGTAAACGGTGTGCGTTACAGAACGTAAAACTTGTGACAGAATGAGTGGGAGCGATAGAGATAGAGAGAGAGAGAGAGAGAGAGAGAGAGAGAGAAGAGAGAAAATGAAAAAGAAGAAAAAAATGGAACATGGGTTCATCGAAAACGTGTTTTACAAGCATCTTGGTTCCCATTTCGAAATCTTGTCGTTTTGAGTGTTACGTGAGTCCTAATTGGAGTCAGCTCATCGTTCAAACGATAAATAGCAGAAATCCATGTAATCTTACGATGCAGCAGGATGCTTTAGAACTCTATTTGAATTTAGATCTTTAGAAATTGAGATATTGCGAATACTGGTATAATCTAAATAACTTCGTTATAGGAAATTAGTATGCGATATTCAACTATGGTCCTAAACTTGTTATAACCTGTAGTCATCCCAGATGAATCAAAAGTCGACTTCGATCTATTGAAAACTATTATCGATATATTAATACGAAGTTTATTTCATACATAGTTATGTTAACGTTACTGCAAGCTTTGTACAATATTATAAAAACTATTTACTTTATAGATTTTTTCCTTATAGACTTTTGCATTCCAATAATTTCAAACGTTTCAAACATCAAGAGATTTTCCATTGACGTTTCTATTGTCGAAACAAATATTCAAAGCAGTAAAAAGCGTTGCTTTCTATAAAAACTTGAGATTTACAAAGTCAGAAAGAGAAATTCTCTTTAAGTTCAATTTCTATTGAGCTAGACAAAACTTAAATTTTACTATATAATGTTACTATATAATTTTACTATAAATTGTTAGATCTCCGTTATCATCTGGAAATCATTCCAATTACATTAGCCTTTTGATGAAAGAAAATCTTGTTTAAAGCTTCTTGCAATTACGGTACTATTAACGAAACTGTGCAAAAGGAATAGACGTTCACGTGTTTCACATATGCACGCATGCACGCACATACTTACGTGTGTATGTGTGTCATTAGAGAGAGTACGCAACCTGGCCGATACTCGCTTGCCTTCCCCGCTTCATTCAAGCGTGGCACGCCCTTGTTAATTCTGGTACAATATTTAAGCAGGGGTTCATAACCATTGTGCACACACATCAACCGAGTAAATCTCGTACATCCAACGATCGTGGACAAGCGGACCTGTCTAATTTAGCATTTAATGGGGAGGGAAAAGAGGAGCAGGTCTTTTAATCATCCTACTAATTTGTCAGCAGTTAGACATCGCGTTTCAGCAAACTCATTACGTTTTCTCCCAGCTAATTTCATCAATCGAAAATCGTTTTGGTTAACAATCTTTACATATTTCCATTGTTCTATACTTAATGGGTAAGGGAAAGAAATAAAAAAAAAAAAAAAAAAACTGAAATAAAGCGAAAGAATATATCGAAAATCTTCACTTTCGATGTATATTAAGTAAATATAGAAAAATCAATCGTTCGATAGGTAAATCCTTTTCTCATAAACTATTCTAAAGTATATATACATATATGACTTTTCTTAAGGTTTTATTCTCGTTAAACAGGACGAACGTGGTCCGTCATAGACGTTCGATAAACTTCCGATAAAATATTCTCATACCTTCCGTCGACTTTGCGCAAGATACAAATCTGACTGATTTATGGAGCACGTGTAGCGATACAAACAACCGTTGATTTACCGTCCAAAGTATCCGCGAGTGTGACTGCTTTACGATTTCCCGATTCAAAGGTTAACATTCCTAAACTCGGGCCTCGTGGAATAACAACACATTCCCCTATCCTTTTGTTTAAGAAAATTCTTTGCGTTCTCTGACTATTAGAATCCACGATTGGACTATATTTGAATTGAATGGATCTTAAGAACCGGTAAAACGAAATTAATGCTTTAACGTTTATCAAAATTAAAAATTAAAATGTTAAATAAATTATAAAGATTAAATTTGATTTGAACAAAGAATGAAAATTTACATAAAAGAACAAGAATCTAAAAGTTCTATTCTCTTTAAATTACACAAGATAGATGTAGGTACGTAAATACGTTGATGCAGACGGGGTTAGCACTTTCCTGCTTTCCGTATACATTCAAGCTCGAACGAGCTTTCTGGATAGGGCTCGATATATAAAGCTTTATTAATGGAATAACGCTTGGCGCGATAGTCGCGGGCGACAAAGTGGACAAAGCCGCTGGAACGCATCGAACGTTAGCTCGTTTGCCGAAGACCTTATTCCCTCTTTTCCTTCCTTCTCTTTTCCTCTTCCTTCTTGCCTTTCCCTCTCTCTCCTACCCTTTGTGTATGTATACCAGAAAACTAGCTACGCTGGGTTTCTAAAGCAATTAGAGTAACAGTAAAAGAGAGAGAGAGAGAGAGAGAGAGAGAGAGAGAGAGAGAGAGAGAGAGAAAGGAAGTATAAAATGAGAAAAATATAGTATGTAGTTGAAAAATTAACGAAAAAACGCTATAACCTTTTAACACTTTTCGTTTTTTCATTCGATACTATTTATAATTTTATTTCCATTTTAAACGATCGTTGCAACCGGTACATCAAATAATCATAGAACGAACGTTCATATGAATTTAAAGAAAGGTTCGCTCGCTTCTACATGAGACAACGACTGCCAATAATTGAACGTATGGATAAATTGGCCAATGCCTATATTGATTTTATTTTGAACGTTCATTTAATTTTATTTGAGTATCCTTCGAATATTGATCAATCGGGTGGAAAATGCATTTGCATTCTCGTTGGTTCTGCTGGTCCTCTATAGATTATCGAAGGCGAAATATTTATACACAATGCATCGAAAAAATTCGAAGCAGGCTTTTCTTCGCAGCACGTCATTTAATCCTTCGAGCTTATCAATGGCATTCTCTAATGCGATATTGTTTTTTTTTTCTTTGTTTTATACGAATCATATTAATATAACCACGTAAAAAAAGAAAAAAGAAAATCTGCTAATAATTCTTTTAATCTTATGGTAGGTATTCAGAGCAATTTGTAACGGTAGATTCTCAGCAGTCCTTTTTCTTTTTTCTTTTTTTTTTTTTTGAAGTAGATCATCGCTGTAAAAAGTTGTCCCATTACAAATTGCCATTATAACACGGTACAAAGATATTTCGATGTTTTATATCTTTAACCTTTTAATATAAAAACCGAACGATGATCTTTGTTAATATTTTTGTTAATTTATGACAACCGAACGAAAACATCAGATTGAACGAAATTTTTACGTATAAGATACGATAAAGAAAAGAATAAGAAAAACAAAAAAAAAAAGAAAAAAAAAAGAGAAAACAAAACAAGTATAAATATGATGAATAAGAAACCATCGATATACATCTTCTCGAACAATAGCTAACGGCATAGAACGTGATCTACGAATCGTGCGTAACTCGTGCGGCAAAAAAATATCGTTGTATTAAACGCGTACCATCTCAACAACGTCACCGTTACACCCCCAGGTACAGACATCACCATCACCATCACCAGCATCACCATTAACTCAGGTATATACACATACCTATATACTATCGTCCACCACGTCGCTTATATTTCTCGTGCGTGCTCCTGACACGAAAGGCAATACACCGGCAACTTATGAATATTTACGCCGCTTGAATATGCATACCACTGACAATGTATTATTTTTGCTGGACGGAAGATCAATATAAACCCTTCTCTCTCTCTCTCTCTTTCCTTCTCCCTCTCCCTTACTCCCTCTCTCCCTTCCTCTCTCTTTCTCTCTCTCTTCCTCTCTCTTTTCTCAGATTTTCTAAATAGTATTTCATCAAGTTTTATCATCTTCAAATCGTCTTTATTTTTTTTTTTGATTTTTATGAATTGTTAAACGATAGGAAAGAAAATTGTTTTCTTCTTCTGTTTTTAAAAAAAATATTTATATTTATATTATCAAATAATCGTATTTGAGTAATTGAATTTATATTATTTCGAAAATACATTATGTTTTTGATATCAAAATGTTTTCAGAAAGTAAGTCAAATATATATATATATATATATATATATATATATATATATATATATATATATCTGTTTATCTTATATTGATGTACTCATATACTCGTGTATTTTCATATGCATAGATATGTTCCAAGCTTGCAAGAACGAAAGAGAGAAAGGGACAAAAAGTCTGTACGACATTATATTGACACACTTGCTTCCGGAGAACGGACAAGAACTCGTCGAATGTGATTAAAACGAAGATGATATGAGCTTTGTTTCAACGTATGCACATGTAGATATGTATATCTATATTATGCATGCCTATGTAATACGTGTATATATATATATATATATATGTATATTTTTTCGATCTCTTTTTACAGCACCATTCTCCATACCGGTACATTCTATCGTGCGAAATATACAACTGGAATCGAAATGTCAACCGTCGTGCGATTTATGACTCGAAGAAGAGTCCGAGAAATAGAAAAAGGAAAGAAAAGGAGAGAGAAAGAAATAGAGAGAGAGAGAGAGAGAGAGAGAAAGAAAGAGTGCAGTACGGTTATATAGAAAACACGCCATTAGTACGAAGTTGATAAAAAAGAGACACTCGTTTTACTCGAATAACTTAAAACAAGTACGATATCAATGTACGGGTTAATTAAATTCGTTGAACTATCTCTCATTCATTGAAAATTTTGCAATCGGAAAACAGGATTTCGGTTGTTTTTCTATACGAAATCATTTTGAGAGAGTATTAGTTTAAACCGTTAACCAAACTCAAAATGTTATTATATAATTTATAACGATGCGTTTTTATCAAATGGACTTTCTAACGTATCGTATGATAAAAAAAAGTTGCGATGTTTATTAAAGGGTATTCTTATATAAAATTTAATTTCGCGCGTACTTAAGAATTAACGATTATTAAAAATAAAAGGATTAAATCAAAATCATTTTGATTAAAGATATTCGAGCTTAGTGTTAAAACGCTTCATCCGTATATGACTGAGTTAATTAATGCGACGGCCTATCTAATCAACTTGAATGAAGATCGCAAGTAACGTTGGAAACTTTGGTAAAGTGCACTTTTACGTTGATCTTGCGAAGGCCGGTATAAGACGATATATATATTAGAGCTTAGATAACTGATAATTTCTTATATGTATAAGCAATGATATAAGTCCAAAGAGCTGACTTTAAACAGTGCCAAAGTAGATTACTAAATTTCGTCAAATAGGAGTAAAGTTTTACTTCGTCGTTCAAAGACTTATTGATTAAATTTCTCGATTTTTTTCTCCATAAGAGAAAAACTGAAAAGAAAAATATTAAAAAGAAAATATCATTTTTTTTTTTTTTTTTTTTTTTTCAGTTATTTATGTCGACGGAAAACGATTTGTTAACGTCTTTCTAAAAGATAGTAGTAGTAAATTTCTCTTGATCATTTGACGCATTGAGAATTTCACGATGCAACTTTCTTATTAATAATAATAATAATAATAATAATAATAATAATAATAATAATAATAATAATAATAATAATAATAATAAAAACAAGAAGACATCATCGATGCACTTATCGTTCCATGCGTCGTAGTGAACGTGCCCCACCCTTCAACAGAAATGAAGAAGGGGATTAGCCATTAGGCGGAATGACACACGGTTTCTTGGGAGACGTTTTCGCGATGAAAGATGGACCGCGAGAGAAATTTAATGCATATGACCTGGTCGCACGGTGAAAAGAAGCAAAAGACGAGAGAAAGGGGAATAAAAAATTGGAAAGAGAGAAAGAGAAGGAGAAAGAGAAGGAGAAAAAAAAAGAAAGAAAGAAAGAAAGAAAGAAAGGAAGAAAGAGAAAGAAAAGATTTTGTTTGTCCACGTAATTCAATTAGACTCGGTAGCATCGAAATTTAATGGGCCGCGTCGCCGTAACGTTGTTCTGGATCACTGCCACCAGACTTCTCTCGTTTAAGAGTGCGACCGTACGAGATCTTCTTTGACTTTTTTATTTTTTTTATCTCTCTTTCTCCCTCTCTCCCTCTTTCTCTGCTTTCTCAACTTTTTAATTCCATTTCATGTCGTCTCTTTCTCTCGGTTATCCTCGATCAATCAATGGTACGAGAATCCAAAAGAGGAGAGTTTCTTCTTTCTCTTTTGCGCATTGTAACTGAATAGAAAATAAATTTCATTCGATTGCCGTGCGTGCAATACATCGGTTTCCCATTGTCACCTTGGTTTTTTTTTTCCTTCGGTGAATCGAAATTGCGAGCACAATGAAGAAAGCCCGTCGCTTTCATCTACGAGTGAAATTCTTTTCGTATCATTTAAAAGTTTATATTATGCGTGTAATATTGTACAACTGTATAACCGATTACGATGATAGATAATATATTCATCCAATCGCTTTTCACGAGCTAATCAATTAACGCTTATTTCAATAATTCTCAAGCAGATCAAATGGCATATTTCTTTTTTTTTCTTTTCTCGTCTTGATCGTAATACGATCAATTAAAACTTGACTATTCTTAGGAAAAGGTAAAAGGTCTCCTCGAGATATCGCCCTTTAACATCTAAAGTGGTATCGTTGCCTAGTCGAGGAAGGTCGAAGATCGAAGCGATCGATCCTGAAACATCGGAAGCGATTCGAACGTTATGCCGCTAATAAAGTAACGTTATCTTGGTCAAGTTTTCTTTGATCGTTGCTTCAAAGACACGCCCGACAGACGGATGTTATCCAGACGTATCCGTTCCAACTATCGTAACGATCGTGTCAAAGGCAAGTCACGAGGAGATCTAAAAAAAAGAGAAAGAGAAACAGAGAGAGAGAGAGAGAGAGAGAGAGAGAGAGAGAGAGAGAGAGAGAGAGAAATAGCGGCGCATCTCGAGACTGCACTCTACGAAATAGCGCAAAGCAGTCTGGATAGTAGCGTACTTGGCTATAACTTCCATACGTCCTGGAATATCCCCCTTAATTGACTAGAGACGATTTATCGCTATATGGAGAGCTCTTCCTCGTCTGTAGTTTTACTTCACTTTGGTGGACACATAACAAGATGATATGGATAACAAATCGATTTTATTGCTTCTTTGTAATTGTCTCGCCGCATAAAACTTTTCGATCGTTCGTATTATCGGATAATTAATGTCACTAGATCAGAGAATAAAGCTTTAAAATATTTACAATAGCTTTTACGTGTTGTTTGTTCTTTTTTTCTTTTTCTTTTTTTTCGGAAAATCGTCAAGAGTCGAAATAAAATTGCGTCGTTCGTTCGTATTGATCCTCATAATATCTTAAAGTAATCAACAAATGTAAATAATACAATAATTTACCTTCATTATCGATTGAGAATATCCCGATGCCATCACCAGCCCGTATGCTATAGCCTATTCTGGAATCACCACCAGGTGGGTCCGCATCCTTTGCACGTACACTAGTCACTAGAGTACCAACCGGTTGGTTCTCGAAAACATTCGCAGAGATAACGAAATCGTCGAAAATCGGAGCATGAAGGTTCTCGTTAACGTCAACCACTTCAATGACGAGCAATGTTTCGGAAGACATCGAAGGTTCCCCTCTGTCCTTGGCGACAATAGCGAGAGTGTGTACTTGCCGTTCCTCGAAGTCTAAGCTTTGTGTTGTTCTAACAGTACCGGAGAGTTTATCGACCTTGAAATATCCTTCGCTTTCCATAGCGTCTGAAAGGAAATACTCGATGTCACCACCAGCTCCTTCATCTGGATCAGTAGCGTCAACAACGGCAACAACGCTCCAAATTGGCACATCCTCGCGAATCTTTGCGTTGTAATTAGGTAAAGCGAAGCTCGGTGCATTGTCGTTCACGTCTTCGACGGTCACGCGAACCAAAGCATCCGAGTATAATGGCGGCGAGTCGGTCGTACCTTTTCCACCGTTGTCCTTCGCACGAATCTTCAGTTCGTAAAGTTCTTGTCTTTCTCTATCGAGCTTTCCGAAGACGCTCAATACACCGGTAATAGGATCGACTTTGAAATCGTTCGTCTCCGTAACGAGATAATAAGTCACACGTGCGTTCTCACCAAGATCAGCATCCGTCGCGTTCGCACGCCAAACATTCGTACCATTCAGAGCGTTCTCCGAGATACGAAAGCTGGCGAGAGATTTTTCGAATTTCGGTGCGTTGTCGTTCACGTCCAAAACTGTTACCGGTAACATTTTTGATGCTGACTTTTGTGGTTTACCCAAGTCGTATACACTTATATTGAGAAAGTATTCACTTTCTCTTTCTCGATCTAAATAACCAATGACGTTAAGATCACCCGTGTCCGGATCGATCCCGAAAACGGAATCTCGATCGCCACTGGAAATACAAAAGACGAGCTTACCGTTGTAATCTAAATCGCGATCTCTCGCTCTTATTTTGGCAAGTGTAGTACCAAGTTTGACGGATTCGTTCGTTCTGATTTCGTTTGGAAAATCGATAAATTCCGGTGCGTGAACGTTCTCTCCATAGCGACTTGGAGTCAAAGAATACTCGTCGTTCCGAGACGGCATGTTATTTCTTTCTGCCGAAGCAATGGCATCCGTCAGACGTCTAGCAACACCGGTGTCTTTGCACTCGAATGCTCCGCTTTCGTCGGAAAGAATTCTTCCTTGAGAGGCAAGATTCCTCTTGGCGTTGACCAGATGCATGTGGACTGGATTCACATCGGCAAAATGAGTACCATCCGTCGCTGTGACGTTGACGATTCTCTCGGTCGCTTTTATATCAGAAAGATCACAGGCGACCGATAGAACACCGGTCGCTGAATCGAGAGTGAAACATCCGTCAGAATTTCCGGAAACTATGCGATAACTGATGATATTACCCGCGTCGAAATCTATCGCGGAAACGGTAATGATCTCGGAGCTGATTGGAACGTACCTTGGCACGTGCCCGGTGCAATCAATTCTCTCGAACTGAGGACGATTATCATTGACGTCTCGCAATCTAACTCGTAAGCTCATCTCCGCTTGGCGACGATAGGGCAAGCCCCAATCACTTGCTCTCACGTGCAACAGATAATCCCTCTTCATCGTTTCATAGTCGAGCACCTGCTTCGTCCTCACGATCCCCGTGAAATGATCGATCTCGAAAGGTACTTTCTTGATGTTGTCGATGCTGTAGGATATGTAAGCATTCTCGCCTGAGTCACGATCCTTCGCCGTGACCTTGACGACCGAGGTACCAGCTGCTTCATTCTCGTCTATCCAGACTTCCATCTCGGACTGCTCGAAGACCGGATCGTTGTCGTTCGTATCTATCACGTTGATTTTCACTTTGGCGGAAGACTGTTTCCTCGTACCCGTGTTTCCCTGATCGATCGCAGAAACGGTAAGAGTATAAAAGGCTTTCTTTTCTGCGTCGAGATTAACTGCGGTATAGAGCATTCCTGTCTCAGCGTTTACATAAAATTCGCCACCTTCGTTACCACCGACTATCTCTAAAAATACTAAAGCATTTTTTCCCTCATCAGCATCGGTCACCTTCAATCTGATCACCGGCGTATTGACTGGAGCGGTTTCTGGCACGGCTTCTTCATAAATTTCTCGACTAAAGACTGGTGCGTTGTCATTCAGATCGGCCAAATGTACCGGTACAGATTTGTAACTGAAACGTTGTGGTATACCACGATCCATAGCCCTTAAAGTAAGATTGTAACCTTGCAAGGCAGTCTCCCTATCCAACAAACGCAAAACTTCGATGTTGTATTCGGTCGGACTAGCTTGCCGTATCCTGAAGTGTCCGGCCGGGTCGCCACCAACGATGTCCAAGCTCGCGATCTCCCCGTGTATGCCCTCGTCACGGTCGATCAC
Organism: Vespa mandarinia; assembly: GCF_050613455.1. Classification (NCBI taxonomy): domain Eukaryota; kingdom Metazoa; phylum Arthropoda; class Insecta; order Hymenoptera; family Vespidae; genus Vespa; species Vespa mandarinia. Next base: position 13,531,618 of record NC_140811.1, on the reverse strand, counting down.
TCGTACGATAGCATAGATGTCCGCGTTCGAGTGCTCTACTATGTCAGGCAGGTGGTGAACATAGATTTCTGGGGCGTGCAGATTCACCTGTCGTACCCTGATCATGACCTTTGCTGTGCTTGCTCGAATAGTACCCACGTTACGAAATAGTGCTCCACGATCCTTCGCTAAGACCACTAGTTCATGTATGGCGTGCTCGGCGTACCTAAACATATGTATACATATATATATATATATATATTTATATATATATAAAGGATGGCTATTTCATTTTTCGTTTCGACAGATAAAAGATAAGGAACGCTTGTAAATGAGAAAGTTGATGAAAGTGTTAACTAAAAGATAGAAAATATATAAGGCAGAGAGAACTTGTCTTTTACATTATGCATGGACACTATTTGATTTATGCATCAATCTTGATATTTGAAAAGGAACACTAGGTCCAAGTTTAACTAGAAGGAAAAAAATAAATAAATAGAATAAATGTTCCTATGCATACCTGAGTGGTCTCGTGAGCGTAATAACCCCGCTAACCGGATGAACAGCAAACTGGTCGTTCTCTTGGGCGAAGCTGTAGTAAATCTCGCCATTCCTGCCAAGATCAGCGTCTTCGGCAGTTACCCTGAGTATACTCCGATGCAGAGGCGTATCCTCCGTGACGGTTGCCTCGTACTCGGTCGGATAGAACAACGGATTGAGATCGTTCGTGTCGAGAACCGTCACCACCACCGTCGTGTCCGCCTCGAGGACGATCGCTTTGTTCTTACCGTCCCGCTTGGTTGAGGTCGCACGTACCTCTAACACGTAACGATCCTTACGTTCGCGATTGAGCACGTCGACGTTACCGGTTCGAGTCCGAATCAATAGGAAACAGAAGTCACCGACAACGCGTTCTTCGGCCTTGAAAAACTTGTCGCGATCACCGCTCGTTATACGAAAGCGTATTTCTACATGGCCACTTTCACGATTGTTCAATCTTATTCCCATCTTCTCTTCTGGCACGACATATGTTTTTCCTATCGAATTCTCGGGAATCGAAACGTTATAGAGAGATCGCGTAAACGCAAACTTGTACCTTGGCGAGGAACTCAATTCTGCTGTAAAAGGTGCCGATGCCGTCGTTGCGACACTCGTAATAGTCGGCGGAATTGGAAACTGCGTCGTTGTCGACATCATTGCCGTTGTTGACGAAGACAGCATCGTTGTCATTGCTGTCGTAGTACCGATCGTCGAGAAGGATAACGTTTTCGGTGCTACGCCTTCAATGTTTGACGATGATATAGGGAAGAGAGTGCTCTGGATGGAAGCGTCGGAAGACGGCGTACCTGGCGTGGCTGCGAACAGCCACAGCCACAACCATGGCCAGGCGAGCAGCGCGCGCTCCTTCATCCTCCTCATCGTGTCGCTAGCTCATCGTCGATGGAATTCCTACGGCGACGTCTACGTCGAGCTTCCACGAAGAGAGAATTCCGATTCTTCGAGATATCACTTTCAGTTTTCTTATATCATTTATTTTTTTCGATATCTGAAACAAAGGACATCTTCTAGTTAAAATTTGTTCTTACAAATATTTTTCTTCAATTACAAGAAACAAAGTAGAATAAACGGACTCGTATTTTATTTTTTCCTCTCCTTTTTAGTATCGAATAATGGACGAAACACGTGCACGGAGAAATAGATCGAGAATTAGGAATTAAAATCTGGATTATCTTCGATAATAGCTATCGACTTCTAATTGAACGATCACGACGACGTTTTTAAGGTATGAATGAAAATGTTACGGGTACGTTCGATGTAGGAATCATAGAGATATATTACCTTTGAATTAGATATCACGAAAATTAAAATATGTTTTCTTTTTAAATACCTATCGATCTTTTTAATGTGATTCCACCTTACAATAAATTATTCAGTCGCGTGATCTGTCGTTCGAATCTGCCCTGTCTTAAAAAATAAAGAAAATGTAAAGAATCTTTTTCCAGATAAATTCATCCGCTAATTTTGATGCATAATTATCTGATGTGTAACATTAGCAATTAATCATGGTAATAATCGAGGTCAATCTTGAATTTTATGGAATTAAAAGATATGTGTATAACACGTTACCAGATTCATTAAAAAACGAGAAGAAGCAGATATAGAGAAAGACGATAAAATGGGTCCATTGTTCGGTTAGAACGATAGATACTAATTCCAGGATTTCGTTTTACGGATTGACGAACGCGTTCAGACAGAGTGACAGAACTGATCGGCGCTTGTGCCTTGTATATATGTACGTATGCTCGTCGCTTAACTGTGATTTCTCACGAATCTGATCGGCCCTGCCATTCGGTCCAAGCGTGACGGTTTCTCTGTCACAGAACTTCGATAACGTAGGCCGCGTCACGAAACACGAATCGGACAGCGATTTTGCGATTCTGCCTATCTTTTGATCCCGCCGAATCACCCTCACTTTCTCTCTTTCTCTCGTTCGCGTTTTAATCCTCTTCATTCTGTCTCTTTCACAGATGTTCTCACGCTCTGCTTCCAACGAATCAACGAATTGTCCCGTTTGATACTTTATTTTCGAGAAGTCTAAATTCAATCCTTCTTTCGACAAATATACTTCTTCAATTATTATTGAAAGAATTTCATTGATTTTTGACGGAACTATGAAATTTTCGAAATTTTAATATAAACCTTTCCATCATCAAGGCGTTAAATGCATATTCACAAATATTTGATGTCAACGACCTACGTGCGATAGAAATTACTCCGTCACGGCAAAAACAAAGGACAAGGAATTTCATAATTTCACAGAGAAAGCGAGAAGGCGCCGGTAGCTTTACAAAAGTACGAGCTTCCTAACGATAAGACTTCCTCGATTTCCCTTTTCACTTTGCCAAGGGAGACGTAAACCTTTCCAATTACACGCTCGTCGTGATTCAAAAGCAACGTAATAAAAAGCATTTAAACGGCGATGCATTTTCCTTGCATCCTGATATTTCCGCTGCCGCCATAATTTCATCTGTAATAACGTGCTCGATAAACGAGACACAGGTACGACCAGGTAAAACGAAGACGAAGAATTCCAAGCGCCAACTTGGCGCCTTCCATGTTCATGCTTAATAAAGTTTGATGATCGAAGAATAGAAATTATTTAGAACTAGTATATATCCCCGTTAAGCATGACGAATTAAAAAAATACATTTTTGTACTTTTTTCTTTTGTTTTTTTTTTTTTTAGAAGTAATATATCAAGTATTCGAATTATTGTATTTCAGATCATATGTGACGTTCTACGATTCGACATGTAAAATAAACATTTTTCGCTGGCTGAATTCTATTGTCAATTGTTTCGGAAAGAACAGAACACGGAACAGGGAACACAGATCATAAATCATAAATCACAAATCACAAATCATAGATCACTCAATGAATGCATTTCTAGTGTAACCAATTTTATAATTTCCTACTCTCTCTCTATCTCTAACTTCGTTCTTTACGTCGGTCGTACACTGACCTTTTCTCTCTCTTTCTCTCTCTCTCTCTCTCTCTCTCTCTCTCTCTCTCTCTCTCGTTTAAAGCCTTGTAATTTGTTTTATAGCTACTGTTTCCGCAAGTTAAATAATCAAACTTTCCGTTGGATCATAAAGAGGAATTATACGAAAGTTCATTTGGATTGGACAAAAATAGTCAAATTTTTGAGAAATTGCAAAAACACAAATTGAGGATTTTATATTAATAATGTTATAAGGACATTGAGTTATTAACTTCTGACATATATATATATACAAACATACACATACACAAAAGTTAGTATTTAAATTTCTTTGATTTTGAAATCATTCCGTATGACGGTATATTTGTCAAAATAAAAGGAAATCAAAGGGAAAATAATCATAAAAAGATTTCATAAAAGAATTTGGATAAAGCGAAAACTTTTGTAAATTTCTCGAGATGGAGACTACTGTTAGAAGGGGAAAAAGCATTTCATCTTTGAATGTTTCACGTTGTGAAGGCTGGCAGAAAGTGGAAAATGTATAAGACATAACAAGAAAAGAGAAGAGAGAAACGTTGAAGTAAAGGAAAGAAACTAAGGAACGTAGAGTAGAGAGAAATCTTTGAAGGTTCGGCAATAATGTCGTAGGAAAATCAACGAGAACGGTTTTCTCTATCGCTCTTTCGTGCCGATGAGTTCGGAAAAGCTTTGAGCATTTTCCATGAGCAAAACGAAGAATAAAGAAGAAAGAGAAGTGGAACGAAGAGAAAAGAAGAGAAGAGAAGAGGGTTGGAGGGATAGAGGGTGGATGGGAGAGTAGCGGAAGCCCCGAAGGTAAGCTCGACAGTACCGGAGGTCGCAACAATGCACGGCGGAGGAACTCTTTTTGCCGGTTAAATTGAGTGTGAATTGCGACGCCGCGTAGGTAGAAAAGCGAAGGAGGGCTACAGAGGGTAGGTAGGAGGATAGTAGAACGCCAAGAGAACGACGGTGAAAGGAATAAAGACAAGGAACAAGCGGCCAATAGGTATATATATATATGTATGTACCTTGAATGCTATTCTATATTCGTGAAACGTTTCATTTTTGGATAGTAATCTAGAGGAAAAGAAGGAAAATGAAAACGAAATAAGAAAAAGAAAAATTACGAAATGGTTCTACGTAATCTTTCTCTAGTATCGTTCGATTCGTACTATCTAAGCGATTATATGCTTAGAAATATTCTTTTTATTTTTCCTCAAACCGTCAATAGATGAAAAAGTAAAATAAAAAGAGATTGAAGGAGCGAGGAGAGAATAGAAAAAAAAAAAATATTTTAATTTTTCATTCCGAGCACGGTTACCGTTATATTTTCGTTCGCTTCGACCGCATTTTGCGATTATATGGTCGAACGGGCAACCGCGAAATTCTGTAGCTTATTGTACTATATATCTCGTTCGAACGATGTTGAAACAATATCAGAATTTCGAGTGAGGTGTATAACGGAGGAAATCCGCCAACACATCCGCGAAGGGATTATATGATAGACGCGAAAATTTTTTGCGAGTTTGCACGACGGCAAAAAAAAAATCGTTTCAGTAAAATTTTACATACAAAAACGACGTCGATTTCGATTATTTTTCAATGGTGAATGGAATATGTCGATACTTCAAAACTGTTTCGTGTAATTATTTCCTATATCATATATCTATATTTTAATTGCAATTGCATTTAAGTTGAAAACAATCATAAACGTTCTCCATATAATGACATTTATCAAGAGAAATATTTAATGGAGCCATCATTAAATAACTTTGGTAAAGAGCCCTGTAACGATACGAGTGTTCAACCGCAAGCCGACTTTGACCTCCCCAGAACTAGACGGTACTGTCACCACAGACGAAACCACCGACGCTTATCACCGTCGTGACAGTTATGCGGAAATGCTTCTCCTGGAAATTAGATCGTGAAAACGTCGTTTCGTGGGGGATGGAACGAAGGTAAAACCAGAACTAGAGATAGAGCTCTAAAGTTAGAGTTAGAAATAGATAGAGAGAAATTTTCTCTCTAGCAAATGAGACATCCCAAGACCGCAATTATTTCGCCCTTACCCTCTATACTAACTGGTGGTTACTATATCGTCGACCATAAATTCGTTCATCGACTAATTCGTTATTTTATTAGTTACTAAACGTTCTATATAATTTACAGATTTTTCCTTGTGAAATGAAACAAAACGTTTCTAGCGAACCATGTTCTCTAGAAATAAGAAAAATCTATATAGAATGTAAAGACTGATTAAAGATAAGAATACGTTTCATAGTGAATGCGGAAGAATATCGAACGCGGAAACGCATCGCAGGTCGCCTTTCTTTTTCCCCTTTTGCTATCCCGTTATTATCTGTAACCTTCTGGAAGAGAACACTCGAGGAGGACACGAGAGGTCCTTTATCAAAGCTTACCACCCATATCTATTGTTGAGATCGAGGCATCGCAGCTTTTACGTTCGAGATATCGCTTTAAGGGCGATTCTACAAAGAAACATTAATATCTACTGGGTGTTTGTAAAAGAGGTGCGACTCATTCTCTTTCTCTCTCTCTCTCTCTCTCTCTCTCTCTCTCTCTCTCTCTCTCTTTCTCTCTCTCTCTCTCTCTTTCTTTCTCTCTCTCTCACTCTCTCTTTCTGTTACTTATCTTGACAATTTTACGAAAGGTATCGTAAAGTTTGCGTGGGACGATCGTCTATTTCTCACGGCATTATCGGACCAATGGGCGAAACGTCCTGTCGTACTTTCTATCATTTACGTAAGACACCCAAGCGCTAGATGCTCCGACGCGATTTGAAGTTTTTCTTTATGTTAGATTTGAAACGAAGGCGCAATCCATGGAGCCACGCATTTACATTTTCAGTCGATAAACGAACATGAATCGTAAATGCATTGGTAAGAAAGTGAATACGTGAATGGAAGTGACTTCGGCACTTCCCGATCGATTTCACGAAAATTTATACTTCATGTTACGTAGAATAAAAGCGTAATGTTTCCACATGTTACGCAGAATAAAACCGTAATGTGTGAATATATTTTTAAATGGATGATACATCAAATGCATAAATCATTGTGACGATTGCTGTAACATATAGTACAAATGCCGTAGCTCAATTTTATATCGATAAAAGGAAAAAGAAAAAAAAAATAAATAAATAAAAAAATAAATAAATAAAAGGAAAAAGGAAAATACTTAAAACATATTTTCTTGTTTTATTGCAATAACAAAGTTTAATCGTTCGTTATTACACGTGTTTCTTTTCTTAACGAACGAGTTCAATAAATTGAAGGAATAATTTTCTTATTTGTAATAGATCGAACTATAATTGCCAAGAGAAACTATCGAAAAAGAATTCAAAAAATATATGAGACTATTACGACGTTGTAAAACATTTCGATTACGATTTTCAACCTTAATCGTTTACTGTCTTCGCTCTAATGGATAGCGTTTCGATCTTATCCTGGCGTACTTTTCCGAGCGACGTTCCCTTCTTTCTTTTTACCATGTAATAACGAAGTTTATCGCTACGAAGAAACGATGAAAGAAAAAGAGAGAAAGAGAGAGAGAGAGAGAGAGAGAACGGTTAAAAAAGAAAAGAAGAGAAAAGGAAAAGAAAGAAAGAACAAAAAAAGAAATAAAAGAAAGATCGAGAATCGAGGGAAAGAAATGTAGAAAAAAATCTTTGAACTTCCGCGTTCTACTCATTGTCTCATCGTCCTCATCGTCCTCATCGTCCTCGTCGTTGACGTCGTAGAAACACGAATTTCGTGATGTTAACGTTGCTCGCTTTCCGGAAATAACATCGTTCGAGCGTTGCTAGTTAGCCATATTCTAACGCGCAAAGTTTAACAATGTTGGACGTAATGCGCATAGAGGCTTTAAGGGTAGAGAGGAAAAGGGACGGTATGACAGGTTAGATTATTCGAAACAAAATTTTCAAAGCGTTTTAAGCGACGAGAAGTAACGTAAAATGACGCTTACTCGTCAGATTGTATGAATCTATTTTCCAAGACACTTTATAGTGAACTCATTTTCGAAACTTATGCATTAACGCTTATTACCTTCATCCTCATATTGCATCGAGTCTGTTCTTGTAAAAGTAATTTATGAACCATTCAGATAATTATGTGATTATATTAATGTGAGAAGTCTGATGGAAAATTACATTTCACATATTTAAAGCACTGAAATTATTTTCGCAAATGTATCGTGAGAAAATAAATATTATTTCTTTCTTTCTTTCTTTCTTTCTTTTTTTTTTTTTTTTTTTTTTATTCAATCGATCTCTCAAAAAGAAAATGGAATGTAAATTTTCATTTCGTATCGTAAATGATTCGTGAAAAGAAATAAAAGTGAAAAATAGTACAAAAGAATCACGGTGAATCCACGAAGAACGCTCCGTTTTCGTATTTACGGATATGGTTCGAATGTGGCTCGAATTCAACGTTGTTTTTGATATTTACAACTAGGTCGAGATCTCTAGGCACGGCGATCGGGCGAGTAGAAAGCAAAGAAAGAGAGAAACGTGAAACGATAACCCGGTCCACGCGCGGCCACCTTGCGCATTTCCGTATTTCCTTTAACACGAACGAGACCTATCTTGGCTCGTAAAGTTCGCGTATACGATACGCTCCGGAGAGCGTGACCTTTGAACCCGAGCACGAAAGTATCCTACCAAACAGCAAATACCGATCTCCTTTCACTTCTCGTTTTCATCGATCACGCCGATAAAAAAAGAGACTTTAACGATTTTACTAATTATTTTATTTCACGTTATAAAAATTTTGTTTTCTCTTTTTCGTTGCAATTTAACGTGCATAAATTTTATTTTTAATTTTACTGTTATTCGAAAGAATGAACATTGAAATCGAACCGAGATATATCAATGTAAAAGATATCCATAGAAGTGAAGCATCACCTTCAATGCTTAGCGTTTCCATAACCGCAGAAACGACCCATACAGCTCGAGAGAAGAGAAACTCGCCCGCATTCGGACGTCATCCTTGACAAATGACTGCCAGCGATTAAATCAATCCAAGAGATATGCCTTTGACCACTGACGCATCGTGTCGCATGCTCGGCTATTTATGTGAGTCCACGTAATCGCTATCATAACTCGGTACCACGAAATATCTCCGACACTTCATCGACTATTCTCTTTTTTCTCCCTCTTTCTCTCTTTCTCTCTTTTTCTCCTATTCGTATTTTCTTTTATTTCATTGAATTTCAACGAAATTCTTAATCGTTAATCATTGAAAAACAATAAAAATCATTAGAAATTTTATCCGAAACCTATAACAAAATTGAACAATTCTTTATTTTTATGTCTATTACAACCATCGAATATTCTATTAAAATATTTGAATAAAAAAAAATATATATATATATATATATATATATATTTATATGTACAGATAGTTTAGGAATTATATTCGTGATTTTAACGAGATCCAATCAATTCGAAAAATTGAAGGTATTGTTACAAACGTATCTTGTTACTGGTATATATAAAAGATGACGATGTGAAAAATGTTTCCTGACATACGATTTCAGTCGAAACTACTTCCAAATGTCCTTTGTTGGATTTATTTGCTTTATAGAGAAAGCATTCATCGTGAAACTCCACGTAATATGATTCTATTCGGGTTCAAATAGATCTTCTTTCAAGATCAAACGAGAATATATCCTAGTGACCCACCGACAGTTTTATTCACTTTATGAATATACCTGAAAAAACATTCTCTTTAAAAAAATAAAGCTTTGATTCGAGAGAGTCAAAAGAGGATACTAGATTTACCATCTCGAACTAGTCCCTTTATTCTACGGAATGAATTCATGGAAACGGACGATAGATTTATTTTTTCCTGAGGTTTCTCGCGCACTACTAACAAATCCTCTAGCCACGATGGACGAAGCTGGAACACGCCCAGAGATTAGGGAAACTACGTACTTCAACAAAACACGCGATTTTAGATTAACATCGCGAAGCTAGAACGATCACTGTGATAGATACTACAACGAGTGAAGATTTACCCGCAAGATTATCAGAGATTTTCTTTTCCTTTTGTCATTATACCTGGATAAAGGCTACTTTCTATTTTTATAAAACTGTTCTTCGAAGATCGTTTGAAAATAATTTTCTCTTTTTTTCATTTTTTTTTTTTTTTTTTTTTTTTTTTTATTAAATCTCATTATTAATTTAATTATCAATAAATTATATTCATTAAATTTCAAATTATTCCATTTTTCAAATATCCATTGAAAAATCCTACATAAGAAATTGTTACATATATTTTATACGAGATATTTTACAGCTTAGAGTTTAATAAATCTTACGATAGAGAGTTGACGGATGTATAACGGGATTACGAAGTTTAGGAAGACCAGCATGAAGACGATTTAGAGGTGAACCTCGTCTTTCCACCCCAATGAATTCGTGTTAAGACGGCTCACGAAAGGCTTCCCGCGACACTTTCTATCCAGCACCTTCTATCAACTATAAATGCGTCTGGCTTTATATTCCATGTCCAACATTTTAACGTGCGTTAAATCGATGCTTCTATATACTCGTTCTTAATCTATTCCATCGATAGGTTTCATTATATGATATATATATATATATATATTATACTTAATACATATATAAATGTTTCGTCGTTCTACGACATTAAATTTAGTTTTTCGATCACAGTAGCAATATTTCATAACGGTTGATATTTTCTTGATTTTTTTTTCGATGGTATAGCTATCGAGTGACAAGGTCGTAAATTGCAAACACTAACTTGAAATTTTATCGCAAGTAAATCCGGAAACATGGCCGACGATATTACATCGATAATATAACGATAACATCTAGTCACGTTCTCTTTTCTTCGCTGGACCATGAGATTTCTCGATTTTTAAAGAACATCTGTTATAGAAACGCACGTAAAAGGATTTCTGGTTTTAAAGTGCTATGGAATAGAGTAATTTCACAAAATTTCACCGTGGACCGTTTAGAGAAAAATTCAAGAGCTCCACTTATATCTCGATTTATGGGTTTCATATTTTGAAAAAGTAGTACATCGTTAGCATCTCAATCGCGTTTATAAAGTCGTGCAACAGCATGTACTCTCGCTACCACTTAGCTTTTCACTTTTGAATATTCATCTTTGCAACGTGCCAATATGGAGCATTGCTCGATAGAAAAGTATTATCCTTCTTTTTCATGATGAAAAATAAAGAAAAATAGAAGAACAAGTTACGAAGCGTCGAGGTAAAATTTTCATTGAACTTTATTATATATAGTTCGAAAAATTATATTAAAATATCGTTTGACGCGTGAACAATCTTAATCTTATTCTTTTTTCTTTTCATTAATGTAAGTTTCCATTTGATCGTTCTTCCTGATCGCTTTAAAAAGCCATAAAAGACGTAAAGGAGCGTACAAGTAGGGTAACTGGAAGAACGTGACTCGCGCGCGCGCGCCTATTTTGGTCGCGCCGTATCGAGAAACGGTGATCTAAAACGACAGTACCATCACCGACAAGTTTCTTCGCATATTTGGTATTTCCTCTCTGAAGTATTTTATGTACGCGAATCTGTCTCATTAAGCGCACTCACGAGACGATTATATAATAGGCCACCGCAACACAAATCGAGGCCACCATCATGATCAAAATTTATTCGTAACATTTTGCGCCAAACAGAAGGTTAAATATATACATATATAAGATCACCTTATATATACATTTATATATATATATATATATATATATATATATATGTATATATAAGGTGATCAAAGAACCTTTCTATTCGTGAATATCGTATGCACTTCGTTATCTATTTCACAAAAGTCGTCTTTTAAATACACAATGCATCAATACAAATAAATATAGCCGATATTATACATTATATATTATATTATATTACATATATGTCATCTGATGATAAAATTAAATAAAATTGAAATCTATTTATTGATCCGTATTGTTGGTAACCACAAATAAAGTCATTTAAAATATCTTTGCATTCACGAAAATAAAATAATAACAGGTCCCTCGAGAAAGGTATGCGGGAAAAAGGTGAAATTTACCGAGATCCCAAATGGGAAGCTTTAATTATTTCTACGTGCACGCACGCGCTCGTCGACGCGACTTCGTCGACCAGATATATTTCGGTTTCCGGAACGAGCTTTCGGTAGCGAAACTATTCTCGGTATATTCAATTCGAGAGGTTCGCTCTCTTCCGTAGAACGATACGAGACCGCGTAGTAATTTGCACGTAAATGGATGCGTATTTCGTCTCTCGAAGCCACAGAAGAGACGTGTCATTTCGCTCGAATGCATGACGTCAATATAGAAAAAATAAATAGATAGATAGATAGATAGACAGATAGATACATATATAAGTTTGTTTTATTTTATAAGTTTGTTTGATTATTTTGAGTGAGCCAACAGTAAAAAGTTTAATTTACAATGTATATTATACACGAAAGAGAAAGATCACAAGTACCAGCAAAGTAATGTGTGTAAGTGAGAGCTTCAACATCTTTACGTATCATTTGGGAATAGATAATCTTTAAAGTTTTTCGAACTTAATCTAAATCCTTAATTTATCCTCTCATGGTTAGAACCAATCCTAAAATTCTTTCTCGTAAAAGGAATATGATCGTTTGCATTTGGCTCCTCATTTCTCTTCGATATCAATGATCATTCACATTCAAAATATTTCATAAACGATGTTTTTAATTATTTCAATTCAATTCATCTGATATGAACATATGTATTATTTGATGTGATAATAATAAATTTCATTAAGAGAAATGAAAACGAACGAATGATGTATTTTAATTAGCGCTGACTTGTTATGAAGACTTCCGAATCAAATTTAAAAGCAAAATAAAATTTTTACCTTACTAATCCTTCATCCATTCATAACAGGTTTTAACAAATATATATACACATTGTTTATATAAAATATTTTTTCAGAGAAAAGGAAAGATGAAACCGGTTTGCTTTCGAAAACTCAATGGATAGAATTTCAATTTTTTTTTCTTTTTTTTTCTTTTTCTTTTTTTTTTTTTTTTTTTTTTTTTAAGAAAAGAAACACAGCAAAATTTTGCTCTCGAAAATAGAGTTGTGAGTAGAGGGGAAGATGAATATGTGCTCGACAAACCCCATCGAGACAAATACAGGTGCGTGCATGCTTGTTAACGAAACACCGGGATAAGCATCTACTTCAAGATACAATGAAACCTTCTCTTTCAAATAACCATACCCTTATTTCTTTGTACATACATACATACATACGTCCACTATCTTTTGTAAACGAGCTTCTCGTCTTTCCGATTGAACGTAAAATTCTATCGTTAATAATATGGGGACAACTGTCTACTTATTCTTAATAACTGTCGTTTATTCTCAAGTCATACCGAGCAGTATTTAGAATAGTTTATCGTTTAGTGCCTCGAGTGCTTTCTTAGAATTTTAAATGATCCCCAGCACGTCGAACATTTTCCCATTGAAAGTATCACGAATGATGTTTGATATTCTAACGTATTCGTGACTTCAACGATGAACCGTGACAAACTACGGTATATTTCTCAAGAATATAATTAATACTACAAAAATAAACCAATGTCCATACTAAATATTATTGAATATGTAAGAAAACAAAATTTCTTTATTGAAATTTTATCCACTTTAAAATACGAGATTATTCAGAAATACGAGTTTTACATTATCGAATTGGCTCCTAAAAATCTAAATCAAAATTCGCGTTCGAAAAGCCAACAGTTTCGACGATTTCCCAAATGAATTGTTTCGATTGAACCATCGATCCAGTTTCATTATTCTCGAAAGCTCACAAACTGGATCCTACTCGTATTGTTCGCTTTAGAGTAGGTATTAGTCGATTCGTTCCGTTCTACGGAAATAACATTCCTCTTCCCCTCTCTTTCTCTCTCTCTCTCTCTCTCTCTCTTTCTCTTTCTCTCTCTCTCTTTCTCTCTCTCTCTCTTCGTTCTTTCACCAAGCATCGACTTTCCTAGCTATTTATTATTACCATGTTATTTATCGTCACCGTTTTCCTTCCAATAAAAGGCCCCAGCATTGTGCCCCGGAGTGACGTGCTACGGCTAAGTTATTTATAATGATTGCCATCTTGCGATCGTGTGAGAGCGTATACTCTGTGCACTCGCATCTCTCTCTCTCTCTCTCTCTCGCACACATGTACGCACATGTTCACGCACATGAACACACCCACAGACACACTTTACTTCGACGCCAAGCAAACAGGCACCTGTTGGTTCTTTACGAAGTGAAATATAAATTTGATGGCGATAGCGAAGAGCTCGAATATGTGTAGGCTTCTTTGGCGATCATATGAGAAAGTTAAAGTCTGCGCTAAGAAGATGATTGGAAAGCGAGAAAAGTGAGAAAAGAAAGAGAGATAGACATAGAGTATAGGAGAAATGGAATATTACATTCCTGTGATTTGGAATTAAACTTATTTTCCACGAAAACTCACCCATTATTCTTCGATTCCGATCTTCGAAACGAAAGTAAAATTTGGTGCAGGGAATGTAGTCGTCGAATGCCGACAAAGGAAACCAAATACATTATATTATACGTATATGTATTGGAGAATATATCTCGTGAAGTATGGATCAATGATATCTCTTCTCTCTTCTTTTCGTTCCTTCTTTTATCCATTTCTCTACAACTTCCAATAATCTCGCATATACACCTACATGTTCACAAAAATAGGAACACATATCTGTTATTCGATCAATGGACCCCATCGGCTCAGTAAGCTTTAAAACCAAAAGGATTTAATCGGATTTTGTTCTATCGATTACATACAAATATAGAAATTACAACGAGTTGACAAATATAATGTGGATTTGTTAAATGGCCTACAATTTCGGAAAATTTTGTCCATTAGATATTTTTACGATTATTTTGTTTTACCCGGTATGGTATACGATCGCAAGTGATATATATATATATATATATATATATATATATATTTCTTTTTTTTGCGCATAACGCATTATTTTTTTATTGGTTTGATTATTTTGAGTATTTAATTTGATGGCCGAATTATTTTTTCTTTTTTCCTTTCGTCATATTTATCTATTAAACAATAAAAGTGCGTAATATACAATTTTTGTTTCGCATATTCTTTCGCGTGTTATAATCGCGTATCGTTAAATTCTGGAAAGATAAAAAATATGAGATTTGTTTCATTAATCTGATGAAATAACGGAAATAAATGTTCAGTAACAAAGATGAGAAAAGGAAAAAAGATTCATAATCCAAGAATCAGAGATTCTTATTAGAGACAGGAATAAAAAAATAGATGAACAACAAGAAGCAAATAATTCATGATTGAAAAATTATTACATCATTAATAGGATAGCTAATTATTCGTATTCCAATGGATCGTAATTATAATATTATTCCATAATTAACATAATAATCTGTAATTATCTTCCTTTTGACAGGCCACAGGATAATTATCCATTAATATAGAATTACATTATAAAATCTATTATAGAATTACATTATAAGATCGAATTCTATTTGATTGCTTAATTCATTTAATGTTTCATTCATGTTTACCATAATTATAAATATTTTCACAAAGTTCATGTATGTGTATGTATATATTATATATATTTATATAACTTCCTATTTTTACATATGATTCAAACATTTTTCTAAAAATATCCAACGGAAAAAGCTTTGGCAACACTATCCAAGTGAAAACAAATGATATTTTTGGTCGATGATTATTAATTCTCGATAAAGCGAATTTAATCGACAATTTTTAAGTGTTCACATCGATGGATGCCCATTGCTTTCAATTTCTCTCCCATTTCCATTTTTTCCCAATTGTGACGAGAATCCAATAATAACAAGAATCATGATCGTGGAAAGTTGCATTTTATGTGCTTATCTCTCTGAAAATGACGAATGTTTTGTTATTTCCCTTTCTGCCATTGATACATCTAAATTCATTTCATTTAAGACCAATGAAATTGAATAATTCGTCGATCGAAAGTAAATAAAATATATATATATATATATATATATATATTTTTTCGTAAAAACACCATACGCATAGTTAAGAACTTAAACAAACAAACACTTGCTCTTCTCTGCGTTTTTTATTTACTTCGTTCGACATCTATCTATTTCACAATTTATCATTATTTCTCGACACACAACTCACGAAGTAATCCGACAAGATCTTGTCATCGAGATAGGGAGTCAAGATCTTGTTATCTCACCGTGTGTCAAGTATCATCTGTCGTGCGAAAAACACGGGATTGCTTCGTTGAAAGATACCATTTCGATGTTGAATCGTTCGTTTTGAGGTGATCCCAAACGATATGAGTAGAATATTAGAATTCACTCTTCGTGGCCTTTTCATATAAGTCTGTCTTTCCTCGTGGTCTCGCTCACACCCAACTGATGAAAGAAAGAGAGACGGTAAGCGGAAAAGAGAAGTCGAGAGTACACGTTGCATTTTATCGCGATGGCCTCGATAGTTCTCTTTGCACTGTTACGAAGTATATAAGCGGCAGCTTGTTATGTTAATCGCTTCTTTATCGACCGTCTTCTTTCGAACCGTTCACCGAGTGTCGAAAGTATCCGTGTTACAGATGGACTCCTCGTAAGTCTTGTTCCTCGTGTTGGAGAATCAAAAGAAGAAGAGAGCAGGTAGACCTGGGTGAGAATATTTATTACATATTCTCAGATACAGATCCTTTGAAAGGCTATGCGAGAAGGTTCGCGCAACACAAGAGCGAAAGACAAACATAAAAGAGAGATATATCGGGGGAAGCTATTGTGATACAATTTTCTGCGATAAAGCATGCTAATATATATCGTGCACATAGAAAAGAGTGTCTGAAGAATTCTTGTAATAAATTCGATAAGATAAAATAAATATCTTATTTTAGAATATATAAGATCGAAGCGTAGAAAGAATTTTGACCTATATTAAATAATTTTTACTGTAGTTAAATATTTCATCTTTTATATTTTCTTTAGTAAATCCATTTCAATCTAAATACGAAAATAATTGGAAACATTCGAAGCTTTTTATAAAATTTTTCACGAATTAAATGATTAAAAGAAGATAAAAAAAAAAAAATCATTCATTTTTCATAGAATCTGAAAACGATAATTCGAAGAATTCGTTTAACTTCACGTAGAAAACCACGAAACCGACACGATTGCCGTATGTTTTACGACGAAATCCCACGCCACATTTGAATTTTGATGGCCCACAACCAGCTTCGTGGAAGATCGATATCCTACCTCGAACTAACCAACTCTCTCTCTCTCTCTCTCTCTCTCTCTCTCTCTTTCTCTCTACCTCTCTCCCTCTCTCTTCCCGTTCGTCCAACAGAAGGCCCCATTCTGGTGGTTTAGCATAAATTTTGGTAAGACGAGCCGTGCAGACGTGATCGCGGAGAAATTCGTAAGGGATCGAGCAAAACTATTGGATGATCCTTTGCTCACTGAAAGATGCGACTTCGGAGAGTGAACATCAGGAGAACGGCAGCAGTCTTCTTCGGCTCGTCGAGCATCGAACGAGTTGTTTTCGGGATACGATAAGACGTATAGTATACGTGTAGCACATGGATGACGGCAGCTGTCTCGTGCCTTGAATATTTACCAGTTTAAATTCCGTGCACAATGCACGAATTGCACTCAATGGTTGGGGCCTGTAACCCCAAAGAGCTGCCTTTAGGGGGGTCCATATTTAATCAACATTCGTTTACCCTCCCTTTCTCTCTCTCTCTCTCTCTCTCTCTCTCTCTCTCTCTCTTTCTCTCTTTCTCTGTCTTTTTCTCTCTTTTTCTTTTTCGCGAGTAGTCCATTTTACTTTCAACCGCTTCTTTTAGACCCTTCCCTAACTTCAATGCGTGCCAGAAGTTTGGTCAAACAATAGTGTCTAGTGACAAAACGATAGCTTTACTAAGGACGACGGTATTAAATATGATTCAATATAGTGTTTTGCCTTGTTTGTTCGGAAACATTCCATCGTTCTATCGTTGTTTAAAAATTTTTATCTTAATTACGATAGAGAACATAGAGGAAATAAAAAAAGAAAAGAAAGAAAAAAAAAGAAAAAAAGAAATAAGTATTTTGTTAAACAGCGGAATGAAATGGGTATTTAGTTAAACATGCGCTCGATCGTTGTTAGCTGCGAAATAGGAAACGACTTCTTTTTTGTTTACTTTTTATTTTCTTTTTTCGATGAAATTAACGATTAAATACGAAAAAATGTTGAAACTTTCAGACAGAATTCATTAACCAGAAACAAGCATTGGAATGGACTGGAAGGTCGTGATATTAGAGGCCGAAGCTCAATTAAAGAAGAGGAAGAGTTCCAGCTTTACTGCGAGTATTTCGTTCCGTCGGAAAAGAGGAGAAAAGAAAAGATAAAACCAATTCTTTCACGGAAATGAGATCGGAGGAAAGAAAGGGAGATAAAAAAAAATGCACGTCGGGTCGGCAATTGAGAATATTTATTCGATTATTCGTCGAATATGCGTTTTCACTTTGGTATCTATTGAAATCGTTATTAAATTCATCGCTAATTCGCCGCCAAGACAATAAGAAGCGAGGAAGGAAGAAGATGAAGTAGGGAAGTAATAAAAAAGGGGAAAAAAAAGAAAAGAAAAAAAAAGAAAAGAGAAGATTCTCTCTCATTGGAAAGGCGAGGTGAAAGAAGGACAAAAAGAAAAAGAAAAGGGAAAAATATTTCAGTGACTCGGAAGATTTTAGAGTGCGGCTTCCGAGACATTCAACGTATTCACGAGGAAGTAGTTCTGAACCACCTGAATGAATTACAATACGATAGTTAGTATAATTACCGCAAGCTTCGAGGGTTTATGGATATCCGCTTAATGGCCCGCAAGAAAGTTCCCTTCGTCAATTTTTATGAATCTCTTTTAACGATCATTCGGAAAGAAAATCAAATCAGGATTTAAGAAACTTTGAAAAGGCTACGACAATTGAGTTTGCGAAATCTTATTCCTTTTCTTTTTCTTTTTTTCTTTTTTTTTTTTGTTTTCTATAATACTTACATCCAATTAAAAATCGAGAAACGATCAGCCCTTACTTATCATATATTTCCTTATAAATAAATTAAGAAATATTACGTTTTCATTTTATTAATGAAGCTATTAAAATTTGACTTAATCAGAATTACTACGGAAAAGATCACAGTAGAAAAAGTTAAATTATCGAAAGGCAGAATTTAGGCATTCTACAAAATGTTTCCTGTACCTGGATCTTCGTCCCGCGTATCCTTTTCACTGAAAGAAATTTTCATTTTAAAAACCCATGAATCTCATTATTGTTCCCCCTAGCAGGAATTTTCCTCTTTCTTTTTCGTCTTTCAACATGGAAAAAAAGCTAAGAAGTTAGATCGAAGAGACGAACGTTCAGCACGCAGTTCCATTTCCTTTTCATTCGATACAAAGGGAATGAAGTCTAAAGTGAAACGACAAATGTCTCCTTTCGAAAGTCATACATACATAGATATATTACGATATCGGCGATCTTGAAAGCGTTAAACCTAATATATTTAACTACCACACCGTATCTTAACAAGCGTCGATTCTCGGTCCACGGATCGTTACGTGTTCTACGATAGAAACGATCGAAAGTAGTTTAATTAGAAACGTTCTTAAAGATATCACGAGATAAATGGTAAAAGTGCAATTATTGCAGCAAAGCTAGTCAACCGTCGACTACTAGGATAGCCCGCCATAGTCGGATAACTGCCGCCTTTCGGAATTTTCTTAATTAAATCGTCGTTCCATCGTCGGCCATAAGAGTTAGACGACTGATAAGCGACACGATCAGCCTGTTATTATCATTAAAAAAAAAAAAAAAAAAAAAAAAAAAAAAAAAAAAAAAAAAAAAAAACAAAGAAGAGAAATATTCAATGAATTTCTATCACATCTAAGAAAAAGAAGAAGAACCGATGTAGTCCGAAATTATTATAGCATCTAGATGAATGTAATTATCAATGTAAGATGTCCTAAAGTGAGGTGTTTGTTATTTCAGAATGATTGCCAATCTTTAATCTCGATCTAAATTGTGAGAAATTTTGGTTACTTGTATTCGTTTATCAAGTTATTACGTTTGTTAGCCTAACAGATACAGGACAAGCGTTCGTATTTGGACTGTGGTACGCAAAGAGGCATTACAATTCTCTCTCTCTCACTCTCTCTTTCTCTCTCTCTCTCTCTCTCTCTCTCTCTCTCTCTCTCTCTCTCTCTCTCTCTCTCTTGGATATATCGGTAAAGATACTCGAGATGGTTTTGCGCAAACGAGCTAAAGGTTGTGGTCCTCTCGTAATTGTTAGCTTACTCCTCCGCATCGCGGTGTCTAGTGTGTCCACAAGGAACCGCGTGGGTTATCGCGTGTAGACTATGCTCGAGCAACCATATAAACGTATCCATTACTCGTCGTTTGCGTATAGTTCCGATAGAATAGAATACTCTTCGTAACTAGAAGGTATCCAAAGCAAGACGTTCCTATGAGAAATTTAATGTAAACTCAAGTAACGTTGATGATTGAGATTCAATTGATAAATAACAGAAAAGCAGTGGTGAAAGTTCGAGTATCTGTGTTTCTTACCTGCAGCAGAAAAAAAAAGAAAAAAGAAAAAAAGAAAAGAAGAAATATTAACACCTACTTTGACGTAAATATGTTATATATAAAACTAAATGCGATTGAAATTGTCAACAATATTTTTAGAATAAGTTATCAGTTATGTTTTATGTTATAATTTTTTTTTCGTTATAAACTTAAGGAACAACAGGAATCGAGGATACATCGTCATAGTAAAAATTTGACTGTTCGTTCTATTTAGTTTCACGCAGTCGTAATTTTATCCCAGGACATAAAGATCGTACTAAACTAACGTAAATCTCGAAGGCTCGTTTGCACGTTGTTATACCCGTACTCCCTTGTTCCCCTTCGCCTCTGTTAAAAAGCTATCTTGACGCGGAAAATGTATGCGTATACGAGGAGGTAAATGGAGCGGTTTATTACATTGGTATTGTTCGTGGTCCGCCGTGAGCACGTTATGTGCGCGTTCTCTATCGATCGCCGACGACAATGCTCCATCTCTTCTCTACCTTTCTCTGTCACTCTTTCCGGCTCTCCATCTTTCTCATCGCTCAGAGGCAAGCTTACCCTCTTTTTTTCTCCCCATTCCTTTGATTCCTTTCGTCTTTCTTCACTATTCGTATCTATTCTAAATACTCACCAAGGAAGAAACGAAGACTTTCAAAAGGAAGAAGAAAATAAATCCTGTACGTTCATGGATGATCTATTTTAGTCTCGTATTTCCGTTTGATTTATCGAGAAAGAGTATGCCTCTCGACGCTTTCCTATTTCGTTGTTACCCATCGTGTACATCATTCGTTACATGTCGAGTCGATTATCGAACGACGATGAGAGAGCTTAACGAACATTGAGAACACATCGCTAATACGAATTCATCATTTGTGAAACAGATGAGTATACTCGAAGTAATCCTTGTGGAATATTAGATCGACAAGACCGTCTTGTTTCGAAAGACGTTAAGATGGTGTCTATGGGAAAGTGGGTCAAATTTATCTTCTTAAAACAGGACACACAAGATCTTACGCAAAGGGATTTTCATTCTCACGAATGATAGTTGTAAGAGGTGAGATATAGGCGTGGGTGATGTGTCACAGAGGATTCAGTCGACGGTGTGCGATGTGCGTGAATCGCGCAATGCATAACGTAATGCTGCAAGGACGCATATTGTCGCAGCGTGCCCATTGATCACCGGATGCTGTCACAGCCTATACATCCTACACGTAAGCTCCATATACATTCTCTCTCTCTCTCTCTCTCTCTCTCTTACACACACATACATACACACAATCATGCTATAAGTTGTAGGACAAGCTAGGATCATCTCATTGATGATAGTCTTGTTTCTCCGATTCGACAAACCCTTCTCAGAATAATAGATATTAGATATATTATAACGTATATATATCATATTTTTCTTAAATATATTCCATATATCAAAATATATTATAGATATGTTGTA
>NC_140811.1:13080000-13505000 GCF_050613455.1 Vespa mandarinia | reverse complement strand
TCACCTACACTTCTCTCATCTACGTTTAGTAACGCGAAATATTTTCACACCCCCTTTGAGAATTTCCAAGTCACGATATTGGATTTGCACAATCGATGAAATCGATATAAACGCGTTCTCGAAGTTTCGCCGGTAGGACCGAAATGTCAATCGATCTTTTCCCTCTCTCGATGAAAGAGTTGTAGTGAGGGCGAAACAAAATGCCAGAGATCTCTCTTATGTGCCGGACCTCTTTTATTCCGTTATAAACTGATGATATATAAATGTGCACACACGCACATATACACACACACACATATATATATATAAATATATATATATATATAGATTTATATATAGCTATATAAATATGTGTACATGCAAAATAAGCGTTCAAGTTTATATATGTGTGTATGTGTATATGTATATTACAACGGCACGTCCAATGAATTATTACTTGTTATCGGTGCAAACAATGGAGTCGTAGCTTTAAAACCGTACAAAGCGCTGTGGTTGTACTCACTGAACGATAGTATTATTTCACAGATATCTAATTAACTCCGCTCGCGTTCACTCCGATTGACTTTTCTTTTATCTCTCCCATCCTCCCTCAATCTTCTTTTCTGTTTCTTCTTCGGACTTTTCAACGCCGCGTCGCGCCGCGCCATTCACCACGAAAGATGCGGCACTCCTCTCTCGACCTAAATATCGAGATGAGCTCGAAAGGAATTCTTCAACGAAAGATCTTAACGTTTAACTTTTAGTTCGATAATACAACATATATACTGTACACTCTGATAATTAGTTCGAAGGAGAAGGATATGTCGTAATAGCAAGAGCATTTTCAATCGAACGAGAGAAAACGAAAAGACGATTAGAAGGGATAACTTGTGATATTGATCAAAGGGAAAAATAACCAATGAAAATAATTTCAAAGGTGGTATCATGATATTTTTTTTTGTAGAAATCGTAAAACAACCGTATGAAGTTACTAACGACTACATAAATTAACTTCATGCTCGCGTTCTCAAAATCTCTGGCAACTTTTTAAAAAGAAAAAGGAAAAAAAAAAAAAAAAAAAAAAAAGAAAAAAAAATCAAATCTCGAGATCACGCTTCGTTACCATAAATTTCATTATCACGATGCGGTCTTGAAACTGACGCGTCTTTCGGAGTAGAGCGACGAAAAATTTTTCTTTCTTCTTCTCCTTCTCTCTTCGAGAAGGAAAGAAAAAGAAGAAAAAAGAAAGAAAAAAAAAAGACGAAGAAATCCTTGGAAATTCGTCTTCCTCGAGAACAGGAACACGTTCTCGGACTATCGCCGTTATCTCTTCGCGTCCTTCGAGAGAAAGAGAAACAAAAAGAGAGAAAGAGAGAAAGAGAGAGAAAGAGAGAAAGAGAGAGAAAGAGAGAGAAACTAGCCGCTTTACTCGGTCGTGCAAGCGTCCTCTTGGTCGGCGGCAACGACACAAAGGAAAGCCCAAAGGCTGGTAATTACCAGCCATGCCGGAGAAAGGATTCCTTCTTTCGCTTGCGAAAGCACGCCGTAGCTACTCGTACGCGCAAAAACTCGCTCTCACTGGTATATCCTATCCTTGTGTCCACAGTTTTCCATTTTTGCGTTGTTGTTGTTGTTGTTGTTGTTGTTGTTGTTTGGACTGTCTTTGTTATTTTCAACATCTTTTAACAAAACTTCTTATCACCGTTAAAATGAACTCTAGCGGGAGCACGTAATGTATTACAAAACCTATTTGATGAGTTTATAGAAATAAAAATGATATAAGAAAGAAAGAACGGGATAAAAATTCTTTCAAGCATTTCAACATAGTTCGCGTTAAGTCGCAAACAAAAATATCAACGGCCAGAGCTTCAACTTTCGTAATCAAGTCGTGAAACTCGAAATCTAATAAGAAATTCAGATGGCAAAGGACCGTATCACGGTCGACCAACTTCGAACACACCCTCTCTTTCTCTCTCTCTCTCTCTCTCTCTCTCTCTCTTTTTCTTTCTTTTTCTCTGTATCGCGCTTCTGGAGAATGATTCATCGTCTTCTTTTCCTCAAAAACTTCACGCCAGTTCAACTTGACATAGAGAGAACCGAGTCCAAGCTGCATCACCGGCGCGTTCGCGTCAACTTTTCAGTTGGCCGTTCATCATTCCTTTCTCTTTCTCACTCTCTTTAGCTTGCTCGTGCACCAGAGATTCTACTGAACCAAAAAACAGAAAAGGGCAGAGAAGAAATAAAAAACACGGAAGAGAAGGGGGGTTGAAAAAGAAAGAGAGAGAGAGAGAGATAGAGAAAGAGAGAGACAGAGATAGAGAGAGAGAGAGAGAGAGAGAGAGAGAGCGAGCGAGAGAGAGAGAGAAGACACGTCACGCCGGAACGCGACGCTATTGTACACAAAACCGTGAAGGATTATCCATCCTCGCGCATGCTGCGTTTCTCATTGTTCTCTTTTCTTTCTTTCTCTTATTATCTCTCATGCTCGTTCTCATAAACGTCTACAGTTGCAATCCGCATAACACCCGGCATTCGACGACTTTCGAGGTCCAATAGCCAACAGAAGATAAGAACTTTATCTTGACGCAAACGTTTGTGTCATTTATTAATGAAAGCTCGTATGAAGATGATTAAACATAAGGGAAGAGTGCATTTTCTTCTACCAATGACGGATTTAATGCGAGTGCATTAATTATTATCATTGAAAATGGAACAAATATAATAT
Source organism: Vespa mandarinia (assembly GCF_050613455.1). NCBI lineage: Eukaryota > Metazoa > Arthropoda > Insecta > Hymenoptera > Vespidae > Vespa > Vespa mandarinia. The sequence continues at coordinate 13,502,296 of NC_140811.1, read as the reverse complement.
CATTTTTTATAAAAGAATCCATGTCCATATAAAGATAACAAAACGATCGCCTTATGCATATATTCGATGTAATTTTTCGTTTTCTGAAATAAATCATGATATATATATATATTTCTTTTTTTTTTTTGAGATATGAGAGTGTTTTTACAAAGACTGTATGGAAGACACAGTTTTGTAATCTTTTCATAAAAAATGGAACTCGGATATTCGGAAAATTGATGATTAATATTGTATCTGTGAAGAATAATTGTATCTGTAATATAGAAAATAAATCGTATAACGTCAATGAACAATTTATTCATTACCTGTAAACAAAAGAAAAACTTGTATTGTAAACTATTTAAAAGGAAATAGATACATTTCTAGCAGATAAAAAAGAGAAAACGAAATTTATTGAGTATTTAATCGAAAAGAGGCTAGAGATTACAATCGTATCCATGTTAATTTCGAGTTCCAGACTCATAGGTTCGCGATTCATAGTCAGATCTCACATCGATTCTTATTTCGATTGCTTTTAAACCTTCGACACTCCTACAAAGATCGTGGTTATGCACGCGAAACCGAATTCGCATTGACTTTCCTAAACTGATAAAATCCAAAGAACAGTAACTAGAAATTCAGACATCGCTCGGAGCTATAAACGTTTCCGCCTTTGCAACTGAAAAATTGAAGCAAAAGAGAAAGAAAGAAAGAGAGAGAAAGAGAGAGAAAGAGAGAGAGAGAGAGAGAGAGAAAGTAGGAATTCTATCGTACTCCCTTCCTTTATCGTTTCGAAGGTGGCTAGCCGTTGGTGGCTCAAGAGGCATTTGTTCCCATTGACACAAATCGTGACGCCTTATCAGCCGTCTACAAGCTGCCTCTGAGCGTGCGGATCTTTCGAGAGGCTGGGAAACGCGCGGATTCTCTCGCGACGGAATCGAGAACGCGAGGTGCCGCGCGAACAAACGATATAAGGAGAGAGAGAGAGAGAGAGAGAGAGAGAGAGAGAGAGATGGATAAATAGAGAAAAGTCACTCGAAGGAGGAGAAAAGATTTGCGATTCGACGGCAAGAGAGAGAAAGAAAAGGACGAGAGCGTCGAAAGGTTTCTCGGATTCGACGCGTTGCTCGATCGCTGATCTACGGTGTCACGGGACGATCCATGGAAATCTAGAGGGTCGATCGACGATAGGATAAGGATGCAGAAGAAGGCGGACTGCGGTTTACGACCCACGCGAGATCGACCCTCTCAAGAATCTCTCTTTTTCTCTTTTTCTTTCTTTTTGTTTCAACTTAGCTTTCGAGTTAAAGAAGGAAGAACGAGATTCGAGGAAGAAAGAGATAGATAGAGAGAGAGAGAGAGAGAGAGAGAGAGAGAGAGAGAAAGAAAGAGAGAGTAAGAAGATTCGTTAAGTTAAGAGAAGAGCCGCGACGTTTTTTTCAGACAGTAGACGCATTCCAGCGCGTCGACGGGACGATATCATCTCTCGATGTCTCTTCGCTTCAACTCCTTTTCCTTCCTCCTCTCGTCCTCTTTCTTTCTTCTCTTTGCTTTTTATCCCATCTTCTTCGTCTTCTTCTTTTATACGTCATCACCACCGGATTTATTCCGTCAAGCGAGGTCTTTGCAGACTGAAAACTGCTACCTTGATCAACAGTCCCAACGTTCATGATATTTTGCAAACAAAAAGGAGTAAAAAAAAAAAAAGAAAAAAAAGAAAAAAGAAATAAAAGAAATATTTCGATAAAGATTGAAAACTAATGATGGCCGTGCAGGATAGAACAAACTTTTACACGTGATTTAATGATTTGCCGAGAATAAAAAATAAGAATAAGAGAATATAGAAAAGTTGGATCGATAGTTCATTTAACAAAGGATGAATTTATCATGATAAACGGAACAATAAATTCTCACGATCGTAGAGATGCTTCTTCCGACTTCGCTTAACCCTTCATTGACTTTCCATTTCCGAGCGCCGAATCTCTCACTCTCAACGTTCCGCGAGGAGGATCATCCGACTAGACTGTCTTTTCAACGACCAACTCGTTCCTTCTTCTTCTTCAGGCTCGCGTGGAGTCGGTCCAATGAGGACTGAGGTTAATCGCTATTTGACCCAATTTTATTCTAGCGCTTAATGCGCGCACTACGCCCAGAACAATGGAGACTTTAAACGTCATATTCTGGCACCGCATTCGCCGTCTTTCTCTCCTTTCACCTCCCCCCTCTCGCTTTCTCTCTCTCTCTCTCTCTCTCTCGTTCTCGCTAATTCGCCTCTACGAATCCTTTCTAATGTCCCACGAACTCGATTCAGAGATTTCAGGATAACGAGCTTGCGAATCGACGATTACGGGACTTTCCTCTGTCTTAACCTTAGAATCATTCTCCTCGCCGCACTTTCCGCAGAGAGAAGATTCTTAATTGCAATTAGTCACCAATCAGGCGCACGCTCACTCGATCTACTGAGAATCTTAAAGACTTAACAGATTCCTTTTTGTAACTTTTGAATGTAGGAATTTTCTTTTATACTCCGAGGATTTCTTTCTTTATTTTAATCTTTCCTTTTTTACGTCAGAAAAGTAAATCTGCATTCATTTTCTTGACGTGCAATTAATTACAATGTTGATATATCTAGACGTAGGTAAATTGCTTCGGTTCGAAATTAATTCGAATTTTATACTGAGAGAACGATTGATCAAATAATTCGTAAATTTCTCAAAGACTTTTTGAAAGTTACAAGATCCAGTCATCTAGGAGGGTCGATCAATGTCCTGCGTTCATCTTTTGGTGCGAGACTCCAGCCGTTCGCTTTCGAGGCCGGCCAATTAATTTCTCAGCTGGTCTTATCGAGATTCCTCGGCGATGGTTGCGAGCGAGAACGTTCGCGTCGAGCTTGGTTTATTCCTGGCAGTGCAAGAAAGAAGAAGGAGAGGGATAAATAGAAAGAGTAGAGGAAGAAGAGACCGAGGAAGCAGAAGAAGGAAGAAGAAAGAAATAAATATAAGTAGTGGAAGAAGCAGCCACGACGACGAAGGAAGAAGAAGAAGAAGAAGAAGAAGAAGAAAACGTAAAAGCGGGGAGGATCCACTCGCGAAGAAAGAGAGAAAGAGAGAGAGAAAGAAAGAAAGAAAGAGAGAGAGAGAGAGAGAGAGAGAGGGAGCTCGAAGAGCCTGTAGAGTCGAGGTCAACGTTCTATGGTGGTACATTGCCTCGAGGAGAGAAGAGAAAAGGCTTGCACGAAGCAGAAGAAGGAAGGAAGATATAGAAAATAAGTACGCGAAAGACTGAGAGAGAAATCTTGAACGGCATTATAGCGATAGAAAGAAAGAAAGACAGAAAGAAAGAAAGAGAGAGAGAGAGAGAGAGAGAGAGAGAGAGAGAGAGAAAGAAAGAAAGAGAGAGAGAGAGAGAGAGAGAGAGAGAGAAATATATATATGTATATATATATATATATATATAGAGAGAGAGAGAGAGAGAGAGAGAGAGAGAAAGAGATAGCATGAACGAGTCGGCGGGAGAAGGTCAGAGACGAAGAGGTGGACGAGCGAGATAAAGAGTAAGGAGTCGGAGGTAGAAGAAGAATGGCGGCGTGGCCGGAGGAGAGAAGCGTACAGGCTCGAACGGCAGGTGCATCCGATGCATGCAAGTCAAGAAAGGATAGCGCGAAAGAGCGAGAAAGAGCGAAGGTAGACTCGCGAACGAACTTGGATTCCCCATAATTATGGCCGTTCCTCGAGTTACGACCGATTTCCTGATTTTTCGTACAACTAACGACGAGTTCGCGCTACGAAATACGCTCATTCGGCAAATTTTTAGAACGTATGTATAGCCAGTTATGTACACAGACATGTGTTCTCTGGCAATCAGGTCAAAAGATTCAAATTAAAGGCCAATGATTTTTGTTTAGAAATCTCTCCCCTTTTCTTCCTATTCCTCTCCTTCGCTTTCCTATCTCTTCTTCGTTTATCTTTCTCCTGTCCTCACGACTCCAAAGGAATATTTATTTTACAAGCGAGAATCGCACCGACGTTACATTGCGCTTTCGGCACATTAATCAACGCTCGACGTTAACTTTCGGGATCGATAAACTTTTGGGTCGGTGTAATTAGCTATTTGCGGGTTGATGTGTTTTAAATAGTTTCGTTACGATCCGATGAAGTTAGAGTTTCTTCCCTCGAATGATAAATACGAAATATCGTTAAATCCAAGCTCTCTTTCGTATCATACATGGAAATTTGATATATATATATATGTATATAATTTATTTGAATAAGCATCTGATTAATCAAAAGTTTAATAATTATAAGCATTTATTATAAGCAGAATCAAGACGATAAATGATTATGAAGCGATAGGCGTCGCATCAGTTTGTGGAGAATAGAAGGTTTCATTATTTGTCTCGATTAGCTAAAAAGCTGACATTTTAAGGGGAACTACTTTGAGTTGATAAAACGATCTTCCTTTCGGAGAAAGACGTACGAACCGTAAAATCCACATAATCGATGGCTTACCAACCTTACCGCTATTGAAAAAGTCACGAAAAAAGTCGCAAGTCTCTCTCGTTCTCCTTCTCTCTATTTCTTCTTCTCTTTTGTTAGCAAAAAAGTAAAATACGAGTCGAGAGAAATGACGAGAGCTCCCCACAATGCTCGAATGGCCATCAACTGACGAGCGAGCCGGTTAAAAAAGATTATCGTTGGTGGGACATAAATCAGCATTACATAAATTAACGTTCGCACCACTTTCTCCTCTTTGCATCGCGATGAACATAACGCCCACGTTCCTAAGACTTGAATGCAGAAACGAGTTACCCTCTGTCCTCTACGATGATAATAACGCGAGGATCATCTTCGATAGACGCGTAAAAGTCATCGGATCACGTTGCCAATCGTGCAGCTTTAATATTTCGAGGCTCGCCTTTAACTCAAAATAACGAATTGTCGATTGTCGATTTACCGTAAATGATTTAACGTATATATTAACCAGGAATACGAAAAGTGGAGAAGGAACTCCGAATAATATCCCGGCGAAACGAGCTCCGCGAAGGCACTCGACGACGAGCTTTTGCGCTTTCTTGGATATTACGTACACTTACGGCACGACGATGTTAAATTAAAGGGTTCAGTACGAGTTGGAAACCTCCAAGAGAAGTTGGCCCGTTCTTCGGCCATTCTACGACGTAATTCAGAACTTGCTCGGATTAGTTGTAACTCACAGTACAACCCCCTTGTTTTCTCTTCCTTCTCCCTCTTTTCCCCCTCCTTTCAACCTCTACTCTTCTCACTATTTCTTCTTCGAGCGAAACTCGTATCGACTTCAATATAAAACGATTCTTTACCTGCCCTCTTCCTTTCAAGCACCAATTACATGAGAAAAGATTTATGCGTCGTTATCCTTAACTTTCTACTATCACTATACGGAAATATCGATTACGATTTTTGCAGTAATTAAATTAGTGAAACTCTTGATTTTGTATTTCCTCGTACCTTCCATAAGAAGACCATAAATAATAACTTGCTTAAACAATATTTCATAAAAGGATAACACATAATTACCATGGTCGATTTAATTAAAATTTCATTCTCAATGAAAAATAATATACAAATTAAAGAATTCACTTAATCGTTTCCGTTTCTGAACAAGAATCATTAGATTTGATCGTGAACGATAGATCTCGTTATAAAAGTTCCGCAAAAGCCGACGTGTCCGGTCGACAGGAGGATTTACAATCAACGTATTATTGGCCATTAATTATCGGCATACTGCCTATCGCGTCCTATTGACTTTCCACCGATTAATATAGGGTGCTGCAGCTCCAGGGCACGCCACCGATTTAAATTGCACAATGTGCGCCATTTCACGAATCGGTGAGCGCGATTATGATTAATTTTGCCGATTCGATCGAAACCAAGCATTTCAAAGACAATAAATTAATATCATCGATATATAAGCACAACATGGGGAAATGAAAAAACATTTGTTCCACTTAGTCTTTTCATGTTCTTTCGATAGCCACGTTTCATGAAACAACATTTTATCCGATCTAAAGAAATGAAAAAATTCTTATCGACATCACGATGTTTTTCTTCTACGAAACACGAAGAAGCTTATCTCAAGTCACGATGATAGAAACTCCAAGAAATATGTTCAAGGTGCGAGAGCGGAATCTTATCTAAGCCTATTCAAACAGGAAGGGAAATACGGTTAATATACTCTTCGAGTGAAGTAAAAGGAAGGTAGAAATTACTTAGAATTTCAATTTACTTTTTTAAACTTCACGATATTACGTACATAAAAAAAAATATATATATATAATATCTTTTTATAATATATATAATTGTATATCTTTATAATTAACGAAGATAATACCAATCTTTAATTGAAAATGACGGATAAATTTGTATTTTCTCTTTGATACGCTACGTTCGAGATAATCCACACTTTCTGTTATATCTTTTCTCTTTTCATTTACGCAAATTCATTACAATCTGCTTCCTTTTCGAATATTTCTTCTTGATTTCAAAAACTCGTTAAAATTCGTAGCACTAACATAGCCAGTCGTGTCCTGCTTTTAAACGTGAACATTTCATCGAAATAATAATACCATGTCCGTGATATTTATTTCCCACTCGCTGCTCGTAGAGAGATTTAATAAGATACGTTTACTAAATCAGTTCAAATAAGCCAGCATATTGTACTTTACACTTCTTAAAATATAACTCAACATTCAGTTTAAATTAATATTTCGAAAAAGTTCCATGATATAACCTTTTGAAGTAAATTTAATTAATCCGAAGAAGAAAGAGTTTTCATTAAAAACAAAATGTAAAATTTTTACAGCAATATTCTCGGTATAATGGTTGTCCTTTTCTTTCAGATTAAATTCGTAATTATTAGAAATATTAAACAAAAGATTATTTCATTTAATTTGTTAAAAGAGCGATGAAAAGGTACAACGATCATTGCTTTTCTCACCTTTTCTATCTTACGAAAATGAATCTTTCGGATTGCAGGCACGCTTTTACGAAAGGAGAAAAAATAAAAAGAAAAAAAAAAAAAGAAAGAAAGAAAGAGTGGGAAAGGAAATGTTTTCCTAAAGCAAGAGACTCCTCGGGCAGTAGCGTGACAAACGACGCTCCGCAAAAAGCTTTCATACGAAATCGCATCGTCCGGGCGCGGCGCTTTAACGAGCGGAAGACACAACTATGAGAGGAGGAGAAGGAAAAAAGAGAAGCTGGAAAGTACTTGGACGAAAATATTGTCTGAAAAAGGAGGAGAGGACGTAGAAGAGAGAGTAATAAGACTCCCGCGCGTATTTCGGTGCTTCATCCTTCCATACTTTTTTTGTTGTTCCTCTGAAGCTGAGAATGGATGCGGTTTCGTACCGTGATTCTTTCAATCAACTTTCAGCGATCATTCAAACAAATTTTTGGGGAATTTTGGTTGGTATATATAAAAAGAAAAATTAAAAAAAAAAAAAAATTAAACAAATTTTTTTTTATATAAAATCTCAACATCTCGTAAAAACCCCGCAAAAAATTATGCGTTAATTCGGTTATTTTAACTTTTATTATTTTCTTTTTTTTTCTTTAATTTTTCATTTTCATTTAATATTGAAATTATCTTCTACTTTTTGCGGATAAATTTTTAAATTACCAATCGCAACATTCATGTAATATACGTACATACGTATTAACGTCTAAAATAGCTTTCGTACTTTTATCGAATGTAGGAAAACTTTTGCGTGAAGTCGACGGCTTTCAAAGTTTGCGATTATGTCGTAAAAGCCGAGTTCACGTAGGAAGGCTATAAAGAAAGTTCCCCGGATAATTATATCTTGTATCGGTCGTTCAATCAAATGCGACTGAGATGCTAGGATATCTACTAGAAGATTATAAAACTTCGGTTAGATCGAAAGAACAGGTTGACTCGTGCGCTGTAAAGTAAAATTAAAGAAAACGTTGGAAATAATGACAATTAATTTATCGAGTTTTCTAAAAAATATCAATAATGTTATGGCAAACAATAACGTTGATCTTATTTTTAATAGTTCTTGACGTATTGCACGCAATTTCCACTTCGATTGGTTAATTGATAATCATTTAAGAGGCACTTTCTATCTAATAGAAAAATTCTTACTAATAAATCAATCATGTTATCGTGACATTAAGAAACTCAATTTTACGATACATTCTGATAGTTCGAGCCTTCAGCTAGTGATTTATCTCATCGATTTTTCAATGTATGTGCACTTGATAAATGCATCTTTACTGAAGCACTTTGCTCTACTTTCGATTGACAAATAGGAGATACGTAACGAACCATGGAAATTTGAATAAAGAAGTATTCACGAACTGAGTTTTCACGATAAAAATCATGAATACGAATGTAAAAAAAAAATTCTGAAATCCTTTCTCTCGAGCATTCGGAAACAAAAGTCAAAAAAATACATTGATAAAAGGATCAAACGAAGCGAAAGACAGAATTCAAAATACATTCTATTTCGGACGATTTTCCAGGTTTAAGAAAACTTCAATGAAACACAAAAGAAGATTTTTTCATGGAATGTTTGCGATATAAATATAAAAATCGTCGAAATCGTCATTCTTTTATATTTTTGTTCTTTTTTTGCGAAGCACGAAATGACAAACTCTTTTCTAAATCGATATATAATATTGAAATAAAAAGAACAAGAAAAATAGAAGCCAAAAAGTGTTTAGGTCAAAAAAAAAAAATAAAAAACATAAAAAAAATAAAAAAAAATAAAAAAAAAAATAAAAAGAAAGGAAAAGAAAATATGACCTGGAAACCCACTTGTTGTTAAAATAATACCGGTCCCTTTGGAGAGTAAGAAAACGCGATGCGCTCGAAAGGAGGAATTGGAGCGTCTTTAGTGACAGTAATTTGAAACGACAGGGTTCCAATTAAAGCTCTTTAGGGGTAGGTCGGAAACTGTTGGTAAGACAGCATCAACGGCTCCCACTTGCCGCCGGCGAACAATGTCGAATTCAGGTGCCTTAAACCTCTGCCCTTTCTTGCTTTCTCTCTCTCTCTCTCTCTCTCTCTCTCTCTCTCTCTTTCTATCTTTCTTCTCTCTCTTCTCACTCTCCCAATCCCCCTCTTGCACTCGTTCCTGCTTTACCTCGTTCTCCATCTCCTACGGCTGTCTTGAAACTCCATGCCACGGTCCCGAATTTACATATCGTTTTATAATGGGCGTACCGCAATTGAATTTAATCCGTGAGTTACGGGCGACAGGTAGAATGCTTTTATAAATATTTAGCTTCCGCATGCAGGTACATCATTGATCGAAATTGCTTTTGTACACTGAGAATACGTAGAAACGATTTTGATTATCAGTTTACACGATGTGACATTAATAATGGATATTATAGAGAGGGAGAGAGAGAGAGAGAGAGAGAGAGAGAAAGATAATTTTTTTGAAAAACATAATTCTCTTTGAAGAATTTTGAAAATGCGAATACAAGGGCCTTCACCAAAGTGAAATGTAATTATATAAAAATATGTAAAACAGCAGTAGAAGTATTAAAAGAATAAAAAGAAAATAAGAAAAGAAGCAAAAGGTGAGAATTCTTGAGAAATTACGAAATGGCGACGTTCTTAGCTCGACGAAGTAGATAACGAACAACATAAAGGGTCGAGAAAAGAAATGGAAAGGAAAGAACCTTTATATTTCCGTCAAGTCTCCTCGCTTTTATGTATAAAAGACGCCCGTTAAAATTTCGTAATGTCCAATTGCCGTACCTCTTACAACTTGGATTTCGTATTAAATCAAGAAAAAGACAAATTAAATACTTCATTGACGTTACCTCTAGCAATAATCTCTAGCAAGTAGAAGTAAAGACAAAAATTGAGAGAGAGAAAGAGAGAGAAAACTAAAAAGTAAGGGAGACAAAGAAAAGGAGAACAAAATTATGTATATTTATCTCGTTTAACGTCATTACGACTGGTATAATTACTTTAAATCCTTCTTTTTTTTCGTTTAATTTATCCTTATTCGTTTAATTAAATCCTTCTCTTTCACGTTTACATCAATATTTCAATAATTTTTATTACAACCATTAAAGGAGAACCTATAATCTATATAGATAAAATATTAACGATAAAGAATTGATTATAAATAAATTGAAATTTTTCTGAACGATAGTGCATGGAAAAACGTGTATTAGAAATAAACGAATTGAATTTTTTTTTATCTTCTATTCGTTTATATGAACGCTTTTCGCTTCGTATAAAAAGTGTATAAAGCGGCAATTAACATTAATTTTATTACATTCTTCGTATATTTTTGTCATTTAATCGACTTTGCGTCTACTTTTTTTTTTTTTTTCTGAAGTCGATTGATATCTGATCAAAGGAAACTATGAATTCACGATTTATCACGTCTTCGTGAGAATTTATGCGAGGAACGATCAAAGTGAGTAAGACGAAAAAGCATACACATATTTCCAGGTCGTACGAAGGATACACATCGATTTCCAACAAATACAAGATATATCGTACTAGCCCAAAGGCAAAGCCATTTTTCAGAGAGCCAAGCGAATTCTAAATATGACGAAAACCGAAATGAAAGGAGCCGCATTCCTACGAAGCGATCATGGAGTACCAGTGAGAAACTCGTTGCGAGCAACCGGCAAAGAGAAGGAGAGAAAGAGGGAGAACTGCAATTCGCGCAGATTAATAGTCGGTGAGATAGCAACGTAGTTGGCCATAACGGGTCAGAATTTTCCTTTGATAAGAACCGTTCTCTCGTTATCAAGGATTAACGGCTCCATGGTGCGAACGGGTCGACGATTTTTTTTCAAAGAAATTCTTAAAATGAAGATGGTTGTTTCATTTTTTACGGAAATCAACGAAAAAAACATGACCATTGGTAAATTTTGTATTATAAATCCTGAGGAGTAAAATAAAACTTAAACTGTAAAAAGTTAATTACTCTATATATATATATATATATATATATATAGAGTAATAATACATATATAATATATATATGTATTATTACATATAAACAGCTTACTTGTAAAAATTAATAAAAATAAAATATGTTGTTTTTGTATTAACCGCACTACTTCGTATTGTTAAATTGTACGGAACAAACATTTCTGCTACTAGTAAAGTTTTCAATGTTCGGTGTGTAGGAGTTTTCGACAGTTTGAATTTTAATTAGAAAGTTACGTGGTTTTAAAGGTCAAAGAGAATAACTTCAATGAACTTATGTTGCTTAAAATTTTTCCTTTCTCATGCTTACGAGCGTACACGTCCGCATCCTTTATACTCAATTTATTATTCACACAGAAATGGCAACGTACTTTTGAGAAATTGTAAAAAATAATTAATCTAGTTTCCATGCAACTAGATATTTACCCACACACTTTATCCTCTCTCTCTTTCTCTCTGTCCTTTTCATAGTTGTTATTTACTTCATTATATATACATGTTGAAAAGTAGAACCTTTAAGATATTAACCATGTAGTGCATTAAAAATTATCAAGAAAGTTCTGAGATACCCTACAGCTATTATCTCAGAACGTTGTACTGAATCTAATAACCAAGTAGGAGTTATAACAACGCGATCGAATACCGTTATATGTTTTATAAATCGTTCAATATAAAACGAGAGCAATACGTGATTCGAGGAACGATAGGATAAGGAAGAATATTCGATGAATGTTCCAGTAAATAACGCCCGAGCTACGTTGGGAAACCCGATAATAAAGAAAGACATGGAGAGAAATACATGGGAGACGGTGATGGTGGATCGACGAGAAGTGGTATTGTTTTCTATTTATAAAATCAGTAAACCGGTCTGGATCGGTCTGGTCATTGACAATGACTCATCGGCCAGACGTTCGTCCTGCGGATCCTCGAGTCGTTGACTCCTCGAACGATCCGTTCTGTGATGTGAGATGAAACGAGATAACACGAAGATCTTGCGGGTAAGAGAAGGATGAAAAACGAAAGTCACGGAGCAAAGCTACTAATTTTCCCTTCCTTAATGCATCATCGCACTTGGACGAACAAAATTTGTTTTCTCTTTTTTCCTTTTTTTTCTTTTTTTTTTCTTTTTCTTTTTTTTGTGATAAAATTCCTCCATGTAATGTTACAATGAACACTAACGAATGTTCGATCTTGTTACAAAATTATCATCGCTCTTCCAATCATTTCTACATACATATGCTAACACATTTAAACCACAAATCGATTACCAACGTTACAGACGATTGGTTCAATGATACTAAAAGTACTTTTTTTAACAAGTTACATCAATGTTCCATTATAGTAATATATATTTCTAACGCAATTGTAACTCGATTTACAAGTAACGAGTACCTTGAAATACTCATTTATTCGCAATTTCATTCGATCGAACGAACATCGAACCGACGCTTTCAATCCGATTCATCGATCGCGTCACAATCGACGTTGGTCATGGTCATCATGATCGTCTCTCGGTCTATGCACTCGATACTACGAACGATACTCGATAGTCTGCGCGACGGACTGTACGAAGCCGTAACTATATAGGGAAAGATAGAGTGAAAGAGAAAGAAAGAGAGAGAGAGAGAGAGAGAGAGAGAGAGAGAGAAAGATCAAGACAAATACGCAGACACATGGACGACGATATCGATATATTCACACTTGGACCAACGTGTAAACGGCGCGCAAAGATGTTCATACGTCGCGTATTGCGTATCGAGCATGCAATCGATAATCCACCCTTCCCCGTTTTGTCTTCGTCAGACGAACAAGCGTCATCGATTTGACTCGCACCGTCTTTCTTCCGGCACTTTCTATCGAGTTACCATAATTTTGGTCTTCGATCATAAATCATCGATTATCGGAGCTTGACGACGAGTCGAAATAAATGTGTCCGAAGAGGAGAAGAAATGCTGTTTACTTTGTCCATCTCTCTCTCTCTCTCTCTCTCTCTCTCTCTCTCTTTCTCTCTCTCTTTGGTTGTTTATACGCTTACATAAAGTATTTTCCCTTTAAGAAACCAAACTCATGACGTTGCTTACAATTCTCGATAAAGAACTGTCACTAAGCGAGATAATATATATATATATATATATATATATATATATATATATATATATATATATATATTTATCGTTTACCAGTAATATTACCCGATAAAACAACACATAATACATATAGATCATACCCATAAAATGTCAATGTGTTTGTAAATTTAAAAGTATTATAGATATATCTTTCTCTGAAATAATCTTCTAGTGTTTAGTTTCGTAAAATAAACGATCGAATAAATGACGTGATGATATTTTTCAAACGAATGAGATTATTCACGATCGTTTTAGAATTTATGAATTATGAATATTTCAAGATTGACTTAGTCAATGTTTGAACAATTTTGTATTATTTAAAATATAAATATTCAAGGCGAAAGGAGTACGAAAAATATGATAAAATCGAGAGTTTCTTTATAAGACAACCAGCAAGGTGGGCGCCATAGTTAAAAGCCGAGTGTATCGTTCTACCTGCCTCTCTTATCCCGAAGGAAGTAGCCGATAAAACTGGTTTGACGGGTGCACCGAGGTCCCCGTCCAGTTACTCGGTAGGATGTCTCGTGTTTGGCCAAGTCTCGCCCTTCTGTAGCACACCGGAGAATCCCACCAACTAAAGTTTATAAGTACTAACACTACTGTACCCTACTGGTATCGACTGTAAGAGACTAAGACCATCTTCTCACCAACAACGCCGTCACGGTCGAACGTTCTCATCGAGACGCCAAGGCATCGCCATTCACCAGAGTCTGCGGCCAAGAAACAGAGAGCGAGAGAGAGAGAGAGAGGGAGAGAAAAAGAGAGAAGGATCCGTTCGCACGAAATATAGCTGTCGCGAACGAGTTTTTTTAAAAGTCCCTGAACCAAGGCTGCTTGTATACATATACATACATATAACTATACTTTTTAAGAGGCTTTACTCGTATTCTTCGAGATCTCTCTTTTCTCCTGAGTTCGTCCTCTTTCCTTAACTAATGAGTAATTTACTAAAAATATCGAAGTACTACACCAACGGAAGTCTGAATAAAGATAAAGAGTTTAACGAAACTTGGCCTTCCCTTTTCCCATGATCTCCTTATTCAATCTTCTTTGTTAAATTTAAAAAGATTTTACGTGATTATAGTTTTAATAACATATCCGAAATAATTTTCTATCATTAATAAAGAATATCTTTAAGAACAAAGGCCTTTGTTCGTGTTTTTACAATAAAACAGCTCGATTGAAGCGAACGACGTAAAAATAGTATTATTATGAAATCTCGACATTTTTATCACAATACCAACTACATTTTTTGTTCTTTTAATAACGCGTGAATTAAATCGGTCTATGTCTCAATGTCTTGACGTAAAGACATTTATAACGTTCGTTTCCCTGACGTGGGAGACCGGTAATTAGACAGCCAGTGCTTTACTGATTTCTCATGTCACCGATGCAATACATCGAACTACTTGGAATTTCTCTCGAGATTCGTGCAACGAATAACTCGTTCTAACTAGAACTTTGCTATCTTTCCAACCTGAAATATTAAATCGTTGTTTCAGCAACATGGATGCGTCAGGGAATAGGAACGCGCTAGATGATTTAATGAGTTTATAGAATAATGAGCAAACTGAGTTCCTAAAAGGTTGACAAGTGGTACTACACCTTTACGTATACTATTTGTATTATTTTCACGTTTTTTTCCCTTGACTTTTCAAGGTTTTTTTGCAACTATAAAAAATTAAATAAAAATATGTATAAAAGAAAGACTACATGGTGTTAACTTGTATAACTTCTTTGCAATTAATTCGAATAGAAGTCTCGGGAAAGCCGGTTCTTTAAGCAGTTTCATTGGTCGATCCCTTCACCAGGAAAGATACTGAGGACATCCGTCTTCGCACCGACAAAACTAACAGCGAACCACTCGAATGATTCACGATGGTACACGTAGGAAAGCTCGACTCTGCGATTTATAATAATGAACGACTCGGCATCTCTCTTTCTTTCTACGTCATGCTGATGGGTCATCGTGACTTCGAGAAGCATAAATTCGTTATGTTCCCGTGGCAGAACTCGCGAAATCGACTTAGTAATTACTGAGTATTTGCGTGACCTCTTTTCTTTCTTTATTACGACGCTGAATGCACGACATCAACGACGATGTCGCTTACGAAATGTTCACGATAAAAAAGAAGAAAAATATAAATGAATAAAATAAATAAATAAAATAAAATAAAAAAAAAAAAAAATAAGAAAAAAAAGAAAAAAGAAGATAATAAAGAAAAGGAAAAAGCGCCGTGAACGTGTAGTTTCTATGAGATCCATGAAACTTGATTCCCCGTTTTCAAGCCGACATTTTTACAAGCTGAAGATAGTATCGAGACTCGTCGCAGCTCACGTAACTCACACGATTACGAGCATATCTCGCTCGATACCGATACCATCTTCTGTGTAATTATGAAATTCATTTTCATTTCATTTTCCTTCGCTACACGTCTCCGGTTCATTATCACGGTAACTCGATCGAATTTACACAACTGAGCTATGGATTGTGTTATGATCGTGCATTGAGAACATGAGAACCTGGGAAAATGATAATCAAATGTTTTAATTTATTTGTAACATATCAGCAAAAGAAGAGATTTTTCTTGTTAATTCTCATGCAATATTTATCTCAATAATGAACGTTTCTCTTTTTTTTCAAATTAATATCTACGATAAATGTTTCGTATCACTTGTAAATTTTCTTGTAATAATGATATCGTATCTTCTATTAATATAAGATTTAATTATTCTTCTCAATACGTCTAAATGGTCATTGAGACAATGCGGATAAAGGAATCGCAAACGAAACCATTAAATTCTTACTGCTGATTCTAATCTTGCAACAATTAGTATTAATCACGACGTCATTAGCGATTTCGCTCGCGGAACCAAGTCGTTAAATAAACAGCTTTGTAAAAATGATTCTTAAGTCCCCATTCAACTTTCCAACAAAGTCTCTTGCTCTCCGTAGGTATGCATACTGGAAACGTTCTCTCGGCATTAGCGGGACTAATAAATTAAACTCGCTAGTTCGGTTCGATCGATTCGCCTGGAATATTCTCGATCTCTCTTTCTCTCTCTTTTTCTTTCTTTCTATTGAACTAAGTTTTAACTTTTAATTTCTTGTAGCGTGGCAAATGAGAATCGTATATCTTAGGCGTGACGTCGACTACGCGTTTCTTCGACTTTCGAGTCGTTACGAACACGACCAAGGCACGAAAATGGAGGGCACGCGACAAGAGAGGCCACCCACTAGACCACCAATACTAATATCACAACCGTTCGCAGCTTCGAGCGTAGTATTGCCACCTGTCTCGCGGTTTCTACCCGATAAATCTGCCCGAGTTTGCTCGCACGTGCGCGAGCGCATTTTAACGAGCCAGGAACGATAAACTCTTCGCCGAAGCTTTCCACGAGTGGGAAACATCCTGGATAGATATCTCGTTAGAGTTTCCTTCTGCGAATGACACCAAGAGAAAGTTTCTTCTTGAAACGTCTGCCAGGAAAGTGTATCTCGTTAGTACTCCTCTGTTGTATCGTTCAACGAATTCGAAGAAACTATTGTCCCTGTTTATTAACTTTTACTAATTGGTCACGTTAATCAGATTATACGAAAGAAAAAAAAAGTAATAAACTTTTTATTTTTCAATATTTTGTTTCTACGATTAAAATATTTATATATATATTGAACTAAATATAATACGTAACCTGAAAAGGTAACACTTATTAAAGTATTCATGAGATTTTAATAAAATAACGCTTCCCAAAACTAACCTGTCTCTTTCACGTTTTCCAGAAAGCTACAATGTTACATAAACATCACCAAAGCGATAACTTTCCTCCAAACGATACAGCTCGTTTCGTAAAAGTCTTTTTTCCCCTTCTCTCTCTCTCTCTTCTTACTCTTTTCTGCCCTCAATGTGAGTCTCTTCTTTCCCTTCTGTACATACACCTCGTAACCGTCTTCGTCCAAGATAAATATCGGAGTCATTTTCCTCCGGGAAGAAAGAAGTGCATCGGAGAGAAGACGTTCTATACGGAGATTTAAATCAACCAAATTACACTACTTTGCCTTTCATTCACTCTGATAGACGCAGTCTCGTATAGCTTTTGGATAAAATCTTTTTGATAAATCGCTGATTCACGCGATTCATGATGTTATAAATTTCATATCTATCGAAAAAAAAAAAAATAACAAATATCAAAAGTTTTTCTATAAATATTGTTAGTGACGAGATCGTAAAAATTTAATGCATTTTGATTTAATCAGATCTGTCATTAAATAATTGTATAAATATAAAAGTAATATCCATATATATATATATATATATATATATATATATCCATATAAAAATATATATATATATATATGAGATAATATTAATATGCAAATATATCGTATATCGTAATGTTTTAAGGAGACAATGTATTCACAAACTATTCATATTTCTCTCTCTCTCTTGTTTTTTTTTTCTTTCTCTTTTCCACGTTATTTGCTACTGTACAATTGTCAGAGGATGTACACACGGAACGGTGCAAATTTGCGACGTGTCGCCGATGCGGCCAGAGAGCAATGTCATCGTGCTAGCCATCGTGGAACGGAAGAAGAGGAGACAAGGACGAACGGTGTGTGTCTGTTGCAAAGTAAGGGAGAATAAAAGAGAGAGAGAGAGAGAGAGAGAGAGAGAGAGAGAGAGAGAGAGAGAGAGAGAGAGAGAGAGAGAGAGAGAGAGAGGGAAAGAGAGAAAGAGAGAGGACAGGTCGTCAGAGACTGGAGAAGATTCTCTGGGCTGTTTACCAACGATGTCTTTGGTTATCATCCCGTCTGCATCTAATCAACGACAAAGATGTATTGTTGTGTTTCTTCTGACGTATCGCAGCGAGATGTCTTCTCTCTCTCTCTCTCTCTCTCTCTCTCTCTCTCTCTCTTTCTTCTTCTCTATCATTATTGCAACCCTTAGACCTAAAAGATACAACGCGGTCGATGTGTCCTTGTTTTGGCTAACGCGATTAGTTGCTAGTAGAACATCGTTTATGGCAGTGTCTCTCATTCACAATCATACAGGGATTATTTATGATATCGTATGGCTCAAATATATTTAAGAAATAAAATAACAATAAATTAATATCTAACAGATAAATTTGGAATAACCAAAAAAAAAAAAATAAAAAATAAAAAAGAAACAAAATATTCTCGGTTAGCGTCAATGAAATAACTCGAAATAATTCGAAAGACAGGTAACTACTTTATCTGAAATATCGCCTAAGATATGACGATACCCATTGCGGTTCAAGGAACAGATACTGCGAAAGAATATCCCGCCTACCTGATGTAGGAGCGGCTTATGGGCGACCTTGAACCACGAGAACACAAAGAAAATCTCGGAAGGGAAAAAAATGAAAGATGTTTTCTAGATGATCGATGATTGCTCGTTTCACGGCTACTCCCGTATCTCTTGGAAAACTGTAATTCATTTATCGGTACCTTCAACATCAAAATTACCCTTGTCACAATGATCTATTAGAATCTTCAAATTTCAGTTTTAACAAAAGGGATATTGTAAAATTTTGAAGGAAACATCTTATATGTCTTATTGTGCCAACATTTTCGTAATCGATGTTCTGTGCGACAATGATTTTTTCGTACGATCAAATCACAAAACTTATCGAGTTAGAAAAAAATGATTATTCTGAGCGCAAGAAGAAGTATTTTAAAGATAATAAATGTGTCAAATTAATTTAACGTTCTTCGTAAAAAAAAAAAAGAAAAAAGAAAGAGAAAATGATAACTTTAGAAAAACAGATTTAGATGAACAAGGATGTATTTGATAAAGAAATGTAACATATAAAGACATTATAAACGTAGAAAAATCTGGGAGAACATTTAAGCACGATTAAAAACTTTAAAAGAGGAATACGAATAAATGCCGAAAGATTGCGTGGCAACATCTAAATCGAGTAGAATCGAACGACATTTTATGTAACTGTATGACAGAAGTGGAACGAAACTCAAGTAGAGCAGGAAAAACGAGCAAGGTTTCCCGTCGGCGCGTTGTATTGAAAGAAACCATCGTCGGGTGTGACAGGTCGAAGAGAGAAGAGGTAAAAGGTGATATCGGTGAAAGATGAGAGAAAATGAGAAAGAGAGAAAAATGAAAAGATCTCGAATCGATGGAAAAAGAAATGGTGAGGGAGGGACAGAGAGAAGGAGGGAGAAAGAGAGAAAGAAAGAGAAAGAGAGATAGAGAGAGAGAGAGATGCAGTTTGCTATATGAGAAGTACATAAAAGCGATTTCCGTTACATATCGAGCCAAAAGACACATGGCCTGGATACAACAGTGTTTACAAGATATTATCCTACCATTAATCAGGATATCTCCAAGTGTTACATGTGTTTTCCTTTCCTCCAAATTCTAGATTCTACGATTCTTCGATAGCATATACTCTGGATTATTCGTGTACTACGAATTCTCGTACAATTTATGAGCGATAATAAAGAGGAATAAAAAAAAAAAGAAAAAAAAAGAAAAAGGAAAAGAAAAAAAAAAGAAAAACAGAACGAATAAAAAGTAGTAAAAACTTATTTAAAAGTGAAATAAATATAAAGAGAATTAAAAGAGTCCGTTTGACGGATTTGATCGTCCAGACGGGAAGTTGTTTGACTCGCTCGACGAGTAAGAAATTTCAATCAGACGGAAGAATATAACCAAGATATCGATGCGTCTAAGCGAGAAACCGGTACGACTTTAAATTCGCGCGTTCTCTTCCTTTTAAAAGATGAGAAAAATAAATATATCCAAAAGAGAAGCGCGAGCGCACCTTAACGATCGGCAAAGAAAGAATAAAAGATCGTGACGGTGCAGAAACTCGGTTGAACTTCCTGCATCGAAGGAGCAGCACGGCTAGAGTCCGCGAAGCGTGAAACCACGCATTTCCGTGAGGTTCTCCGTATTTGTGTCCAAGATGAACGCTCGCTTGAGCTCGTGTACGTGGAGATTAAACTCGAAGACCGAAGAGCCGCGCGTTTCGCAGTAATAAAATATAATTCGGTATTAACTAGCCTTAGAGTCGTCTTTCTTCTATTTTGAAAAAGCGTCTGCATCCTTATTACTCCTGCTGGCAAGATTGCTTAGAAACGAATTTATATCGTCCGTCGATCCACCATGCAACGAGTCTATAGTTTTAAAAGTCACATCATTTAGTTCCCGGAGATTCGCTTCGTCCAAGTTGGTTAACCTATAATCTTCCTCTTCAAATGCCGATAGCGTAGATAACGAAGTAATAATAACGACGTCTAAACTCTTAGCGTGCTTACTCCTCGTGAATCGTGTCCAATTAATTAGAAACTTGTTGCGAATTCATTCTGAAAACTAACGATAAGAATCCGAAGTCCGATCTTGTTTCGCCTTTATGATAAAATATATATGACTTCTGTATCCGGTAACAATTATTAATACGCTTATCGAGATTTTATTGTTCGAATATTTTACACATACGGTATGATAGCCAATATTTTAATTACATATTTCTTCCTTATTCGTTCGTTCTAATCTATCTAAAAAAAAAAAAAAAAAAAAAAAAAAAAAAATAAAATCAAGATACTCGTTTAAATGGACTTCCATTCATTGAAAAATATCGAATTACATACGATTCTGGCAAAGGTTGAAGACGACTGACATCGCGATCGTTGAGGCGTGTCGGGAAGATCTCTCTTATACGATGTGCGCTCACCTGAAAGAAGAAAAAAAGGATGAGTTCGTTAACGAATAGGTTTTTGCAGTGGCGCCAAGATAGATTGATTTAAGGTCGGCCGATCCCCAATGGAATAGAACGTAAAGCTCAGCTAGCTAGCTCGTAGCTACGCGTGGAACTTAAAAAAGTGCTCTTGACATATATGCCAGGCAAATCGTTCATTCGAACGTCAATCGATGAATCGATCAATCCGTCGTCAGAGCCATGGCAAGCCGATGGACTTTGCATCGTGATTCTCGTAAAAAAAAAAGAACTGGCTGGAGAAGTGAAAAAGGAATAAAAATGGAGAAAACGATCGATGCGTGTTAGGGGAGTACAATATTAATGATTGCAAAAGATAATTTTTTGATTTACATGATATTAAGCTGATAAAAATTTATCGTATCTATATGAAATATGGACGATAATTATTGTGATTAAATTTTATCCAATAATTGACTCTTTGAGTGAAGTATATTTGTCTCATAAGAAAAAGGAAATTTATTCGTTTTAATGTCTATAATTATGTAAGTATCTAATAAAAAAATAAATCATATATCTTTCCTTTGCTATCGATTAATTTAATTTTCTGGAAACTTTGAAAACCAATAGACGACTATAATAAATACTTCGTACAACTCCACGCGACTATATCAAATTTTTCTCGGCGAATATTCATGAGTTTCTGTCGAAAAAAAAAGGACTTTTAAACGAAATACGTGCTGTATTTTCCGCTTTTGCATAAATCGTTGAAAAGTTGGAGTTTCGTTAAATACATTCTCAGCTTATTTCACAGTAAACTTTTTATTGATTTCTCATATACGATTTATAGTCATATATATATATATATATGTATATATATATATATATATATATATATATATACATATATAATTATTGTGACTTTTGAGCGTTCATGTAGAATATGTGTATGCATATTGTACAACGTGTTATAATCATTTTTTTATATAATAATATCAATAGTGAAAATAAGAATAATTTTATAAAAGAGAGAGATTTAGCCTTATCATTTAATATTAAAATCGGATATATTATTTTGTTTCATAATATCGTATATATTATTCCGTTTGCCACAAAGGAGTTAAATACGAATAAATATCCTATCGTCGTGCACAGACACAGAATTGTCAATCTTTATGATTTACGATTGTCGTTACAACGATACCGTATTTCACGTTAAAAATTGTATAACTGTAAAAAAAAAAAAAAGAGAAAAAAAAACGAAAAATGCTGGGTAGGACAGACGGAAAGAATGGGAAATCGTTACTCCTGTGAATCGAAAAGAATAGTAGTTTTAAACGAGAGTCGGTAACTGCTTTTACACTATAGTGTTGATAATTCTAGTCAAAATACTGGACCGACGTTCGACTAACTGTCAGCGAGATTTCGTTTTTTGTTGTCCTGCGTTGTCGTTTTCTTGTTATATCTAACGTAGAGAAAAATTGAACGCTATGCACGAGAATGGCGGGCCTTTAAACGATAACGAGAAAGATCCATTCAGGATCGTTTGTCAGTATAAAGCGAAAGCGAACACACGTAACGCTCTTTAATCGAGTTTCTCTTTGAGCTTCAAAAGGGTTAAGAGGATCACGGTTTCGCGGTTTAATCGAATTTAGGGAAAGAGGTATTAACGATATAATCCCCCCTGTTATCTGCCTTATATCGTATTTCATGTAAACCTCAGCCAAATCTCCTACTTTACACGCAACTAAATGGGATTCTATTGTTTTGAGATTTTGGATTTATGAAAAACGTAGTTCCTAAGCCGTATAAATATATTTATAATAATTATACATAAGTCGGTATATTCATCTAAAATTTTACTTATTTTTATTCGTTTTTTTTTTATAGATATAAACGGATCAAATAAAAACGGTAAAATACTTTAATTTATACAATGATTTCATGATGACGATTTCAAAATGCATTTTTTAATCTTCGATTTCTTTTTCCTAATTTATGTTATTCATGGAATTTGTCCTTTTTTTGAATTGCATTCTTTTTTTTTGTTTTTACTATACTCACACTTCACTCGACATCCAAACGCTAAGGGGTGTCTCGTGATTTATCCATCGTTTAACCGATCCGAAAACACGATCGACTGAAGCAATATCGTCCTTTCTCGAAAAAGTGAGAACTTAAAAAGAGAAAGAGCGAGAGAAAGAAAGAGAGAGAGAGAGAGAGAGAGAGACAAATTAATTCTCGTGCAGTGAGGATATTATCGAGGAGCCTCTTTCCGTGAGCACGCGAGAATTCATGTTTGACGTAATTAATTTTCCACGCAAGGGCGAATAAAAAATGGCCAATGATTCGTTGAAAAGATTTGTTCTGAGAAGATCAATGCGAGCCAAAGTGTATCAGACAAAAAAGGAAGAATAAAAAAGGGAACCTCGATCGAGAGTTTTTTATCACCTTTAGAACGTTTTATCGCGTATTGTTTGTTTATCGGTTGGTCTCGCTTGGGAGAGGAGATAATGGCTTCGTTTCAGGGTCGATGAACGATTCTGGGAACGCATGCACGAGAATGGCATAAAGAAGTTCTTATAGTTGTATAAACGTTTCGCAAGATTTACTTTCGTGTGAAATTTTTCAAAAATATTGAGATACAAAATATTAGTCCGATGACATCTGGACGAACATTTAATCGCGTAGAATATTTTTTGTAATAACTTTGATTAAGTCAATGACGAATTTTCAATCAAGGAAATATTATAATTAACATATTTTTTTTTTTTTTAAATCATTAGACGAATAAAATAGACGACGGATTGAACGTACGGAAAGCAAAATGAAATCGTTCGATTAGCGAGAACATTCATAGATTTTACGTTTCTCTCTTGGTCATCGATTGCACTCTAGAGACCATGGAGAATAGAGAAGAATCGTTATCGCTCGCGCATTTCTTTATCCCACGTACCATTCGAAAAACGTCGTAAACTTTTAACGATCCTCTAATGAAACCATGCGCTAACCTATTCCCTCTTTCGACGCTCGTTAAACCGATAGAACTTTACATACATAGGTTCATACATGAGGTCGCTTTGCGCGTTCTTTTAACGATTCCCTGAAATAGGCTTATAAAAATAATCGAAATCGATCGCAAAAATGTCGTATTCGGGATAGGAAGCGATGATTAACGCCCCATTAAAGGTAAGAAAAGAGACAAAAGAGAGGGCGGAAGTTTATATTCTTCGAAGGAAAAAGAGAAGAGAAAAGAGGTGAGAGAGTGCTTGACAATAAGGGAGATGATAAAAACGACGATAAAGTTTTGTTACCGATATTCTTTTACGGCCCTTTAATGCAGCTACTTGTTTCCCTTGCCGAGTTCTTCCTTCGGTCGAACGGAATTTCTCGAAACACGATAAATCAATATCGATAATGGATTTTTAATAGACTCGCTTGGATGTTTAGAGCTTTTCTCCGTTGACTTTATTTCTCTTTTCCCGAGTTCATACCTTCGGTATGGTTTTTTATTTCCAAACACGAAACATGTATCGGAATTAACCGTTGTAGAAAATTTACGAGAATCGAACATTCGAATCTTTCGATTATATAAAAGTAAATATGATATGTACTTAAGGAAACGTATCAATTGGAAAAAAGAAAGGCGCAAAATCATTCATCGTAAAATAAAAGTGAAAGGGAAAAAAAAAAGAAAAAAAGAAAAGAAAGAAAGAAAAAAGAAAAGAAAAATAAAGAAAAAAGCAAATAGGAAAAGTTCATTTCTAGCGTTTCTAATCATGAATATAAGCGTTGAAAGCATCGTACTAACGATCGTTTTGGACGCTTTTGTGGTAATCTCATGAAAGGAAAAAGAAAAAAGAAAGAAAAAAAAAAAAAAAGGAAGCTAACTTTTCGTTTTAATATCCGTCTCTTTCTCTTCGAATGAACTGGTTGCTTCGAAAGGTACCGGTGGCTTCAATTTCGTGATACTTAGGAGAAAAGGGGAACGGGGAAGTCTCGTAAAGCAGAACATTCCTAAAGCTTTGGTGCACTTGGACAGATTTCAGATAAAGAGGCTGGCTTCGAACGAAGTAGGAGAGAAAGAGAGAGAGAGAGAAAGAGAGAGAAAGAGAAAGAGAGAAATGGAAAAGGTTATCGACGCTCTAACCTAAAGTCGACTAACGGCCGGACGTTCAATTATTTATTTAGTCTATCTTATCTTCGGTTCGATGTTTGCGCGATCCCGCTGCGTTTCGTGAGTTTGTTCCCTTTTTGCGCATTTTTCTCTTCGCTTGCTTCCGACTTAATATATATAAATAGATATATATATATATATATATATATATATATATACATACATACATACATATATATAATATATAATATATAAAATATATATATAATATATAATATATATATATATATATTACTCATAATTGTATATAATACATACTGGTAAGTACGAATTAAATGAGAAAGAAGACACTTGGAAGTTAACTCAGGCGAAGTAGATTTCTCAAAGCATTTTCTTGCACGCTCCTTTTCGACAAGTCTTCTTCGTTCGTGTTTCAAAGAGTCGGAAACTAATCGACAAAGTTGAAGACTTCGTTCGGATGTAGCCACCTTCCCGCGATTATATTTTACTTTACTCGAGCCTCGTTAAAGCCAGAGTTATTCGTTTAAGATAATTGCTCGCGGTAATCGAGCGAGTACCAAGTTAGTTCATTCTACAATGATTTATTTCGATTATAACCGGATATTAGAATTTCGTCTAACGGCTTTTTGTAATATAAAAAATTATTATTTTTGAATTTATTATGACTTACAAATGTGTAACGCTATTCGTTCGAAATAGATATAATTTAAACTTAATTAAATTTGAATTAATAGGTTATAAATATTGATATCGTTACCGTCGAGAGTTCAGACATAGTGAAGATTAAATAACAGAATGAAACTGTCGGTAGACAGGTATCGTCCTTTAGGCGAGAAGAAGAGCAACGCTAACGATGTCGCTCCAAGTTCACGTTCGTCTGGTAGTCTGGTTTCATCCACGAAACTCGTTTTCCTTCTCCCTTTCTCTTTCTCTCTCTCTCTTTCTCTCTCTCTCTCTCGCTCTCTTTCTCGTCTCGCAGATCGCACGCCGGGGGGTCGACCTTAACGATCTCGAAAGCGTAGGGGCCCCACGTCATGCCCGTTTACACCCATAACCGTTGTTAAGCGCTAAAGCGTGGGTGATCCGCGTTCGATCGTACGACGAACAAGACGACGGATTTCTTCCTTTTCTTCATCTTATCCAAGAACAGATCCTTCTTACCAACCGTAGTAAGTCGGTAAACCGTAAACTCTCGAAGGACTTTTCTCGCTCACACAACTTGCTCTTACCTGTCATTATCGTCCACAAGATATAAATCGTGTAAACGAATACGCGTCTACAGCTTCTTATGGTTTACTTCGATGTATCGTGAGACTCGTTTCAAAATGAACGATGTCTTGATTCATCGATCTTTCAGTTTTTCTCGTTTAGTCACGGTCTATCGTGACGATGATGATTCTCTTATATAAATCATTCTTCTTATGCTTATTGAATTTTATTGAGATCTTTTAAATATTTATATAAAATCGATGAAAAGGTCATCCGCGATATTTAACATTCTCACATATTTATTATTCTCATAATACGTCTATATATTGAAGAAAATATTTAACATTCTTCGAAAGAATGTATCGCACTTTAATATTGACTTTTAATATCATAAAATTCTTATGGACGCTTCAAAAAATGTCCCTTCAAAGCGTGGAATTTTTCGAATATCGATATCATTTTCTTTCACACCTTCGTTTTATCTCGGAACTTTTAAAAAAGATTTTTTTTTTTTTTAAGTAACGAGATGAGAGATAGTTTCTTTTACATAATTCATTTTTCGAATAACCAAAGAATAAAACGATGAACTAATCGAAAATGAAAGAATGATGAGAATCGTAGTCTGTGTCTTATCTTTGCATTAAATTTTGATAAAACTGTGCTGTGTGATTAACTTCATTCCACTTCTAAAGAACTATCAGAATTCTCGAAAATGAGAAATAAAATATCCACAACGTGTACAGATAGATAGATAGATAGATAGATAGATAGATAGATAGATAGATAGATAGATAGATAGATAGATAGAAAGAAAGAAAATGGTAGCGAAGTTTGCTAAGAGTATCGCTTCAACATATTTCGCAAATATGTCTTTCTTCGATACGATCTGAGAACCTTCGATTTTACCTTCCTCAAATATTTTTACGACTGTCCATCGAAATTCGATATTATGACACCGTGAGCCTTACTTTTCTGAAAAAGAAGAAAAGAAAAGAAAAGAAAAGAAAAGAAAAGAAGAAGAAAAGAAGAAGAAAAAAAAAGAAAAAGAATTATAAAAGTAAAAAAGAAAATATTTAAAAGTTCTATTCAAAGAAACTTATGACCTTTAAGCCATTTTTGTGAAAAAAAAAAAGAAAAAAAAACAATTGGTTAATTGGAGCGAAATATCATTTCCCGACTCCGTTAACAAATATGTAATGAGATTTATGACGATGCCACAGACTATTCTTATGCGTTACTGTGCAAGTAGGCCAATCTACTAATGCTTGCCTTCTTTCATGAACCAACATCATTTTCAAATATAATTTAAATCTTCGATTATTTTCTTATACAAGACTTTGTTTTTACACGAAACGCCGACAAGAAATTATAATAATCAATATATCATTACTTTTAAATTAGAAAAAGAAAATATTTTATTGAACGCACGACTAACGATAAATCAATGATTTCTAACTTATGCCACTAAACACAGAATTAGCCTTTCATGAGCGTTTAATTTGAAAATGAAACGGAAATGGGATATTTCACGCTAGTCTTCCTTTTGTTTCTTTCCGGTCTTAAGAACACGCTTGTGGAATTCATTCGTTGCTTCAACACGCTTTTAAGGATAGCAGAACAGCAGCAACCTGTCTTTTATGAATACGCGAGCGGAGGTGAACACGGTAATACGAAACTTCCCGACGACTGGTAAAAGGGGCGTCTTCAAACTGAGTACCTTGACACGGTGGTAGGGTGAGAGACTATAGTAGAAGGGAGAACGGAAGGTAGAAGGGCGATGTCGACGAAAAGAACGGCAGGGTAATAAAGGCGCTTGCTTTTCAAACGGGAAACTTTTGGTACACTGTAAGGAAGGCCAATTTGCGAAATACAAATGCAGACTAGTGTACTTCTTAAATATGAAATTCTATATAAAAATCTTTTAAATTTATTACATCCAAGGGGAATGCAAATACATATTTTTTTTCTTCGTTTTTCTTCTCCGATATTAAGGAAGAATCATTTAAGATGCTAGAAGGACAGATCAATCGAGTTTTATTAAAATTTCGAATATTTTGATGATACGACATTAATTTAATTTGATTATGACATTATTCTTCTAATGTCAATTTTTTTTTTTTTCTTATATACGAAGCTATAACCGAGTTGAAATATTTGATAAAAACAGAACGTTAAATTGTGGCTGGTATTATAAAAAAAAAAAAAAAAAAAAAAAAAAAAACAAGAATCTAAAGATTGAAAAATAGGAATTCTCTGGTGTAAAAGTTATCATATTCTTGGTAAAGGTAAACGAAAGGCGAATAGGCAGGTAGTCGGCTGGGACGAGACGCATCGATCCTCTATAAATTTTACGACTTGTACCGGCTTTCACGATAGTAAATAAAGAGAACTTTTTCTTCTTTCTTGGTAGTGGACTCGCATCATTCTCGCGGTGCAACTTCCAAACTTTTGTTATGGTTACTCGCTTTTCCACATTTCCCCGTAACACTGAGCAACCTCAAAGTTAACTATTTCTGTACCTGTTTTTGTCGTAAAACAATGCTTGAATAAACTTTCCTTTATCTTTTTTTTTTTCTAATTTTTTTTTTCTTTTTTTTTTTTTTTACGTCATTTCCTCCAAATCTTATCTAAATACTATATTAAAAAGTGAAAAAATGTATATAGAATGAAAATTAAAATATCTATAATTTATTGGTTATATTTAATTAAGAAATATCTCCCCCATCACTTAACAACCAATCGAAATATACTAAATTTATTTCTCAGAATGAAACGTATTAAAGTTCCAAGACTGGTAAGCCGTCTCTCTTTTTTCTTTCTATTCTATACGCCTCTCTATCTTGCATCTATGAAGTTTCATGCCTAGAAGAGCTCGAGGCAGCAACATCTTGAGAGATATTGTTCAAGTTGGCGAGCTTGCCCAGCCGCACCCCTTTTCATCGTATCATCCTGACTTTCTTCTTCTTCTTCTTCTTTTGCTTCTTCTTCAGCTTCTTCTTCTGATTCTTCTTCTTCCAACTCTTTTCCCTACTTCTATTTCCTAACCTCCCTTATTTACTTGCTTATTCTCTCTCTCTCTCTCTCTCTCTCTCTCTCTCTCTCTCTTTCTTTTACGCACGCATGCCTTCCAGCTGAATT
This sequence comes from Vespa mandarinia, assembly GCF_050613455.1. Lineage (NCBI taxonomy): Eukaryota > Metazoa > Arthropoda > Insecta > Hymenoptera > Vespidae > Vespa > Vespa mandarinia. Next base: position 13,473,049 of record NC_140811.1, on the reverse strand, counting down.
TTCTTCCGAACGTCGACTCCTACATCTCTCCTATTCTCTTTCTTCATATTTTCTCTCTTCTCGTACGTTTTCATACAGTATCTTTCATCTTTCAAAAATAGATAGATACACGATCGTAAAGTGAGTTTATTAAAACGTTTTTCGTTCTCTTTTAGGTATTCTCCATTTTTTACGAGAAGAGGTCATTGCCTTGAAATTTCCATTTTGTAAATATTACACCAAGGTTCATGATTTTTCATAAAATTTTACTACCACGTAACGTCCATCGGCTTACATCGCGCATGTTACGAATGTACGATAAAAAAGTTTCGTTCGTTATATCATCGCGCTGATAAAACTATCGGTATTTCAAATATTTCATATAAAGTCCTTAACAAATTTCCAATATTTCGGATAGGAATTATAAACTTTAATATAATTCATATGGAAATTCGTCTTTTATCGAATGTCGGAAATTTGGAAAAGGAAAACAAATTAAGAAGAGCAAAGAGTAATTTTACGAAGATTGAAGAACGTAAACGTCGCTCGTTTCGTATTCCTTTAAGAAAAACGAATCCGCGGAATTCGCGCATTTAAGTTTATGTCTTCTGGGAATAACCCGAAGTTACCTCGTACACGATCACTCTAAACCATTGAAACTAGAATGTCCCTGCATTTCATTCAAGTTTCCTAGTTTATCGTTCTAAAACTTCTCGATCCTGTTCTCGAGTTGCCACGATCCTTTAACTTTAAAACGTAGTACAACCTTTCGCCTACCGACACAAAACCAGAGATATTAATTTATCTCTTTCAGACTAGAAAATATTGTTACGAAACTTTAGAATTTGCAATGATCATTTTCATCGAATAGTATTAGAAAAGAAGATTGAATAAAAATATAATGGCAACTTTTACTTCGAGAACAATTGTGCTTCGCATTTTGATATTTGATTTGATACATTCAATATAAAGAATATATCGTTATTTATCATATATCTCTCTTTTTTTTTTTTCTTTTATATTTACATATACGCCAAAACAAGGAGACACGATATACTTTGTCTGGGTTGTTCCGTTACAACGTAACCGGTCCTTTTCTTCGCAAAACGACAAAAGTACTTCCTTATTGCAGATACGTAAGAGAATCTCGAAAGATATTGCATTGTATCGTCAACGGCAACCGAGGTACATATACTTACGTATCTACACATACATACGTAAACATACCTATATCGTTTATTCAAACGCAGTGAAAACGATTTATCGTCGAGCTATGCGGAAGAATTATTATTGTTACGAACTGTTGTAACTGGTTCGCTCGATATTACAATTCCAGATTGTTGTCGTCGGTAAATCCTCTTCGAGGAACTTGTAGTACTGAAAGATCGAGGAAGAAAATATGTTAGCACATATTTAAATTTTACTTTTAAATATGTGGAAGAAAAGTAAACAGTATTGAAAGTATTGGATCATTTTTTCTTCGTCAATTTATTTCAATGACATTTTATACAGTTGAACTTTAATTGATTTTAAGTTTATATATAAATGTTAGTCCAATTTTCCCTTGAAAATGATCAATGAACTTGTAAATGCGCTTTGTCGAATAAAATTAAATCATTCTGTTTTGCATTGTGGATGATAAATATGTACTAACAGTTCTTGTAATAACTTCAATAAATTAAAACTGTAGAAACGTTTGAGTTATTTGCGTTACTTTGCAAACTAGTCTATTGGGTGTAAGTACTCAAGGAACGGTATGCTCGAACTTCCTGGCAAAAGTAAAGCATGTTTCAAACACGTGATCATGCTTCTTGCTATGAATTAACGTGATCACGCCACGCGTCATCAGTATGAATCGATCCAACGTTTCCCGAATGGCGTCGGGAAAGCACTGTGAACTAACTTACAAGGATCGTAGAAATATGGATAATTACATCTGCGTTTGCTGAGTAATTTTAAACATTTATTAAAATCGTTTGAATCGCGTGCAACTCTAAATAATATCGTGGGTAACGTTTATCGTAATTATGACCACGAAATATATCGGTGAATTTCTCCAATAACAGTCGCTGCCACTTTTTCCCCTATTTCATACAGTTCTTTCATGATACGCGATATCTTTTTCTTTTATTTTTTCTTTTACTTTTCTTGTTCTAATGTGATTCGTAACCAATCATTCGAGAACGTGAACGCTAAAATACATCCGTAATTAAACGAATACATGATTACATTTTAACGAATACATAATAATTGCGAATCACGAAAAACATGAGTTCGATCCTTTCCTGTGATCTCAATTTCTTTTTTTCTTTTCATCGAGCAGGACTTGTAAGGTCAAAGTTCTCTTTGATACAATACATAAAAGGAAAGTAAACACTTGAAAATATTTCTCGTCTTTATATTAACGTCCGTCCAATTGGTTTCTCTCGAGAGCTCGGAACAACTCATTATACTAACTTCTTCGGTTCTCCGTTCCGCAAAAACCAAAAAAAGAAGATGCAACAAAGAGTGACTCAGATACTTTGCAAACTCTTCGTTGTTCATATACATACATATTTCGTAATGACTTGTCGTAAAAGTTAACTCGTAACACGAAGGACAATTCACATCCTTTTTCGCACGAGCAACGACCGTTCTCCGGAAGTTTACGAAACTGTACTAACATTTCAAGAATACGACGAAAGATGGACACCGAATTTGCGAAGGAATTGTCAACAATATAATGGTTCCGAGATACTTTTGCAAGATGCTCGTAAAGAATCTGAGACGAGATCTAAAAGGCACCCTTTGAATAACCTCTTTTGTATTCTTTAAACGAAACGCTTATGCATCTCTCTAACGTTCTATTCCTCTTAAATCCACTTCTTTTCTCTTTTGTTTGTTTTGCGTTATTTACTGTAATGGAAAGAGAAAAGAGAATAATAGATATGTTCTTTTTAACTTCCGAATTTTTTTTTAAATCTTCATGATTCGACATAGTGGAGTATATACTTGTCTAGCAAGCTGTTATAGATCTTTTGTTATTTCTTTGTGAAGTAATTTTTAAGTCACATAATAAATCTTTTCTAATTGTTGTTATTTGTCGATGAAAATAAAAAAAAAAAAAAAAAAAGAAAAAATTAACTAAAATTCCCAAATTCAATTTGTCTTCTTTACGAAACAAATGATTTGACAGGAACAAATCTATTGTGTGACATCTTGTCATTCAACGCTAACGATTGATAAATGATGGATAACTGATGCAAAGAGGAAATTAGTGTAATACAAGCGATGAGAGAATATAAACGGTGTAATATAACCACTAATATCACTGTCAACCATCCGTATATTCCTTATGTAGGTCCAACCTCGGCACTTTACCCTGCGGCAGCCCTTAGAACTCTCATAACTTCCACTTCTCTGGGTTCTCCAACTCGATGCCGATGGAGACTCTGGCGGCCCGTTGCCAACCTGCCGGAAGCGGCTCGACTTAGACGATATTGCGCTTCTCACTGCTACTTCTAGAAATCCTCCTACGCGATCCTTCGTGAGAGATATGTTCGGTATTTACGCATAAAAATATATTTATGTATCAATGTATTAAATGTAAGTATATACGTAGGTATATAAGTTCGTGAATACGCGCCATCTATCTGTATTTATTTCATCCTCGTATGACTATGCATTTATAGAATCCATGTGACACATCGCTCTTGTAAATTTCGTAAACGAGTAGACGAGTTTTACGCTCGGAGCACAATTTTTCATTTTTCAAAACGAATAGGATTCGATGATTTTCAGAAAAGTTACACGCTTAGCCGAGTGTAAATTTCGAAATTGCGGTAGGATTTTATATCGTATTTATTATAACAAGATTTTATATCGGCGCGAATAAAGGGAGAAAAAGAACAAGTGAAAATAAATAAAAAATATAAAGCGTTTGAAAACAAAAATTTTTCAAACAAGAAATGTTTCGCTTTAATATATATATATATATATTTTTTTTTTTTTTTTTTTTTTTTTTTTTTTTTTTTTTTTTCATTAATAAACAGAAATTTACGATTACAACAAAGGATAATTGTATGGCGCATTTCTAACTTTTTGTTTCTTTCATTTCAAGAACTAGTTATGTCTAGTTGTAAAGAGAAAACTGATTATTGTAAATGACATTGCCGTGCAATAAAACGACAATAAAAAAATTTCTCTAATCTTCTTCTCGACATTTTTCCCCTCGGAATCTTGCTTCTTTCACGTCTTCGTGACCACCGTGATGAGAATACCGTAGTATGCTTAATAATATAACCTGTCAAAACTTTCGTAGGAGATTTGTGAGATAGATGAGCAAAAAAAAGTAAAAAAAAAAACAATAAGAGAAATAGATAAACAACTATAGAAAAGAAAAAGAAAACATAGAAAAAATGATAGTGATCGTATTTATTTAAGTTAATTGATTATATTTATTAATACAATACTTTAGTGGAAATAATCTGTTTCAATCGACTTTATACAGGTATGAGTATAGTTTTATTTATTATTTTTATACGTATCATATAAATCTGGAACATAAAGTGGAAGATAAAAAGAAACAAATCACATTAATTACCCGACTGAAAATGAAAAAGAACAATTTTAAAAGTGAAAGCTCAAAATCGAAACGAAGAAGTAAAGAAAGAAGGATGGTCAAAGAGAGCGTAGATTAAAATTGCGAGTGTTGAAGTTCACGCTCCCGGAAGCGGAAACGGAAACGGGAGTGATCACAGTGTTGAGGATGGTGACGATGGCGTTAGTAGTGGTTTTAAGCCGATCGCGGCTTAAACCAAGCGACGAACAGCGTTGGCTATGACGTTGGGCGCCGTTGTAAACCACATCGTGTGGTTTACGAGGAAGGCGCACCTCCTGCGAGTTCCTTTTTTGTTTATTCATTCATCAGTCCGCCCAGACTATCGATTCTGGAAGGAAGCCAAAAGGGAAGCCCGTTGCTTTCTAACGAGTCTCCCCTCGTTCAGTACCTTCTCTCACGTATGTTTGTATTAGTATATTGGTACTAGTTGTAGTATGTATGTATGTACATGCAACGTCTACTATTTTCTTCGTCTATTTCCTAGAGTCTGTGTCGGCTGATGAATTTTAAGGAGTCTAGCTCCTTAAGAAATCTCGATGAGATGTACATGCGTTCGGTTCGAGTTCGAATATCGTGACCAGACTTACAAAATCTTCAAGAATATAGAACTTTGAAAGAATAATAAAGAGATAAAAACTGACTAGTGCAAATAGTATTTATCTACGATGTTCGATCACTAAATTCATAAATTAAAAATTGTTCATAATTATATTAATTTTATTCAATTGACATTAATCCTTATTAAGATAAATTTTAATAGAAATAAAATAGGTAATAATAATATATATGTATTTTACTTGATATAAGGAAAATCGAAAGGAACGAACGCAAGGTTCAGTTTCTTGTGATGCTTACTCTTCTACGACCCAACTGTGACTGATACGCTAAGCAAAATAAACACAGAACAAGGCACAGAAGAAACCAAACCAAAATAAAGAGCAATCCCTATCGTCACGGGACAATCAACTATATATATATATATTTGTCTGAATATTTTTCTTATAACATTAAATCGATCCAAGGGAGTACGAAAATATTTATTTAACTATGATATTATCTAAATCTCGAAGATGCATGGAAACGCGAGTACGTTTATATTCCTCTGTCGTTTCTATAATTCGAAGGGAAATTCACAAACATCGAAGTTTAAATTAATAAAAACTAAGAACGCAAAGGCACTTTCATGTTTTATCACTGCAATCAATTTCACACCCACAAGCAGCACTACAAAATTAAAAAGTTAAAAACTTTATGAAGTATCCAAGTCATATAAAATGCATGAAGCCGAGTGGAAACAGTAGTGAGTTTCTGAAAATGATCTCAAACACATTCTCGGTATGACCGCAAAAGTGCAATCTATAATTCAAACAACTTTCCACGATTTTCTTCAACCGCAGAATCCTCAACCGATCACCAATACCCATTTCCATTGGAAGACGGACGAAAGCTGCAAAGTTCATAAGTCGTGCTAGGGATATATAAACTTGACCTCGTTTTACAATGTTCTTATTCGAAGATGTTTTTCTTGATAAATCGAAGTTCACAAGATAATTCGTGCATGACCAGCAAAAAAAACTTTTCTTTTTTAAAAAAAAGTGAGATGAAAGAGAAAGAATTCCAAAAGAAAACGGTAATGTGCATTTCACTGATCTAGAGTTCACAGTTTATTTCTCTCTCTCTCTCTCTCTCTCTCTCTCTCTCTCTCTCCCTCTCCCTCTCTCTTTCTCTTTCTCTCTTTCACATACAAATATATATGTATATCTATATATCGCCGAGAGACGAAATCCTGAATTCAAGCTACGCTTCTTCTTGTTACTCCTCCATCCTCTATGCTTCGCAACCGAAAGAGGGAAAAACTCAAGCTTGGCGGACGAGTACAAGTACTCGGAATCTGCCTCGAAGCGAAACGCCGTTTGCAAATATCTGCGCGTGCGTTCTGTCTCTCTCTCTCTCTCTCTCTCTCTCTCTCTCTTTCTCTTTCTTGTTCGTCGACGATGGGTTACATCATCGCGGATATTGTAAAGCTCTTCCTCTTGCCTAGAAGGAATATATATACTACCCTATATTTCGTTGAAGAGTGAGAGTGTAAAAGAGAGGAAAAAAGAGAGAAAGAGAAAGAGAAAGAGAGAGAAAGAGAGAGAGAGAGAGAGAGAGAGAAAATACACTTTTCAAAAACGTTTTGAAACTTATGAAATTTTTATGAAAATTTGTCGAACTTTCAAAAATGTCCAAACACGTTTTCTATATAATAAAATACATTTATGTTTTCGTTGGTATCGATCCAAAAGCAAGATAAATTTAGTTTTTTTTTTTTAATTTCGTTCGACGTGATATTTATTAAAAACAAATGAGAAAAGTGCAATAATAAAATAAAATTCTACTTTCTCCATTTTTATTTTTTTTTTTTTTTTTTTCTTCTTTAGAAGAATTTCGACTTTTGCATTTATTTTTTGAAAGTCAATTCAAATATTCCTTTTGAACGACACAAAAGCTAAATTGTAAATTAATATTCGTATGAAACTAAATATTTCTGTTTCGTGCTTAGTTTCATCGTAATCGCATCAAAAAAGAAAAAACGTGAGAATCAACTAGAAGTGTAGCTCTCTTTAAAAGAAAAAAAAAAGAAGAAAAGAAAAGAAAAGAAAAAAAAAAGAAAAAAAAGAAAGGATTCGTGAGAGAAAGAGAAAAAAAAATGGAAGCATAAACAAGAAGAATGCATTATACCGAGATTACAGTGGATCTCTTCTCTTGCCCTTTCTCCGTTTGATTCTTCGCTAGGTGGAATCAGGAAATACCGCGGTGTACCGTCGCTAAAGTTGAACGTTGCTGCGGCCACTGGTTAGGTCGCGCTGATGCACGAATGGATTTCACCGAACTCCAGCAGGCCTCGTCTGCTCTCCGTACGAAACACCATGCCATGCCGCTTCCCTTTGCAGTCTGATAACTCGACGAATTCGCGGCATGCCGACTTGCCTTGTACATGCCGAGAAAGATAGATATACAGGGAGAGAAAGGAAGGGAAGGAGAGAGAGAGAGAGAGAATGAGAGAGAAAGAGTGTCGTGACGGACGTTAACCCTTCGTTAGTCACGCTTGTTCTCTTCACATGCATGATACACCTTTATCGTTCTCTTTAAATCATATTCTATGTCGATTTAATCGTCCCTCAAGTGCCACTTATTAATATTACTTCTTTTGAATTATTTTCAATTCTTTTCATTTCTTTAAATGCAATCATTAAGATTTAACTTTCAAAATGCGACAATTCAATCGTTTCTTTTCATACTATATATATATATATATGTATATATGTAAGATATGTATGTATATATCGTTAAAATGTTGTTAATGAATTAAGACATTTTTCGATAGAGTTTATCTGTTATAATAATGAATGTTAAGGAAACATCAAAAGTTTAGACCAAAAGTAATTTCGTTTCAGATATTTTCGTATGATTCTTTTAAGAAACTTTCTCTTTTATTCCTATCTTTCATCTTCTCAGCTCTTAACCAGTAGCTATCCGTTCAATCCATTCGATGACCTCGAGGCATTCAATATAACGTCCCCTCGTTCATTTTACGTTTCAACATATCGATCAAACGTAATATTGTGGAGAAGAACTTTTCGCGATCGAAACGATCGAAATGATCAAAGAGAAAGTCCCTTAAGTTGGTAACTCTAGCACTTACTTCTAATTCAAAATTACAATGCAACTTTCTTTTTGAATACATCTAAATTCCTTTTAAGCGAGCCAATTCAATTTCAAGAATAGTGGAATCTTTCGATTGATATTCCATCGGTGAAGAACAAATTGTTTAAATGTAATTTCACTTACGAAGTTCTATCGTAGAAAATAGAAGAAAAATGCGCGGAACGATCGACATTCGCTTTACCATATTGTTCTCGCAATTAATTTCTCTTGAACCGAAAGTATTCGTCTTCTGTCTCGCATTACTCAGCTTAATCGAATAAAGTTCCATTTGGAAACTCCGATAGAGCAGCGATCCAATCAGAAAATTAAAGGACTAATCGATCGCAGTCTATAAACAGAATTTACATAATCGAACGACCAACAGAATCGTAACATATACCACCTAACTACATAACGTAAACGCGAGTTCACGCCGTCGATCAAACAGTATATCGAGTTTCTCGCTTCCTTTCACCGAGCGATGTATATTCGAAAATGATTGCTATAAAATACTCTAACCTAAAATTCGTAAGATCGTGCAAAGAGAATATGAAAATTTTCCCAATATGACCTCTAAAGTCATGCTAATTTTCAAGAAGAATTCCCAGTCAGCTAAACTTGGTTAGTAATGAGTTGAAGTAGCTACTGCTTGAGGCTCTTTCATATTTTTAATTTTTTTTATTTTTCTTTCCCCCCTTAAAAATATTCCTTTTAAAATTAAAAGCATAAACTCCGTCGCTAGAATCGGATGAGTTCTCATGTTATGAAAGCAAAAAATTTCATCCTTTCAACGTCATTTCCTTCCCAGCCATCTTTTCTCTCCTCTTCCGTCTTCCTTTCTTTTTGTCTTCATCTACGAAGCAAATGCCATTTACGATCCTTTCGCGATTCAGAAACTGGAAGAAAGAAGCGCCAGGATTCCGGCGAGTCTCATTCATATGTAGATACGTCCGGGGTACAACAGAAGAGACACACCTGCGACGCAACAGTGTGTATTCTGAGAATGACGTAGATCTGCCATCCGTTAAAGACAGAAATGCGAGAGAAGGAAAGGGAAAAGGAGAGCCTGTTAGGTAGATTTGAGAGAGTGAAGAGATCTTAGGCTTGATGAGGAATAGAAAGAGAGAGAGAAAGAGAGAGAGAAGAGAGAAGAGAGAAGAGAGAAGAAGAGGAAGAGGTTGGAAAACGTAGAATTCATTAGGTACGTAGATTACTGTTATCGCGAGACTACACTTGCTTCAACGTAAGCAAACAACGTCTCATTGGTCTCACGGATGTTGAGTCGTACGGCGTATAACGCTCGTGACATCATCCCGCTTGTTATTTTAGTTTAAATAAGACAAAGCATAGCAGACACTTTCGAGAAAGTAGATAAATTGTTCTTATCGAACAAAAGTAATATATATTCGAATGAGAGTAAGGTTAACTTAAATTAAAAGAAATGAATGTAGAATAGTTCTCGGAAAAAGTTCTCTTATTTCGTTTAAGATAACTATTACGTCAAGAAGCGTTAATGAAACATGCTTCTTATCCCGACAAAAAAAAAAAAAAAAAAGAAGATTCATTTTCGCTTATCTCATACTAATCCTTCTTTACTTTTATACGATTTATCTTAATGATAACCTAATTGCAATTTAATTTAGAAAATATATAGACGTTATTGTAAATTAAATTAGTAATTGTTGATAATAATAAATAATAATTGATTAAATTTATAGCCATTGTATACATCTCTACGTATAATGAAAACAATTCACTTGACACACTGTTTACAATGAAGATCAAAATTTATGCGCATAAAAATGTACAGCAAACAAACCGTAGTTATACACTTACATGAACGCATAGCAAATTCTGGCGAAGGAGTAGTCAATATCCGCTGCAGCGAAAGGTAAAACAAGAAACTACCGAACCGAAACACAAACTATGAATATTAAACGATATGAAACGCATAAAAAATCAACGTGACGATTTTAAGCGTACGGAGTGAAAAATTTTCAATGGTTTTCTCGTAGTTTACATCAATTTTATATATCTGAAAATAAAATCTTTGTTAGATCAATTTTTTTTCTTTTTTTTTTTTTTTTTTTTTTTTTTAAAGAAAAAAATTAATATTAAAAATATCAATTAAGTACCTTTCAATTCAAGGACTTTCGCTCTTATAAATTATTACTATTCATAAAAATAATATGATTAAACGTATTATCTTAAAGCACCCTATATTTCTTCTTTCAGCATTTGTCAAATTTTGAACGATAAGTAATAGAATATTATTGGATTGAATCGTAAAATATATTCCCCCAAAGACGGAACAACGAATATAACGGACAACCTGATAAAAATCAAAGAACAGTTTTCGTTCCTCCCTATCGATATAAGAGAGAGAGAGAAAGAGAGAGAAAGAGAGAGAGAGAGAGAGAGAGAGAGAGAGAGAGAGAGAGACGTATACGAGTATACGTGCACGTGTTCCCCCATAAAAGTATCACTTTCCCCGTGACGCGATTTGCACAACGTGCCACGCATACATATATATGTACTGTGCGGTTTCGAGAAAAACTGGTTAGAAACGATCCAAGGGCCAATCTTTTACGGTTTTGCTCTCGGTTTTACTCTCAGTTTTACTCTCTCAACTTTAAGCGTATATTTGCTGAGCATGCCACCGACACGTCATAGCAAGCCACCTTGCGTCTGAGTTGTTACGTCTTCGTGGTACATGCTATGCCAACGCTATGCCAATGTTCTAGCGAAGGCCTAGCCAACGGCGCCATTCCTACGGAATGCCAGACCGTGCGACATGCACACCGGACAGCCGTCTAATCGACTGCCCGCATACGGTTCCTGCACCTGTTTACCTACCAACAACCACCATCTCTCCTACTCTGTCTCTCCTACTCTCTCTCTCTCGCTTTCTCTCTCTCTCTCTCTCTCGAATCTCTCCTCATTGCATCTATCTTCTACTCCATCCATCGTTTCATTTGTTCCATTGCCTTCATCCAGAAAATCAACAAGACGAGAGACAGTCCATTGTTGATCTTTGGCTAAGTGGGATTTCGTTCATTTGCGAGGAATCTGTTTGCCGAATAGAAAGATATATTCTGTCACGTGAATTTAAGCAAATTTGTTTATTCGAAACACGCATATAAGTATCGTTAAAAGTTCCTGATAATAATGGTACTTGATAATTGATAAACAAAGGCACATATTCATTAACGGATTAAGGATCGAACTTTTTCTGAAAAGCGACGATTACTTATCGATTAAATATACATTGGCCTGACAAATTCGAGTTCTCCAAATAGTGAAAATAAGTAAAAATAGTCAATTCCATCAAACACTATTTACTATTTTCTTTGCCATGTTCAACGCAGCAAACGGATTTTCTTCAAATGCTCTTGGAAGTCAAGTAGGGGCTGAGAGTCTGACTGAATCCTATTTAGAGTCCATTAGGATTGACAACAAAAATATCGGAGATAATTCTATCCTCTCGACGTTGCTACTTTTAAGGATTTCTCTCCTCTCTCTCTCTCTCTCTCTCTCTCTCTCTCTCTCTCTCTCTCTCTCTCTCTCTTTTCCTCTCACACTCTTTTTCTTTCTCTTTTTCGAAAACGTGCGCGTCGCACGTATATACCAACATACGTACACATGTAATATATAATATTATACACAACGTTGACGCGTTCGAACGCGACCTCGACATTTCGCTTCTCTATCAGTGACTCTCGATTCTTCGAGTAGCATCAATATAGCAACATTTTGCAATTTCATAGGAATGAAACGTGGCTCTCCCGTAATGCTTATCGACGCTTTAATTATCCCGAATATGATTCGACGTGCATCGCCTATATATGCACGTCTCTGACTTTTCCTTTCATGAATGATTCTACCACTAACTCTGGTATATACACCGACACGTAGGCATATGTTTACCAAGCAGCCTGTAAAGAGACGGACAAAGAGCGATATATCGTATAGGTATAGAATCCTTTTGCTCGTCGATCTCGCGAGTTTCGCACGCCTCGAAATGCCAACTACGAATCTCTTCTTCCCTTTCCTTTTGCCTCCTTGTCTTTCTTTCTCCCCCCCTCTCTCTGTCTATCTCTCTCTCTCTCTCTCTCTCTCTCTCTATCTCTCTCTCCTTCCTCCCTCCCTTTCTCACTCCCAGGACGCGTCGACAACATTGTGAAACGCCGAACGTGTCTTCGATCGTATGCTAATTAAAGCTATACCAGTAAATGCACACGCACACATACATGTATTCACATTGGCACGAGTTTTTTGTTAGTAGCGAGCATCGAAATGGTTCGTGTACGCGAGCTGAATAAATTTACGATCACAAGAAAGAGGAGAGACACCTTTCCTCGCTCTTTCTCTCTCTCTCTCTCTCTCTCTCTTCCCCTCCCTCTTTCTTTTTCTCTTTCTCTTTCTCTTTCTCTCTCTCTCTCTCTCTCTCTCTTTTTCTCTTTCTCTCTCTTTTTTCGCTTCACTTTGGTCCTCCGTTGGACGCGAGAGAAACAAGCGGCTAACTCGGCTAATCCGATGCTAATTCGATGCAGTAGGCGAGTATATCCCGTTTACAATGGACTTTGTCTATATAGCATAGGCAGGACTCGTGTAGGACCGAGCGCAACCACACGTGCGCGAACCTAATCGCAGAAAAGTGGCGCGAGTGGATTTCTCGAGCGACGCGACACTCCACCGAGGTTGTTGCTGGTGTCACGCCAACAAGAACCGGCCACTGGAACGACCTGTACCGTTTCATGCGACGGAATATTACCTACCGTTTCGCAACGTCAGTTTCTTCGTTCCTTTTAACTCAGAAAAATACTTAAGAACTACGTTTTAACGTAGCTTCGATGAAAGCCAAAACAAGTGATACTTTAGAACAGTCAATGGTCTTTTTTATTTTTCTTTATCTTCTCAAAGTAATCTGATACAATTACAAACCGTAAGACAAATCTCTCGATACTGCGAAGTTTTATTGAATAGACATCGTTGAGGAATCTTGAATTTATTATAACGAAGGAATAAAGTAAGGAAAGGCGAGTTCAAAAAGTTACGATGAATCATTTAGAAATTTACAAAAATGTACTTTCCAGTAAAATCGAATCTCATTCTCGTTGAGGAAATGAAATAATTCAAGAGTTTGGTAACTCTTTTGTAATGAAAACAATGAAACAGAGAAGGATAGAGCGAACTCGTGGAAGTGAAGAAAACTAGAGAAAGTAGAACTAGTGGTCCTTCTCGTCAAATAGCAGTCGAATGGAAAATCGTACGACGATCCTTCAAACTTTCCCCCGACGTGTAAAGATTGTCTTGGAAGTGATCCGCTTCGAGCAAACGAATCTACTTTGGGTCGATGTTCATCGACGAAAGGTAGACAGATAGAATCGACGTCCTGAAGTTTTCCGAGTTATAATTGCAAACGCGAGACATTTACCTACTTCAAAGGTAAAATTTCCTGAAAACATATTTGCAAAGACGATTAAAACGAAGTTTATAAAAGGTAATGAAAACACATAGAATCGTATTTTTATCCATACCTTGTTCGCCTTTTCTAGAAACTCTTAAACTTCCATAAAATTCCTTCTTTCATTTTTATGTAATACGTGACGAGATCCATATTTCAAATATATTCCTTTTCTTCCACTTTCTTGAAATGCTCCATCCACAATTCTTTATTGGCCCGGAGCAACTCGATATACGAGATAAAACGAAAGTTCTTTGAAAGACTGACAGGAAAAGAGAGAGACAGAGGCGTTCTCTCAAACTGGCTGGAGAAACGGTTATTTCTATACGAGACGTCTGTATTCGTTTTCTAAGTACGAGAGAAATCTTAACGCATAAGAAATAACGGAGAAAACGTAAAGCGTGTTGTACGAGAAGAATTTTGCGAGCGAGGGTGGTTAGCGGTGAAAGAAGGCACACCGCGAGAGTCATAAAGCCTCTTCGTCAACTACAACGACGAAAACGACGAAGACGAAGTCGAAGACGAAGACGAAGAGGAAGACGAAGACGAAGACGAAGACGAAGAGGAAGACGATGACAAAGAGAGAAGAGAACGAGGAAAAAGTGACTACAACGACTAGACGAGAGATTCACCGTCGAGAAGACGCACTCTCGTAAAAGCTACTCCCGTCAGGTGCTCCGTTCGCATGAGTAAACTGCCGTCACGTAAGACGTAACGGACTTCCTTCTTTTTCTTTTCCTACTCTCTCTTTATCTTCTACTTCTTCGTCTTCTTTACTTGCGTTATTACGAGGTAAGCACTTCTGCAAGAAGTAAGTATATCTGTCGACTTAGACACCCCACAGTTTTTCCTTTCCTTTCCTTTTCTTTCTTTCTTTTCTTTTCTTTTCTTTCCTCTCTTTTAATTTGTTTTTTTTCTTTTCTCTTTACTCTTTCTTTCAACCCTCTTTTCTCTTTCATACTCAATGTTATTCTTCTCCCCATGTTTCCAGAACGTAGTCGTGAAAAAAAAATTATTCCCGAAAATGTCCAATGTGTGCTTACGTTATGGGACATCGTCTCCTCCGTTGTTCCTCTGGTGAAACCTTAGATCATCGCAAATGATTGAACTAAAGAAAGATGCTCTTATGAGAGAAGGATCTTCGTCTAAAAAGATGAATCCATAAAAGCGTGTGAGTGTGACAAGAGAATATATTCGAAGCGCCTATTTCGATGTGAAAATAAGAAGCCCAAATACGTGCTCGGATAACTCTCTTTCTCCCTCTTTCTCTCTCTCTTTCTCTCTCTCTCTCTCTTTTTTACCTTTTGATTTATTTCGAGGAAGAAGAATGAGTTCATACGTAAAATCTCTTGGGATATGACAGATTTCAAAAATTAATCGATTTGCAATTTTTATTTATACTAATTCATTTGATGAGAATATTCATGTTAGCGGCCAATATAATTATTTTATTACGGTAAACTTTTATTTTACAACCTCGTCAAAGAATCTATTTTTATATTAAAAGCATGAAGAAAAAAATGAATTCGTTGATTTTTGTCTCACAAAGAAAAAAATATAAAACGAATGTCGACGTATATTAATTCTTGAAAAAAACGGCACTACGCATATGTGTGTCGAAAAAAAAAAAAAAAAAGAAAAAACTAATCTGCTGTTCGCCAGAGTTCCGGCCTTGCTTGGAATGTTCGCAAAAACATAGACAGCAATTATTTCCATTTGTAGAGAATTTTTGTTATGGCTGACCCGACGTTTAGCTTTGTTTCTTTCTTTTTTTTTTTATTTTTTTTCTTTTTTCTTCTTTTTTTTTTTTTTTTCTTTTTTTTTTTTTAATGAAAATGAAGATTAATGACCGAGTAATTGTATCTATCTTCGAAGATCGACGATGTCTAGCAAGATAAAGAGGTCTCGATGAATTTACAAATGTTTCGAAAAAAATAGATTTCATGGCGAAACTCTTTCTCTTTCTCTCTCTAAAAAAAAAAAAAAAAAAAAAAAAAAGGGGGACAGTGTAAAAAGAATGACATTTTTATTTAATAGAAATTTTATGGAAAGACCGAGATACATCGAAGAATTATTTTGTAAAATAAAGTGGAAACTCGTGCGTCATGCATTTAGCCGAGATATCAAGTTAATTGCAATAATCAACGTAATAACGAGAGGAAAGTAATGAAGAAAAGAGATATAAAAAAAAATAGAGCTCGAGAGCAATCGAGTCAAACGAGCATTCGATGATATATCGTTAATGATGTTTATCATCGAATAAAAGCAGAATAATTAGAGCAGATGATGCAAACATGGATAGATTGAGATCAATGCGCTCTCTCCCTCACCCTCTCTTTCTCTCTCTTTCTCTCTCTCTCTCTCTCTCTCTCTCTTTCTCTCTCTTTCTCTCTCTCTCTTTTCCCTTTCTGTTTATCTCGAGCCGGAGGTTATGTTATCCAAGATTACATACATAATCAGAAAGATCAAGACTTCAATCGTTTACTTTATCCTCAATGAGAATTGTAATATCGATTTTTAAATTGTCCCTTCAATTGTGAAATCAAAGGGAAACATCTAAAGTTGTCCTTCCTTTTTTTTTTCTTTTTTTGTAATTATAAAAGCACGCGATAACGAGTCGTCGGAATTTGCAGTTATCAGCTTAAATGCGGACTGAACCTTTGAATAGTTGTGTCGGTATTAGTTCCTAATATGACTAACATTTTCTCATTTATTGTATCCATGTATGTGTCTATATTTCGATACAATACAGGAGCGCGAATTCACTCGTGACAGCATTTTTGTCGCGCGGAAGGGGAGTGTGCGATCATTTTCTGCACGACAAACAAAGCACGACGCGTGACAAGTCGCGTGAGTTCGACCTTTCTTAGCGTCCAATTAACCGAGAAAACGAGAGCACGAGCTCGCGCGTCGCCTGATTCCGATACTTGTTACCCTTTCTGTCACCTCGAATTAATTGCCGGTCGAGAAAAAAGGTGATGAAGTAATGTTATGTGCAAATACTATATTCTCTTTTTTTTCTCTCTCTCTCTCTCTTTCTCTCTCTCCCTCTTTCTCTTTCTCTCTATTACTTATCAAACGAATGGATTTGTTAGATACGAAACAAAAAGAAAGAAAGAAAGAAAGAAAGAAAGAAAGAAAGAAAGAAAAGCATTTAATTTCTTCGACTGATTGTGATGAAAATAACAATTAAAATAGAAAAGTTATTACAAATTTTTCTTGCAACTTAATTACATGCCGAAACATGTACGTTGCGTAGACATTATAAAGAAATAACGTTATATATCTATGTACTTTTAAAAAACGGCAAACGGATGAAAACTTTTGAAAATGAATACATTGGCCTTTTCTCATACTTGAAAAGCACTATGAATGCTAAAATACGATTACCGAAGCTCTCTCTTCCACGTTGCTTCTACTGTCATCGACCTCAAAATAACTTCTCTTGAGTTTCAAAGCGGCAACCTGATATGCAATCGAGAAGTTCAGCTTTAAAACGATTCAAACATAAAAGTTGTTTCGAAGAATTCGAATTAAGATTTGAATTGAAATTTCCACGTTTTAGTAGATGGGATCATCCATCTTTATGAAACTAAAAATAGTATGAGTTATATTTGATTTACTTAAAAAAAAAAAAACTCAATAAGTTTTGAATAACGGACGATAAAGATCTTACAGTAATACATAATATATATTATAATTATTATTTTTGTTATATTACTTTTATTTTTGATAAAAAATTATTTAGACAAAAAAAAATGAAAATGTCCGTACTAATTTTAATTACGCTTTTTCGAATTAACTTGATATTTGGCGAAACATGAAAAAGTCGTTTGAGAGGATCACCTACTCTGCTGAAAATCGCTACTCTCGCTCTTTCTCTCTTTCTCTCTTTTGCTCTCTCTCTCTCTCTCTCTCTCTCTCTCTCTCTCTCTCTCGATTTTTTTTTCAATGTCGGATAATATGGGACGAGATAGAGAACGATATTAAAACGTTTGTAGTGGAAGAAAATTTGACTACAACGGGGACGAGAAAATTCCATTGCTAGGAATTCGTTGGGTAGTTCGAAGGCGTGTTATAGTACAAAAAAAGAAAACAAAGGCTTGTTACGCCTCAGTATTGTTGCTTGTTGCCTTAGAGAAGTCTAAATAGGCCGTATTATAGGCAAGTCGGATATGTGTTAATGATGATATATGTATGTGTGGAGCATATAGGCCATTTGGCTTCTATCGTTTCATCAAATTACCCACCGATTGGATACGGACGATTAGAAAAGCGAAGAAAATTGTCCATATAAATTCTCTTTCACCGCTTTGTTAAACTTTGCATCCTGTCTTGTCACGTGAACTAAACAATAAATATCTAAATCGAAGTTAATAACTCGAATTAATTTCCCAAGTGATCGTAATCTTTTAACTGGATAACAAAATTTCCTTTTAATTTAAATCAATCTCTTTTAGTAATTCACTTACACATTTTTGAAGTTTAAATAAAACATGCTATAGATGCAATTGCTTCGCTTTGAAAGTTTAATCGAAAGCTGAAGGGAAGACGTGTCATTGATAAGAGTTAAAGTGAGAAAGAAATAAATAACAAGAGAAGGAGATATACGAAGAAGGAAAGTAAGAGAAAGAGAGAGAGAGAGAGAGAGAGAAAGTAAGAGAGAGAAAGTAAGAGAGAAAGAGAGAGAGAGAGAAAACCCGATGCAGATGCAGCTCTCGACGCAGTCACGGAAATTAATGGCACGTGCGATAATTCTTCATTGGATTCGAGATAATAATCATGTCGCTCGTACGGCTCACTCGCACACGCCCGACGCACTAATTTTAATTACACCCATGAATAAATGCATTAATATCGTTCGTTGCGCCCACGCCAGTGGTGAATGTATAGATATCTGGCGAGTGAAGCACATGTATATATTATATCTCTAGTCGTGTGTATATATATATATATATATATATATATATATATTTACACATATTATAGGTAGATAGGTATATGTATTTGTGTGCGCGCATGTGCATACCTTGCACGAAGACACCTGCACTTTACTCGAGCGTGTGCGCGGACTCGCATTCGAGTCGGTTTGTACGGAGTACAGTTCTAACCAGGATGTGTTACCTAAGGCATTGTCGTGACAAGATAAACGGCTACGTGCAGATGCATCCGCGGAAGGAGGTCATGAAAGGCGGCGTCGGTATAACGCGAAAGTATACGTCAAAGTTTTACGCGCGTTAGACTAAAACGAAAGCTCTTCGTAAAATTTCTACGTCGTTCGACGCTTATATATATATATAAATATATCAAATCAATGAAATATTTCACGAATGTTATCGGTTATTTTATTTTATCATCGACGCAACGTATAGATATTACAGCAGTCCTTGAATTTTTATTCAAATCAAACGAAAACTACCGATATAATTTAATATTCAATCAAGGTCAGTAAGTAATATGAAAATAGATGTAAAGTTAATATCAATTTAAACGAACGATGAATGTTCGAAGTACAAATGGAGTTCGATTTAATATTCCTGAGACGCGATGAATGGTAAGCCAGACGCAACGATGGCGAAAGTGTTTTCCATTGAGAAAACGAAAGGGTGAATGGCCGGCAAGAAGCCAACGAAGAGAGAGAGAGAAAGAAAGAGAGAGAGAGAGAGAGAGAGAGAAAAAAGAAAGAGAAAGAGAGAGTGAGAAAGAGAGAGAGAGAGAGAGAGAGAGAAAAAAAGAGAGAAAGAGAGAGAGCGACACGATCGTACCTCCTTGTGCAGCGTATACTAGACGACGACGTCGGTCGAGTGTTATTATGTTTAGGCTAGAAATACCTACACGATAATACACCAGCATGTTCCTTCGCGCGACGAAGCGGTTAAACGTTCGTCGCATTCCCGGAATATCCGTTCATCGTAATAAAGCGAGAGAGAAAGAAAGAGAGAGAGAGAGAGAGAGAGAGAGAGAGAGAGAGAGAGAGAGAGAGAGCCGTGTGTTCGTATCGGTGTTTGAGAATAGATAGGAAAAACGTTTAATTAGCGAAATGCATGGAATGGCTCGTTAACGGACAATGAATAGTTCTCGTGGAAAATATGTCTATAGAGTAGATACACTTTTATCGTCTCTCCTATCTCTGATCGATTATTTCTTAACTACATATATAAATCTCACCATTTGAAAAATTTCGATTTATTATGGAATCATTTATATGGATTTAATTTAATCGCAGAGCGTATTTAATTTCGCTCTATCTACTCTTTATTTTCGAAATATTTCTTATTTCTTAATTTATCAATTCACTTCATTATATTTTTCCCCGTAATTCTATGTATGGTATACGTTGTTAGGTAAAACCACGAAAATAATTTCGATAACAAGCAGTCTCAAAAGGCAAACATTCAACTATTTGCTCATGGGGTTAAAACGATTCAAAATCTTTTGGCCAAGAGATGGAAACGGGTTTGCTGTTCGTACGCGGGAGTAATGTTGGGATCGTGAAGAAGAGGTAGTAACTCTACGGGATTCCATTCTCTTCACGTTTGCGCCGGTCTCACAAGGTGCAAGAAGCAGTCGGCTCGATCTTCGACCATGAGACGCGCAGGGAAGCATTAATCGATTCCAAAGTCTTGAGAATATCCAGTGTCCCTCACAATCTGAGAGGTATACATGTTAAAGATTCAATGCTGTTTTCCACGAAAGCTTAGTCAGCCGGTAGTGCTTACGCGTCGATATATATACGAGCTTGACCGACCGCGCGTTGAATCGCAAATGAGAAAGTGCGTGCCTCGATTCGCGTATCGTTTGCGCATCTCGAGTTTCCGAAGAAGGAAGGCACCGAGCGACAAAACTCGAGGGCGGATTGCTGCGAGGACGCAAGCAATGAAAAGAAAAAGAAAAGAAAGAGAGAAAAAGAGAGAGAAAAAGAGAGAGAGAGAGAGAGAGAGAGAGAGAGAGAGAGAAATAGAAAGAGAGAGAAAGGACGTAGCTTTGCAAAAGAGAGAACGTGTATCTCTTTGTCATTATAATCGCAAATCCGCGAGTTCGCATAAAATGTAGATTAGGATACACGATCGTATTAACATATTTTGTGTTCAGCCAGACGACGGAGATGGTTTCCGCGCGCGCATTCGTCGTACTCCAGACCGGCTTCAAAGATCGTGTGCTTTCTCCTTTGGATGGGCGAACGATTTAAAGAGAAAGTCGTCGTCGTAGAGAAAGGAAAAAGAGCAATGAGAAAAAAATGAATCAGACGAAGAAGAACGGTTAAATATAAATAGACGAAGAAATAAGGATGAGCGAAATTGTTTCTTCGAAAAGATTTTACTAATGTTCTTTTATTATATAGAAAATATGATTTCTGTTCTTCTTTTTTTCTTATTTCTTTTTCGCTCTTTTTTCTTTTCTTCTTTTTTTTTTTTTTTTTTTAATACTCACGATTACGCTCAAGCGAAAGACCAGAAAGAAAGTTCGAAGAAAATTTCGAATACGTTACTAATTGGCCGTGATAACGACCGGAGGTTTCGTTAATTTCAACACGTCCTTTGTTAGTCTCACCTGTAACATAAAAAAAAAAATACATTGATTATTACACGGCTCCTATCGCATCGGAAAGGACGCAACAACCGTCGAGTGCACATCCGTGAATGGAAACGAGAGACTCGTTACGTTTTATGGTCCGTTGCTCGGAGAATGTCGGTCAAAACAGGATCTAGTTTTGTATCCCTCTTCCGTTAGTGAATATACTCACAAACCACGATATTTCGGTCGATAATGAGCACGCGCGATACAACATTTCAAACAAATCCAATTTTAAATATATAGAAAAAGATATCTTCTTTACATTTAACGTAATAGAAATGCATCAGAAAAAGTTTCTTTATTTTAATTTTCTTTTCTTTATATTTTCCATTATTATCATTTGTTGTAGAAAAAGAATCGTGGCAACTCAAATAGTAGATGCTGATTAGGAGAATTGGATTGCATTAAAAGAAAGAAGAAGAAGAAAAAAAGAAATAAGAAAAAAAAAAAAAGAGAGAAGAAGAATTTTATCAAAAATAAAAGAATTGTAAGAAATAAAGATAATAAATGATCTCAGTTAGAACTATGGTAGCATTCCTTTTTCCGGGGAGTATCGCCGAGCCAAAAATGAAATTACACTGCGAAGTATCTTCGCCAATGCTAAATCATGATGTTATAAAGTCAAGAAAGAGTACTCGCTAAACGTCACGTCCCACCTCGAGAGGTTCGCACCAAGAATGAGCCATGGTAGGAAAGTTAAAGGTACTTTAAGAAATTTTAAACTACATTCGCGAAAGTCAGCGCATAAAGATTCGCCTTCTTAAGATGATAATCTTTGGCTCGTTCATAAGGGATGGAAAAGATAAGGTCGACCCCCTTTTTTGGTTACAGCGATGCTTCATCAAAATAACTCTTGAATGTACGAGGAAGGTTGAGATAGAGAAAGAGAGAGAGAGAGAGAGATAAAGAGAGAGAGAGAGTGAGAAAAGTGACGTTCGCACGCATTACGAAGCGATGTTTCGTCGAACTTTTACCATCCACGGAAAGTTGACGGTACCTATCGAGGAAGATTAACCAAAGCGGTTTATCTCGTAATACTCATGGTACGTGGAAGCTCGCTCGTTGGCTCAAAAAGGATGAGAAATAAATTGACGAGAGAGAGAGAGAGAGAGAGTGAAGCTGTTCCGTTTCAAAGTACATTACCGTGTGCGATTACTCGTAGAATAGATGGAAATTTTGGTAACTCGGTGACTAGTATAACTTTCCTATCACTATTACTTTACCCTAAAACTTCTGTATAACGATATTATTAGTTTTTCCATTACTGGAACTAAATATTCAGATCAATCTCCATTATTTGCAGAGGGTAGGAGAAAATGTGACGTACTCTAGCTTATTTTTACGCGCCATTGGTATTTCTAAACATTTAAGATATTTGAGCGATCGATATTAGGAAATCCAATATGAGTTATATAAACAATATCTAGTAGATTAATGGTCATGTCTCGATTACGATCGATCCATTGCTCGCGATCGTATTAAAATCTCTCCCTGTCTCTCTCTTTATAGCTGTATTCTCAATCTTTGCTTTGACTTATCCCAAGATCGAAATCAAGGTCCATTTCGCTCTTGAAATTGATTCCATTCCTCTCTACAACGAGGAATTGATCCGTGAACGAAACACAATATAAAATTATTCTAGAAAAAATATTTCTTTTATAATATTTTTCGTTATTATTATTAACAAGATTTATTAAATCCGTTCGTTATCAACGAAATTCGATTTTTATGAATAGACAATATTTAAAAATAGGTTACGTCCATGGTATGTAAATCGAAATAATTATATTGTTCTGAATGATGTATGCAACGGTTAAAATTGTCGAGACTGACGTGATCACGTCAATTTTCATTTAAGTAGAGAGCAACGTATCCTGCCGCTATGTGTCAGCGAACCGATCAGTCCCGATGACCGATGATGATTCACTTCCATGCTCTACGTACCATGAGCAAGGTTATTCGCGAGCGAAAAATATTACTCTTGATCCTTACCATGTCAAAAAATTGATCTATGATCGATGCATTAAAGCTTTCCCTCCGTCAACAGCGACCAGACCTGTTCCCTTTTATCGCATCAGTTTAACTTATTGTTAGATAAATCGTAGCAACAGAAGTTTATAAAAAATATTTACCCGGAATATGTTTCAATAAAATCAATATACATACGTACCACCGTACACAAATATTTATATACATAAATATTATATGAATATTAATTTCTATTAATAATTATCACGAATCTCTCGATATTTTCTTTTATGATATTTTATTTTCGTCAGAAATAATAATTTCAACGAGACAACAAGTTGAATAATACTTATTGTCTTTTGAATTTCTTTTTATACGGTAGAAAATAATCAGTCTAGATTTTTTATTGCAACCATTATCATTAGTGACATCCGTGTGTTACCGCTTGAATCTTTTTCTTCCATGAGTCTTCCATTCTCCTTCCTTTTATTTCCAAGGTTTCAACGGGCAAGTATCCGCAAAGTTGGTAAAAGGTCGTGGGATAACGAAGGGAAGAAGGAACAAAGACAAGTGGCTAGCTTTCGATCACAGTGGCTTTACGTGACCGTTCATTTGCCAAACGTCGATACGTCGAAGATAGGGGAGGGGAGGTAGATACTCGTCGATACTTTTATTTCCCATCGAACGATCCAATCCTTTTTCGCATTCTCGTTCGTTCTCATCCTTCTAGCCGGTTTCGAACGGAATCCCGTAATTATTTTCAACCATAAAATGAAATCCAATCGTCGAAAACCGAATCCGTCGGATTTTTCGACGTGGTTAAAGAAGATATTCCACGAAATCGATCGCGTTGTCATTCTCAGCCATGTCCAAGCGATTAATCGCGATCGCTCGAACGAGATCGAAACAGCTCAAACTTAGGTATGACGAGTAAACGTTGAGTAGAATGTGAGCGCGTTTCATGACAATCTTGTCAAACGCAGCTCCCGTTCACGTTTATACAGAGGAACGATGTCGTTACCAGGAGAATCGATTTTGATCGGATCGGATCTAGATATAGAATTTCAACAACGATGAGTACATTAAACGAACGTCTATAAAATAATGTCTCTCATCGGTCTTATCATGGTAACCTAATATTCATTTTTCTTAGGTCTATGTATTTCATTTGTGGCCTAAATTTCTCTAATAATCATTTCGGCCTCTTGCTAAAATAGTTTCAAAAGGTATATAAAATATAGGTTGTCTGGGTCGAGCAGACTAGAGAGGGCAAAGTTCATTGCTACTATCTCTTCTTTATCGTCTCCTTCTTCTCGACGATCAGCGGTGATCGATCGACCGTACGATTAAGGCCAAGCGATTACCTCGATCGAGACTCTAGGTGGCTCGTGACGGGGGCAACCGTTGCATAATTAATGAGACCTCCAAGAAATATTCGAATAACTGTTACACCCACACCGCGGTCAGGAAGACGTGAACTCAACGTGCCTTCGTGGGAGCCAAATGAACGAACGTTCAGTTTTCCGTTTGACTTCCTTACGGACCTTGTGTCCTTCAAAGAACATTTCTAGTCTTAAGATAGAAAGAAAAAAGAAAAGGATACTCCATGACGAAACGATAAATGTAAATATAACTGTTGCATATATTAAAACTATTAAATAAAATTCTATCTATATAGGCAGAAATAAACACACACATACACACACACACAAACGAAAAAAAATCTGACTCTAGCAATTTTGATCCCATATAAGATTAGTTTGATCGATTACTCTAATACAAAGCTCAAGGAGCACGCTTGAAAGTAACGCATCGATGTATTGCCATGACTCGAGTCAAGTACATACTTCCACGTAGAAGAACCTAAGCTCCTCGAACTTGGCGGTCTTTCGATACTTCCTACGGGCCGTCGACTTGCCAGAGAACGTATTTTACTCGAGGGCTCGGCAACCATCTTTCGTTCTTTCTCTCTTTCTTCCTCTCACATCACCGACACTTTGCATCGTACATTCTTCGACGTCTCGAGGCGTAAAACGTTACTCTCGACGATCGCGTCAGCAACGATCGTGAACGCCATCGGCAATTACGTTCTCGACCTTCGGCTAAAAATACTTATACCTTTCGTCCTATCGATTATTATTCCGATCGATTCGCTGATCGTTTATGTTTCACGCATAATCCCAGATGAAACAATTTTCTAGCGATCCAAGCAACGTCACATTAGAATAACGATAAAGACATTAAACATAATCAAGAATGGACATTCTAGATGATTCAGAATGAAATAAATAAATCGTTCACGTTCAGTTTCTCGCAGAATCGATTTTGAATTCGTTCTGAATCGTTTCAACGAAATGAAATTGCTGAAAAAGTAATGAGTCGATAGTCGTTCGAGTTGTTACAGTTATCTCACTTTTTTCATCCTCGAAAGGAAGTCAGAATATTCATAAACTGAATAATTAGAGAGAGAATTGGTAGAATCTTTACAATTTCTCTTTCGCTTTTTCTTCATATCTCTATCGAATTATCATTTGATTTTTCAAGCCTTTCAGGAAATTTCGAAATATTCGTATAAAATTATTGAACTTAATAAAACAAACCTTATTATTACATCGTATAATAAAATTTATCAATTTTTGACAGACGAAAAATCAATACATTTGATCTCGCCTACGTACTCAATCTTTTAAAGAAACTCGATTAAGATACGTGACACTAAAGGAAAAAAAGGAAAAAAATTAAAAAGGATAGACAAAAATAAGAATAAAAATAATTCCCGCGCAATTCGATTTCCTCCTTAACGCGTCCGATGAAAAACGAATTCCAGTTTCCAAGGCAAGCATCAGCGTTAATTACTATAATTTCACGGTCCAACGATCGATCGTGATTACACCGACCGCGACCGTTCGTTCTTCGAGCGGCGAAATTATGGCGCGACAAATAACGAGCGATCGATTTCGAAGCGCGTTCGCACGCGATTACACGAAACGAATTTCGATCGTCTCTGTATATGCAATTTAATTGCAGACCTTTCGTTCGTATTTTTCAAAATTTCGATTTCTGGAAAAACGCTCGGTATCTATTCTTAACAAGTTTGGCGCGAAATAACAATCCAATCCTGGTGTATATTGAACGTGGAAAATGGGGAAAAAAAAATAAAATGAAATGAAAAAAAAATATAAAAATAAAAATAGAAATAAAAAGGAAAAAACAAGATAAAAAATTAAATAACAGGAATGCAGCAGGTTAAGCTGCGAACGTGGAATTCGTCGCGTAACGAGCCAACGTGATTCGTTGTATACACGCTTACGCATACGCACAAATGCCCTGAATGATGCATATTTTTAATGCAACGAGAAAGACGAGAAAGAGGTAGAACCTTTTCCCTGGAACTTTACGATCCCTACACTCTCACCTATTTAACGTTTAATATCCTTACACTGCAGTAGATTTTTTTATATTAGTTACGCTTCATATTTACCTTCCCTATATTCTCTCTCTCTCTCTCTCTCTCTCTCTCTCTCTCTCTCTCTTTCTCTCTCCCGTTCACTCTATCTTCTTTCTCCCTTTCCTTTTTTTTTCTCCTCCTTCTATTCACCAACACGTTGTAAAATTTAGTGATTGCATTTTTAATTATATCGCATCTGTTGCTCCAATTTTACATTATATTTGCTTAAGATAATTGTAAACGAAAGATCGTAGATAAAGTTTCAAGTTATAAATTCGGAATGAATTTAAAGAAAAGGAAAAAAAAGTAATCTTTTGAAGATACATTTATTTCGTAATTTGGATCGAAAATTTATAGTTACGTGTGAATGGGCGACCAATGAGCGTAACACTTTGAATAATCTAAAAATAAATGGTTACTTCTTTCGAATATAGATAGTTCCCAATTTAAGAATTACCGGTTTCAAGATTTTTTCTTTTTCTTCTTTTTATATATATATATATATATATATATATATATATATATATATAATCTTAACTTAGTATTATTAACGTTTATAAGGGGAAAAAATTAGTTATCACAAGCAAAAGAGAATTTCATTACGTAGCATTTGTGGGAAATGTAAATTCTCACTTATCTTATTCTCATTTTGCAAAGGAGAGAGATTGAAAGGAATTAATTCGTAGAAGTAGGATCAACCTGTATTCCAAGGGTGCAAAGGTATTAGCGAGAAAACACGGGGAAAATCTTCCTACCCTCGAGATAGAATCTTACGCAACGTAACGCAACGCAACATAACGCGGAAAGGTTTTCACGTTGGTTCTCTGCATCTGCTGAGGAAAGCACTTTCTGTAAGCCGTGTTAACCCCCTCTTTCTTTCTTCTTTTACCCTTTTTCATGATAGTAAACGTACGACGCACCGTACGATATCGTTGGTATTACTGTCGACGTTAATACTAAACACACACACTTTATATATATATATATATATATATATATATATATATATATATATATATAAAGGTATACGTACAGAGCTTCGTAATGCAAGAATGTGTGTGAGAATAGAATATAGGATATCGTTCCTGACAAGCCACAGAACGCACAGAGGAAAGCAAACGGAGTCAGTCTGCACCGGGCCTCCGTTCGTATGTACTTGCATGCGTTTATAAAGCTCCTTTGTTCATGCACTTATAAGCGCGCGGGGAGAATACGCGCTTGTGCGCATTATACCGTTTCTTTCTCTGTCTGTCTCTGTCTCTCTCTCTCTCTCTCTCTCTCTCTCTCTCTCTCTCTCTCTCTCTCTCTTTTGGTCTCGCTCTCGCTCTCTTTACCTCGGTCTCGTCGAATAAAACAACCACGACCCACCTACTGTGAACGGATATATCGCGTAAATCTTGTCGCAGCAGCGTTGCGCTTCAGCGCCTCGAAAAAATCCATTCCATCGTCACGAAATAGAGGAAGCCTAGCCTTCATTGGTATTATTACGATCGATGATTTAAACTTTATTTTTCCTATCTTTCTCAATCAATCGGAATATCATATAAATTAAACTCGATCAAGTGTAAATATATCTTTGAGAATATTTAAATATTTTCTTAAAAATCTTTTCCATCTCCATTTTGTAAAAACAAAAACAACAATAATAGATATTTTCGTCTTTCTTTCTCCCTCTCCCTCTCCCTCTCTCTCTCTCTGTCTGTCTGTCTGTCTGTCTGTCTGTCTGTCTGTCCTTCTCCATAACTGAATCGACTCTGGTTTAAAATTCTCGAATGAAGAAATGGTAGCACGAACATCGGAAGCTTCCTCTCTGTGTTTGTTGGACGATAACGTGGAAAGTCGGTATGTCATTACTTCGTGCAGGCACGCGAGTCACGTATATGTCCACGTGAATACCACGAAGAAGTGATCGGTAAAAAAGAAAGAATGAATGAGGAAGGAAAAATAAAAGAAATAAAAAAAAACAATTCGAAACTTCGAATCCATACCAATTCGTCTTGGGGCCTTAGAAATAGAGAAAGGGCTTTATTGAAGGGCTAGCTGAAAGTTAAATCGATGCATTTGGGTAATACCATCTTGAAGAGATCAAGTTACTTTTCGTGTTTCCCCGAACAAGCTTCTATCGACCGCTCAAATGGTTTTCGATCGAAGCATAGAAGCCCAACCACTTGGGACCAACTACGTCCTAGAGTGTGCGTCGCGTGCGTGTCGAAATGCGAACGAGCAACGATGGCTATCAGGTTCATCGACGAGAGCCAAGAACTAAATCTATGTCTCATAAAAAAGGGTCAATGCTTTCTTCCACTTGAGATGGCATTTGCTCGCTCTATTTTTTTCTTCTTTTTTCTTCTTCTTTTTTTCTTTTTTTTTCTTCTTTTTTTTACTTTGACGTTTAACGATTTATTTTTACGGACCTTTTGTCTTCTTAATAGCTTCTTCAAGAATCTACGACCGTGCTATAAACGATCGTATAAAATACTAAGTCTTCATAGGTTCGATTATTTTTCAATGATTCCTATCTCCCGTCATGCTAATACTCCATTAAAAGATTTTAATTGCTATGAACGTTGTATCTTTAACCGAGAAGGCGGAGCAAAAGCAAAGGTTCGCACTAACAGTCGTCGTTGAAAAACAGTTACGAAAGTTACTCTTAC
This sequence comes from Vespa mandarinia, assembly GCF_050613455.1. Lineage (NCBI taxonomy): Eukaryota > Metazoa > Arthropoda > Insecta > Hymenoptera > Vespidae > Vespa > Vespa mandarinia. The sequence continues at coordinate 13,443,668 of NC_140811.1, read as the reverse complement.
GATTTCCACGACGCAAACTCGGCTCTCGACCTTTATCCGCGTGAAATTCCGAAAGTAAGACCGATTATCCGACTGGCGATTCAAATCCGTAGTCGTAGAGAACACGTCGAGATGATAAATTCACTAGTGAGGAGAATTACGTAATGGAGAAGGAAAATCTCCAAGAGGTACACGATTCCTACGTCTTCCTGGCTATTGCATAATTTTCTAGTTTAGCGCTAACGCGAAAAGTGTTACATTCGATATTGAACGAATTTATTATTATCTTCGATGTAAAGCTAATTTCATTGAATCATAAAACATTATTTCTATATTTTAAATACTTCTTCCTTACAGGTAGATACATATATATATATATATATATATATATATATATATATATATATATATATACACATAATACATTTTACATAACTGATGACAACAATCTTCGAAATTTCCATATTTCCTATTTGCAAATCGTTTCCTCGCCATTCCAATTCGAGATCTCCGTAGATGTGGGCGAATGTAAAACGTATGCCCGGTAGTAAACTTTCGCAAACATCAAGCACGTTCCCCTTTATCACTAGAAACGTCCCAAATGCAAAGCATAAACAGGGATCGTTCGTCTTTACCCTTTTGGGGAGGAGAAAGATCGATGTTGGTGTATTTTGCCGACACCTCGATGGATCGATACGAGGGAAGAAGAGGAAGAGAAAGAGAGAGGATGAGGCGAGGCATTCATCGTGCACGATCGCGGTCATAGTGCCATGCTCTGGCTTTAGTCGATGCAAATCCACATTTTGACCTGGATAAATGTCGCCCGATACGAGCCAAGTTCCTTCCTTTTACTGAATCATCGGATATCACTTGTATATATGTGTATTTTGGACCATATATATTAAATCAAAACTATCAATATCGAAGATATATTATTTTTGACAAATTTAGAAAAATCATTTTGTCCGATAAAATCTATATTATTTCCTATTACGAGGATTGATTGTTTTGCCATTTCCACGTTTGAATAATTACGAATAGATAATAAGGTGAGATAGATATTATGTAATAATGAAAAGCAAAAGTGATCTATTTTAATGCAATCGAATGTCCTTCCTTCCATTTATCCATCCTTTTACGCTTTCTCCGTTCCATAGAGGCACATTCCGTCCAAGTACATTGGAAATACGTTCGATATAGTAGGTAGAAACGGTAGAAATTGATGGTGTGCAATACGCTTGCGAGATATAGATATAGATCGCTATGACCAGAGTAGGAGACCGTGATGAAGCGATCCGATTTAACATGTAATTCCAAACTTGGGAAGTTGCTCCGCATTGCTCTGACAATGAATTATACATTTTAGAAGAGGGTTTGTCCGATAGACGCTTTGTATCCGATTTCTTTCTTTTCGTGCGAATTAGAATTTTATTTGTGATTTATAGTAAAGGCACATCTTTATTTTTCCTAAGAGACGATTATCAATGTTGAAAAATGCGAAAGCTTCGAAAACAATCTAGACAAATGACATTTGTGAACCCCGTGCTATCGGTTGAATCCAACTTTCCTCTTTACGAAATACTAGCAAAACGTATAAAGTAAAAGGCGCTAAGACCTTTGATTCATAATTAAGTTCGGTGCTCGATCATGGAGGCTTTTGAACGTGTATAAGAGTATTCTATACCTACGCTAAATCAGTTGCATTATGCGAGCCAGACTTAAAACATACGTAAATCGGTATTACGTGTCTTGCATACGATTCTCTCTAGTTTAGAGACATAGAGATAGAGATAGATAGATAGATAGATAGAAAGAGAGAGAGAGAGAGAGAGAGAGAGAGAGAGAGAGAGGCAGGACAAAGGACCCGAGGTTGCACGTATGCCAGGCATTATACCAAATCGTATCTACCTATGGCTCTAATAAAGTGGATCTCCTGTGGTTTATGCGAAGCAGGTTTAGGCGGGTAGGGTTACTTGCTCGCTACCATCCAAGTTCTCTTGATGCTTAGGTTAGAATAGGATAAAGGGGATGGTAAAACACGCGGTGACCCGCGCGTATTACGTATATGATGTCAGTATGATTCCGGTGTCCTTCTTCTCCGCGGGCAACCCTTCGCTAGTCCTTCGTGTAAGTCGAAGTCTCCGCGTGCAGGCTATATCGACTCATGGTATAAAAAGAAGACTGCGATACGTCGTAGAAGCTCGTCGACTAACTCGAACCTATCTCCAGGGGTTCTCTGACCTTTCCTTTTGCGAAGGGTCATAGAAAAGATCCTTAGCTTAGAGAATCCCTTCTCATTGCTGAGAGGCCTCGTACCCCTGGAGCGAGCAAAGGGTGCAACGTGACCAGTGCATTTCCCTCATTTTCTTTTGCACATTGGCGATTTATCTTTTTTATCTTGAACCAACGACATCATTGTTTGTGAAACTTAAGAGGTCGAAGATCTTTGCTTTTCTTATGAAAGATTCTATGCACTTTCTTCCAACACGAATAACAAATAAGTATCTTTTGAATATTCTCATAAGATGAGAATAATAGTATTTGATGTATGATATATGATATCTATTCATCTGTATTATTTTTCCAAAATTCAAAAATGATTACATTTTATATGAAATAGTATCTCACGAATGTCTCATGAAAACGCAGACTAACCACAAATGGCGATTTCCGAATGCTTTGACGAATTGCTCATCACATTGGCATTATCATTGTTGTCTCGTCAGAGTGCACCTGGTCGAATTCACTCGTACTTCGGACGTTCCATTTAATTAACCAACAGGGTTCAGAAGGGTATTGAACAAATTTGTGATAGTTTCCATTCAGCCGGATATTTCGAAATAGAATCTGTTTAAGTAATCGCATTCGAAATTAGGCATCAATGAAAGCGCATGAATTAGAATCAACTATAATACTTAATGTAGAGATTATTATTAGATGATATGAAGCATCGAAATGTTCACGATGAGAATTTAATGACAATTTTAATATTTAATTATCCATTAATATTCGAAAAATAAATATTATATCACTTTAATTTTTTAATATAAATTAAATATAAAGAAGAAAACGAAGACATTTATATTTTCATTGTTGCAAAATGTTCCCTAGCGTGAAAAATAATGGCTTATAATTTAAAGTTGAGAAATAAGAATATCATTAAGAATAGCAAAAAGTAATTACATAAAAGGAAAATGAAACTGTCAAGAAAAACATAGTCGATGCTCGATTATTTACGTAAGACCCGTGGTATCTTGCAAGTTAACAGCTACTGTCGCGAAAAATCTCATATTACGCAATCGTTCCCACAATTACAAGACGTCATCATCAACCCAGATAAATATACAAACAAGAATAGAACGTGTGCGTTAACAAGGTACGGTAAACGTATGCTATGGTTTACGGGACAACCAAAATGGATGACCGGACATTCCGCGATTCTAGCATTGTGGTTTCGTTTACCGGAAACGAGCTTCTGCAGAGAAACGGGAAAACGACTAGCCGAGTTCAAGTATGTACACCGAGTTTTAGCTTGTGGTCACTGCGTGTAACGTGTTCTTAACGTATCATAGAACTTCCTTACTGTTTCTCATTTTTCTTTTTTTCGCTCCACATCCGCGTGTACCTTTAATATTTAAACAATTCAACATAAAACATCAAAACTAAACGTTAACGATGCTTTCAACTTTTGTACTTGCAACTTTTAGAAGTTAAAAAAACAAAACAAAAAAAATTAGCATTTAATCTGTGACTCGAGTTATCTTTTCATTAACCACGTAAAAAAAAAAAAGAAAAGAAAAAAAAAATAAAAAAAAATAAATTCTTATATAAAATAGTAAAAGAAAGTTTTTGTACGAGCGAACTTTAACTTATAAATATTAAAAAGTAAAGAACATGAAGTAGTTAGATCCTTAATGAGTCAGCCGGCTGTAAATGAACTCCTATGTTTCACTCACCTCATAAATCCTTCTCACGACCTTGATTTTACCATTTCGACGAATGCACGCGAGTTATTACCGTCAACGATGAATCCGTCGTCTATTTTCAAGAGCACCGTTTTCTTACTATTAATAGAGACTTATAACCTCGACGACCAAAGTACGTAGAGTTCGACAATGTAATTAGACCACGGTGTTCGCCAATTAATCTACAGAAATCAGGGTATTCACGACTGCGGTGTTACGGCATGCGCGCAGTATTGCTCGACAATAACCTACTCTACTATTCGATACTAGACAATCCATGGATATAATCGACATGACCTCGCTAATTAACTCCCATACTTCGACAATACTCTATCGAACTTGACCATTTCTCTTGGGTCTTGTACGCAAGATAATCTCGATTATCCTATGACAGCAAATCACACGGTTCATCGTATTTGTGATAGATATTAATCGTTACCTTTTTTTTTCTTTTTTTCCTTTTAAAAACACGACACAAAACATTTCAAAAATTCTATCTTTTTTTATAGAACGAAAATCATCTCAGAAATGAAATCAAAACAATCATTAAACCAAATGACTTGATAAGTCCTTAAAGATACATCGTCGGTAAACTAATTAAAGATCTACTAGATAGAACTTATGTATCTTCTCGTAGGATCGAGATATTTGAAGAAGAGATTTAGGATTGTGAACAATGTGTGCTGACAGAATTTCGGAGGGAACGATTCCTTTTAAACGTTAAGAAATTTGATATTTAGCTGAACATCGTCGACAAAGCACCACTCCACCACGATCGTTGATTTTGATAGCTACAATAGAAAAAAAATGTAGGGAAGGGTGTCCTCTCTCTCTCTCTCTCTCTCTCTCTTCCCCCTTCTCTTTCTCTACTAACATACTTATAGTATATATACACGAACACGCACAAAATATATATATATATATACGAAAAGAATACATATATAAGATGACGCGTTCCACAAATTCTTTTCCACTTAACGCACAGAATTTTTCGTAAGAAAATGTAAGAGATATAAGAGGGTGAAAGTTTCCCTCTTGAAGACTTCTCAAGTTTCTGAAAGGATCAAGGAGACAATGAAGCCGGCGTATTATCGAATAGACATATCCGAAGATTGCATTAACGACTAAAACTCAGCTTGTTACTGTTTGCGTGGTAGGTGTAATATATATTCGCTTTGCAGGATTTTTACATTTATACCATTAAAAGGCATTAATGCTTGAATGACGTAAAATCGTGGAAAGAGAGAAAGAGTCTGGTTGGAGGCATGAATAACGAGAAAAAGAAAGGAAGAGTAAAAGAGAGGAGAATGAGAAAGAGGAAGAGAAGAAGGAGGAGGTGGAGGCAGAGGAGGGGGATGGAGGAGAAGGCAGCTGTTACGTTCCTATTGTATGTCCGTCCGATACTCTGCAATTATTTACTGACAGAAATGGTGAGGAATATCTCGCTAGAATAGAAACAGCAAAGACTTTTAAATTCGCTTCAGGCAGAACGTTCTTCTCTCTAGTGAACCCTGTTCATATGTGCTCGTGCGCGCGCAGCGACTACATGTCTGTCCCTTCTTCGTCTGTGTACGAAGTCTCTCGGCTCCTCTTTGCAATGCAAATTTCGCTACCGACCGCGTAATACGCTTCATTCGTCATTACTATCCGTGACGTCGACTTCGTGACGGTGGCTAATAACTACCAGCTCGTGCGCGGCTACGATGAAAGACGAGTGAAAGGGAAAATTGTCGAATATGGAAATAGAGAAAAATAAAGAATTACCATTTCCTTTTTTATAATCTCAATCTCCTCTCTCTCTCTCTCTCTCTCTCTCTCTCTCTCTCTCTCTTTCTTTTTAACTTTAATACGATTCTTATTATTCGTCTCGATCGTTACGTTTCTTTTATTTCTCTACGTGGAACGAGCTTTAAGAAACGACGATGAAAAATTTTTTTTCAACAGTTTTCAGTCAAAGATAGTTACGAAGTCGACCGTTGACACGACCACGTTGATCGATCATGTCGAGTTTTACGTTCGAGATAAATGAGATTTTTATTTACTCGATAGAGACAAGATGCTATTAAGGGGGAACAGGAAAAAGGTGAAATGAATCTTGTCTGACGGGATCGAGTGTTTTCCGTCGTTGAAAAAGAAGAAAGGGTGGAGAAGGAGGATGAAGAATGGATGAGATGAAAGAGAAGAGATGAGAAAATCGTAGAAAACAACGTCATTCTATTTTGCTATCTCTGTTTTCCGTTCTCTCAAGAAACGAGAGTACGTAGACGCGAAGCTTTCGCAAGGAACTCCTCTCTCTCTCTCTCTCTCTCTCTCTCTCTTTCTTTTTCTCTCTTTCTCCTTCTCTTTCTCTTTCTATCTCTCTCATCCGTTCGTTCTCTTATCTCCAAGCTGGAGAATACGTACAGTGAGACTTAATGAGCTCGCAGTAGTTCAACCAGACATTAAATCGGCGTCTGGCTAGCTAACAACTCTTCTCCGGCATACCTCGAGGACCTTTTTCGACCATGCAGCAAACTAACTTCCTCAGGCGAATATACGAGCCACTTCAACCATCACACGAGCTGTCTCGTTACTACCAAACTCCACCCCTTTCTCATTCTTTCCTTCGAACTCATTCTCTAACGATCGCAACGTTACATTCTTTTACAAGAAACTTATCCTTACGGAATAAGCCTTCTCACGCACGATCGTTTAACTTCGAATATACGAAAGTATCGAAAGTTCTTTTAAAAATATTAATTATCATAGTGATATCTGACATTTCTCAATATTATTTAAGACGATTAAGAAATCTGTTCACTCAGTGAAATTAGATAAAAAAAAGTATGATTAAAAATTTATTTACTAATTTTTAGTCACATTTTTTTAACTTTGTTTTTTGAAAAAAGGAAAAAAAGAAATATAGCTCATTAGAAACTTATCATTGAATGAGCACATTGATTTATTTAAAAGTCAATTTAAGTAGGAAATCTATGTAGGAAATTCATAAGTATATATTGAAAATTCTCGGAATTCATTCTCGGTCAGATGGTAGTTCAGAAACATAGAGGAGCTGGTCCCTTTTCTTCAAACATATCTCTAAGTTGATTAGCAACTCGAAGCCATTGTCTAAACTGACCACGCGTAATTTCTTGATGAAGTGTCGGTTTGCCGGCTTCGCTCTGTGGAATTATATTTACCGAGAGTTCACGAAGGGAATCAACGGCGGCTTTCAGTACGTACCTACATCCCGTGGGTCGCTAGGGTACATGGACATTGTCATTAAACGCCGAGAGAACGAGTTAGCTAGAGAAGGAAAGGGATGCGTCCGTTCTCTATGAAGAGATTTACTCGATGAGAATTAATCAAAGTGACGATCTAGCTAGAACGGATCTTTTGTCTCTCTCTCTCTCTCTCTCTCTGTCTTTCTCTCTTCTCTCTCTCTCTCTTTCTCTCTTCTCTCTCTCTCTCTCTTTCTCATTCTCTCTCCCCGATTATATTAACATTCTCGGACTAAGTTTTAAGTAAATATCCTCGAGATTTCTGTGTAGTTCTTTGCGATTCAATGAAATGACTAACGAGAAGAAAGTAAATTTAAACAAATTTCTCCTCGAAGAAATGTTTTCAATTCCCTTGTTGCATTATGTTATCTTTAAAATCCCACTCCTTCATTTTATTATTGCGAAGTAATATGTAAAAAGATTTGACGTTCATACGAGACAAGTAACAAAGTGGAATGTAGGTAAAATTAGCATAGGATCGAGCTGCCTATACGTGTTGTGGTTTTCCGTTAATATTAAACCGATACGTTCACATGCAACGTTCCTTGTAAATAAACCGCAACATTGCCCCATTGAATTTTCCTCTGAACAAGTTCGACGCGAATCGATTACATGATTCTATCTCGACGCAACGAATCTATTCCTATTTCTAATATCAGACATAATAAGAATTAAAAAGTCATCAAATAACACGCCTAAATGTTTTTTAACTTAAACGTCGAAAATGTCTAATGCGATTTATTTGTGTGTAAACTTATCGTTCTGCGGTATAATAGATAACTTAATGCATTGTAATAAAAAAGACAATCAACTGTAAAAGTTCCTTGTATATACCGACTTCATGTCGATTATCTCATTAATAAAATCAGACTGAAATCAAATTATGCTTTTAAGCCCGATGTTCAACTTTCATTGGTGGTTATCTACACATGTAATTTCGTCCTTATCCTTATTATAGTTTATCCTCTATATACTCTAATAAGGTTGTATCTATATCGCACAACACTGCTTTAGATTCTAACATGCACATCTATTTTCGAAAAAGTAACATCGTAAAAAGTCAAATATGAGTCCACGTACACACACACACATATATGTATTAGATGGTAGGTTCATTCAAGGATAATGGAATACAGAACATTCAAGTTATACTTACGAAGAGAAAAATACGAGCTTTATACTTTGTGTCAAAAAAGTTTATATCAGATATACCGAAAGTTGTTAATAACCAGCTAAAATAACGATGAAACGGGTAGCGATGAAATTGTGGAGAAAATTGGTAGACCCGCATAATCCCTCGTTTAGACGAAATTGTGATTGGTATAACTTGAAGTTCTCTCTCTTTCTCCCTTTCTCTTTCTCTTTCTCTCTCTCTCTCTCTCTCTCTCTCTCTCTCTTTCTCTCTCTCTCTCTCTCTCTCTCTTTCTCTCTCTCTCTCATTCTCTCTATTGCTTAATAAATAACACAACACATTTTAACGTTGAATTGCAAAATACTTTTCATAGAAATTGGTTACATGAATGAATTGACCGATAAAACAAAAGCTGCTCTTTTGGGAGCAATAAAGCAACGGACATACCTGTTATCGAACATATTCTTTGCGTTACAATGGTTGCTCAAATTATACATACGAGTATCCCCTTGCAATTAGAAAATAATTACGAATTATGAATCTTCAGTGATTTGTGTAATAACGTTCGGTGAAAGGTTTCAATACGAAACAATTATAATTTCATCGAAGTTTTCTCTCTTCCGATTAATTTCAATGAAAACCATATAAAGAGGAAATTGAAAGTAGAGAAAAAAAATATTATATTGTCTCAGGAAAAATTGAAATTTTTACAAATAAGCTTTCTACGAGCATCGGAGTAATATAGAACGTGTTTGAATAAGAAGAGTGGTTGGGATGGTTTCCAAGTATTTGAGAAACTTGAGGAAATAGTGCATATATAAAAGAAGAGAAAAATAAATCCGGAATAATGCAATGCTGGGAGCATGGTAAGTTGTCGTTCAAACCGCTATATAAAATCGATGAAAGAAAATTTACGCGGTGAATATGGATTGACTTGAGGATGGAAAAAAAAAAAGAGCAATAAGAAAAGAATAACACGACACTCTTCCCTTATCTACCTTCTCTTCCTTTCTTGAATTTTTACGGACTTTTTTGTGAACTGTCACCTTTCATAGATGACGTAAAATAATTCTTAAATCGATTCGAATTTGATAAAAATTACGAAATAAGGATATAAAAGATAGACTAATTTTCACGGATAAAACGAAAGGGCCATAAACTTTATGAGATCTCGAGGAGGCGAATAAAATAGAATCAGGAGAGACTGAGAAGAGATCTAGCTTTTCTCGTAACAGCCATGATGGGGTCTGGAAGAGGCGACACGTCCAACCTAAAAATAAAAGTTGGAGCCACGAACGAGTCGATTCTTGTACCTTCGAATACTGACCTTGCCGGCGAGAAACAAAGCGAGATTGAAATCTATGCATTCGACTCGGCAACCCACGCATATCATCGGAACGCCATGCGTCACCCTCGAGAATCTAACATGACGAGGAAAAAAAAAGAAAGAATGAATGAAAAAATATGAGAAAATTCTTGAAATGTGTACTAGACATCTCGTTCTTTGTGAAATATATATTTGAAATCGTTCCATTCATTCCATTTTCCGTTTGACTGTTTTTTTCGCATAAGAAAAATTGTCATGATACGTATATAAAAATTTTTATAGATTATATATAGATATATTTTTAATTTATATGTGTTACGTGATATCGAGATAATGCAAGAAGATAAAAATAAACGAATCCAGATGAGGATTTCGTTCAGCTAGAAGATTTATTCATTAAGCAGTCATAATGAATGCAGGGAAGGAACGATGACCCATATAAATTCTTGGCAAAGCATTTCGAGAACGAAAAAGAAGTCGTCGGAAGATCGACGAGCTTTGAGCGCTCTCGTAGGCTTGAAAAGAATTTAGAAGAATCATAGTAGCAGGTGCTATATCTAGTTACAAAGAATATCATTCTTGCTACATGCCATTACTATTTAAAACGATGTATACCAGCTGTTTTCTTAACGAGATACAAAAATTTTCATCGGATTACTATCGCCGAGTAAAAATATTTTCACAAAAATGTTAACAAAAAAAAAAAAAAAAAAAAAAATAAAAAAAAAGAAACGAAACGAAAGAAAAAACAAAAAAATACATAATCCTTTAAATTATCGATTTCCTTGATAAACGATTAAATATAAAGAAAACAAAGCTTTACATTCTACTAATAAAGTTTCTCATGTGTTAAAAATAATTAATGCTTGCACAAAAATTATATCAACGTACTTACATCTTATACGACATAACGGTAAAGAAGAAGAAAAGAAAAGAAAAAAACAAGAAAATACAAAACTATTTTAGCTCTGTACCAGATAACACTCGATGACTTCGAATTAGAATTTTGAAGGAGATACGAATGTATATATGTAAGAACAGTTAAATCGTACGTCCCAAATGGTTTAGATAAACGAATTTTTTTTCGAAGTGAATTATACTGTGTACTATTTATTAATAACTCGAAAGATTAAACAAGAATTATCGATGGCGGCTTTGTTATCGATGTAATTTCTATTCTCGTCGTTGCTCGTTCATATAGATATCGAGTACAGAGAGATGGTGGGAGAGAGAGAGAGAGAGAGAGAGAGAGAGAGAGAGAGAGAGAGAGAGAGAAGGGAGGGCAAGAGAGAGAGGGAGGAAGGAAGGGAGGGAGGAAAGAAGAAAGAAAGAGAAAGATATGGAGAAGGAGCGCAGGTCGAGATGACGCCGGTAGATAAAAGCGCGCGTTGCACGATACGAGGAGAGATAAGTTAATGGACAAGTGGAAATGCTTCTTACGCTTGTTTAATGAGCCATGTTGGGACCTGGAAGGTAATAGCGCCATGGCCTGAGGAAAAGACGTAGAGAGAAAGAGAGCACACCGGACGAGAGAACAATGGGACGATAAATAAATAAGCGCACGCTCGATCGCACCAACGAACGGCGCTCTGAATTCCGAAAAACGAGTCTCAGCGAAAGATATAGGCTATACATATGTCTTATCGTTTGCCGTTATCTATGAGATATTGAAGAAATCGTCGAAAAAGAAATAGAATCCGTTAAAATAGAACACAAATATAGAAATACTTTTTAGAGAATTTTGGTGAAAATCGATCGACCGATTAGCTCGATGTTTTTCCAAGATCACGAGAGAAAGAGAGAGAGAGAGTGAGAGAGAGAGAGGTGGGAAGAAAGAGAGAGAGAGAGAGAGAGAGAGAGAGAGAGAGAGAGAGAGACGATTTCCTTCCTTTTTTCCTTCCAATTCGAGTGTCAAATAAAATGGACATGAGTGGGAAGAGGAAATCATTCGTTGAAAAAATACAAAAATTCGTGGTATTAAAGAGGATGTTGAAATTCTGGCACGTGTAGAAGCCAATTAATTTATCTATCCTTCCGAACGCATCTCGTTTTCTTTTCTCCTTTCTTGGCTTCCTGCCAATTCTAGCAGGATATTCACCTCCTGGCTCGTGTCGGATATCCTTGAAAGAAGCTTACGCGAGCTTCTTCCGGACGATAAGTTGAAATAACGCCACGAGCTTATTTCACTTCACAAAAAATAATATGTTCTAGGACGAGTATAATTGCATTTTCAATGATAACCAATCACAGATAGAGAGATACGTAGAATGTAATTAAAGAAGAATACTCGAATCGTTCGGTAAAACGATTATATTCTCTCGAGGAGGACTCGCCTTGTTCGAGGAAACGTTTGCTAACGAACGATGATGAGTCATCTAACTACTACAACGATAATTCGTAATCTCGACGCGATTTGACGATTAAATTAAAGAACGTCGGCTGTTCCTTCGCGACTTTTATCGCTGCTTTCATAATTCTGGCGCCGAGATAAGATTACGCTTACGTGCAACTATTCTATATAACACGATTATGATGAATCAATGAGTAATACTCGGCAATTTGTTTTTCAATTGCTAACACATTATCTATTTTATAATGATAATCTCTTAAATTAATTGGACGCATGGGTTAAACAAACGAAATGAAAATAAACAGTGCTATCATTCTCTTTCTCTCTGTTTCTCGTATAACGACCAACGAAATTATGCGTTTCATTTCCCAAAGGACAAATCTTCGTTGAAACGATGCACCATAACTATTATTCAAGGATTTCCATAATATTCGTTTTCTATAAAATACAACGATCGGTTTGGTAGAATATATTAGCTATGTGCTTAGTAATCATCGATAACGAAAATGGCGTTCGGAAATGAAGGAACCAAATCACGTCTCTCGAAAGAGCATCATTCGGGAAATGATATGGCGTTCACGTATCGCTCAGTTCCGTATCCTCGAGGATCGTTTCTCGATGCTCTAGAGGATGCAACATCTTTCGAGGGGCATCGACTAGTTATCGAGAATCTATTTCTCCGCGGGCACGACTCTAGTATTCCTTGAGTCTAGAGCGATCGAATCAGAGATTTGCTCTTCAAAGATATCACACGATGTTTTGGAAATTGTGGGATGGAGCTCGATCGTCCCAGAAATGTAAAGGTTATGGCACTTCAATGGAAATAACTTAAACATTTTTATTATTCAAAAATGAACAATTTTCGAAAATATACAATCTCAAGATATGAATTTTTTTTTCCCCTTGTTATTACAACTTTTTTCTCCGAACATTAAAATTTCTCTCTGAAAAGCAATTTTTCAATTTACATGCATTATATACCCTGTATAGAATCGCTAGGAAGTTAGCGGTGTAAATCGAATAAATGAGTTTTCATCAAATTTTTCAAGTCATTTTTCTTGAATCACCTTCTTCTTTGTTGTTATACAATTTTCACTTCATTCTGTTATCTGAAGTGAGGTTGAATTTTATGTTTAGAAAGATTTCATTCTCCTGGACGACCACTCCTACATCTTTTCTTTTTGCTTGGTGACACGAGACATAAAATACATCTGTTGCCTGTAAGAGAAAAAGATAGAAAGGAAAGAGAAAGAGAAAGAGAGAGAGAGAAAGAGAGAAAGAGAGAAAGAGAGAGAGAGAGAGAGAGAGAGAGAGAAAGAGAGAAAGAGAGAAAGAGAGAGAGAGAGAGAGAGAGAGAGAAAGAGAGAGAGAGAGAGAGTCTGATTCGTACGAAACATTATAATAAACTTACGATGCAGAGGGTACGAGCTGCACGACGGGCTGGCCTAACAAAACGCTTTTGTCGTATCGCGGAACAAAGTTGAATGCCTTTGGGGAGAGAACGAGAAGATGAAATTGGTCGAGGGGAGGATAGCAACTACGAGGGAAATACGAGAAACGTTCGTTGAGTGTAAAGTATAGAATCGGAAAATCGTACACCCACTTTCTAGGAAGATATTGTTGGCTTCGAAAACACTTTCCGTGCAACTTCTGTTCTTTCTTCTTCCTCTTTCAATCTTTACCATTTTTCTGACCTATTTCAGAAAATAAATTTTTAATAGAAACTGTTCTATTGTTATCAAAATACACGATAAACTATAAAAATATATCATTATTACGTTTCAATTTTTTCGATAATAAATATGTTAATGTAATTGTTGTTATAAAACCTTCGCTATATGTATTTTTGTCGAAGCATCCGAAAGAATAAGACACCCCTTCCATCCAACCAACTCGTCTCTTTGAAATAGTAAAAGCATTCCCTTCGCCCCTGTTGCAGTAAAATCGTTCCGCAGGAGAAAGGGAAAGGGAAAGACAGAGGGAGCAAATAGTTGGGAGAAGATGAAAAAGAGGGTTGAAGAGATACGGAGGGTGGGCGCGTGGAAGGTCATCGTTTGTAATAATTCCGTTTCGTTGCATATCAAGGGCGATTTCGAATCAACGACGCGTGCTTGGGGAAGAAGTGCCTACACGCTAGTTGGAACCCTCCTTTTTTCATTGGTGGACGGTGCCAAATACGTTGGTACGATAGAGTGAATCATCGTTCAAGGGGAACCGCAGGACCCTTCGAACGAGCTGTAATAAACGAGACCCGCGTAAAGTCCGGTTACATCGTGAAAAAGAAAAGGGCACCGCCACGAAACCTTGCTACTGGAGAACTCCCACATAAGGGTCATAAGATCAATCGTTTGTTTATGCTAAAATCGTGCCTACCTACGTGTCACGGTTAGTAATAATAACTTTTAGGACGATCGCTGAACTCCTTTATTTTTTCATTCACAAGCTAGTATATATATTCTAAGAAAAAGAATAAAAATAGCATATTTTTAAATACTTTTTTGGTTTAACACCATAGATATCGGATCGTTTATTACGTTATTGCGGATATTAAACGAGAGAATGTCCTGGAACGAAAGAGGGTGACTAGGAAAGGGGTTGAAAGCCGGTTAGTGGGTCTATACTTTTTCTCTTTCTCACTTTTTCTCTCTCTCTCTCTCTCTTTCTCTCACTCTTTGTTGTACTTCGTACCCTCTTGACATCTCGTTCGTATCGATTTTACTCGTATAAATCGAGTACGAAAAACTTGATAATTTTTTAGTATTTTCATTCGTTTGATATTAACGAATAATATGTTTTACTGGATCCACATATCTGTTAATTTCACAGGAATGTAATTGACATATAACAGAGATGCTTGGAAAATACCATGCCGCTTGATTATGCAAATTTCCTTGGTACCCGTTTAAACCCTTCAAATCCACAAAGGCGCAATTAACCGTGCGAGTGACGAGGCACGTGACATTCGCCTAGTTTTGATCTTGAAAATGTTAACCTGATTGTTGCACGTGCATCTAAACAATAAATCTTCTCATCCGTAATATATGGTCCTAACACGTTACTAGTAGTTATTTCAGTGTTTTGATAAGAAAACGATCAAAGAGAATAAAATGACAAAACGATGGAAAACGAATTCGTTGTTACGATAAGATTGTAGACGTGGTATCGAGTCTTTCTCGTCGTAGTTGTTGTCGTCGTCGTCGTCGTCGTCGTCGTCGTCGTGACGACATCGATGTTGGAATCCGAAGAGCTGGACCGTCCTGCTACGATCCAGCATCATTACCGACATCACGGAGTGCTCGTTAGTCTCATTTATATTCGCATGTGCCGTGTACGACTTACGTTATGAGAGAAAAAGAGAGAAGGATAGAAACGGCAAGAGAGTATAGTGTGTGTGCATGTGTAAGATAGAAAGAGGAAGGAAAAGAGATGCTGAAACTCCAAACTGCTCTCTCCCAATGGCAACGGTT
Organism: Vespa mandarinia; assembly: GCF_050613455.1. Lineage (NCBI taxonomy): Eukaryota > Metazoa > Arthropoda > Insecta > Hymenoptera > Vespidae > Vespa > Vespa mandarinia. The sequence goes on along the minus strand of NC_140811.1, from coordinate 13,428,188 downwards.
GCAGAGGCTGGGCGAATGGTCCCGTCCTTGTCTCTCCTCTTCATTTCTCTCTCTCTCTCTCTCTTTCTCTCACTCCTTCTCCCGATTCTCCGTGTAATGCAGCGCGCATGACTCATGGCTTTGCTTGCTCTCGCAGAGTTCTCCGCGTTCTTTAGAAACCTTCCGCCTCGGTAGTAATGCCTTTTTTAACGAGGCAAACTCGCCCGTCATTGTCATCACGGGTCCTTCGCGAAGTTTCACGAGGTTACCTTTATTTTGTGAAAGAGTAAAAGGGGAGAAATACACATAGAAATAGAGAAAGAGATAGATAGAAAGAAAGAAAGAAAGAGAGAGAGAGAGAGAGAGAGAGAGAAAAGGAAAGAGAGGGTTCAGAACGTGTTTTGGGTAGTTCACCTTTAAAAACGCGAGTAGGTGAATTTCGTGCGGTTCGCTTCAAAGGACCTTCTCGTTTTACTCACATTGTCGTTACGAGACAAGTTACCATGTACTGTTTGCAACAAAAGGACCTTTTTAATGTAGCTAAGTAAAATGAATGAATCATCTAGGTTTATATACGAAAGAGACAAAAAGGAAATTACGCACTATTCCTCGCGAATAAAATACTTTTCTTCTTTTTTTTTAAAGAAATCTTTCTTCGATACATTAATTCTCTGAAAGAAGAAATCGCAAGAATTATTATTTATCTTTTTCAAAAAAAAAGTTATGCTAATGAGGATATTGGGGAGGAAGAGATAGAGAGAGAGAGAGAGAGAGAGAATGAATGAGAGAGAGAGAGAGAGAGAGTATGAGATGTTGCCGGCTATACTGTAGGATATTCGTTATCATTAATCACACGTATTGATAGACGAGCACGAGCGTGAATAATCGGCACGATACTCGCTCCATCAATGGTCCTTTTCTTTCGAACCAATTACCCGTAAACTCGCGCGCACGTTTCAATACCTCGACGATCCTTGTAAAAATGATCGAAGAAATTGTTTCAGTATCGGAAACGATAATGATTCGAAAAATAAGGAAGAAAAAAGGAAAAATAAAAGATAAATAAGACATCGATAGTTCTAAGAAATTTTTCTCTTCCCTCTTATTCTTTTTCTTTCTTTGTCAAAGACGCAAACTGTCTTTGTACTCTTTCGATACAAATGATAAGATTACCAAGATCAAACAAGTAATTGTAAGAAAGGACGAATTCGAAGGTGTCTTTTCTTTCAATAAGGGTTAAGAGGTAGTCTGATAAAGGTTCTTTGGTGAACATCAAGAGAGAGAGAGAGAGAGAGAGAGAGAGAGAGGAAGGAAAGAAAGGAAAGAAAGGAAAGAAAGGATAAGAGGCTCATTGGAAAGGCCATGAATCGGAAAAAGAAAACGATGGAAGGACGAAGTCTCGCGTAGCAACACACGCTGCATTACAAGTCCCATACATACTCGATTCAATCTTCCTGCAGTTGCATACCTTCGACGAGAAGAATAAGACAACGACAACGACGACGACTACGACGACTACGACAACGAAGAAGAAGAATAAAGAAGGATGAAGAAGCGTCTATCGACATAGTAACGTCGATATCATCGAAGTGAAGTTAGGTGCGAACGTTGCGTGCATTGGCATGAAAAAAATGAAAAATGATGAGAAGGGAAAGGAGAAGGAAAAGAGGCAATATTTCCTACCTATCTTTCTATAGTCTGTAAAATTCTCGATTTCCGATAGGAAGGAGAATATGAGAGAGAACTTATCGATAGTACGTATCAATACGAGATAAGACGATATTGTATAGGATATAATCGTAAAGAAAGATATAGAACGTCGTAAGATATATATATATATATATATATATATATATATATATATATATATATATAATTCTCTGAAAATATGTTTCTTTGAAAAAAAATCAATCAATCGGATTGCTTCTTATCAAAGAAAATATAGATACGTAATAATGATAATTGTTTTATCGACGATATAACTTATTAGAAAATAACTGTATTCGTTTGCTAAAAGTCTTATATTATTAAGAAAAGAAATAAAGAAAGAATAAACTCGGCGATTAAATTTTCAGAAAGAATACTTACAATTTCTCGGCTAGACTCTATTCTAAACTCTAGTGAAAGATAATGGCGATGCATGTGCAGGTTAACGTTCCAAGATATAAAGTCTTGAAATAATGCGTGATAAAGTATAGAGCGAGCGAGCGAGCAACTTTATCGCCGAGTAAAAACCTTCTTCTCAAGATCTATCGTTTCTTTTTCTACCGCGGCAGAGCCTTTTTCCTCGTCAATTCTCTAATAACCTAATAACTTAAGTACGGTCACCCGATCCCTCCTTTATTTTCAAAAGGAAGAACACGATATGGAACGTTGCGACTCCCTTCGAAAGTTTTAAACCTAAAAAATTTACTATGCTATGTGGACGTTGAGACGAGAGAATTCTCTTAACATTTCAACGTATTGTTTCGCTCATACGTATGTAAGTACTACGTAAGTACATACGTGCTCGTCGTACAGGTTTTACTGCTGCCACCGTAAAGTGCTTCGAAAAGGCGACCGACTTTCAAAATCGAAAGCAAACTTAAATACCATTGTTTAGAAGAAACGTGACTAAATAAAGTGAAGCTTCATCGATACACGCTGATTATTATGAAAATCGATGACAATGAGAAATGTTGAAACGTTGCTTATAAATAGAAAAGAATAAAAAAAAAAGGTTATTACGAAACGAGTCGTTAATCTTTACGGCAATTCTTGTTTAAAAAAAAAAAAAATAACCATTATTTTTAATGAATTGTATTGGGTAAAAACCCAAGAAAAGGCCGGAAAGAGGGGAAATGAAAGAAAGAATATGACATTAAAAAAATATAATTTTAGAAGGCAACTGTACTCATATGCAGATAAGAAAAAGTTGATACGAATGAGCTTGAAATGCCCATTGGTAAGGTATCGTAACCGAAAGATAAGAGTGCGTATGTAAACATTTCTGGTTTTCAAAGAGGAGGGTCGAGAGAACGTACGATCAGTGCCAGACTTCTCGCTTGAAGCATATAAGACGCGCGCGACCACAGCTCGTCGGCCAACCCCAATGGGTTAATAAATTTACGTTTGTTTGTTCGGGACGCCACGAAGAGACCCTTTCGGTTATCACCTATTTAATCCTATCTATTTTGAGAACGGTAAACGACACCATTACTGCTAACCTAAATCCATTCTTAAAATCTAACTCAGGGCCATTATTTATCGTCCCGATAAATTAGTACAAGTTTTCCAAAAAAACAAAAACAAAAAAAAAAAAAAAGAAAAAGAAAAAGAAAAAAAAGAAAAAAGAAAAAGAAAACAGGACAAAATTTTCCACAAATATTCGATATGGAATCGTTATAAGAGAATTACTTCTTAGAAAAGGAATCGGTAAAGATTTACGATTAGAGTTCGAAAAAACTAAGTGTAGTCTCAAGCACGCTTTCATGGCATGGCGTCTACCTTTACTTACACGACGCTCGAATTACGTGTACTCCAGAAATAACGCGAGACTTCTTTGTCGAGACACGTAACCCGACTACCACTCGAGAACAATGCCGGTAAGTCCAAAGGCGCCTCCTTAAGCCTTTCGCATGTTATACGTCCGAGCACGCATATCCACATACACACACACACATACATACGTACATACATACATACATACATGTATGTATACGCATAACGTTCCTACGTTACAAACGTCCACGCAAGGATCGTCTTATCGAATACGATTGTGTGCGCGAGCAAACGTGACCGTGAGTACTTACTCGTAGAAAACTTTGCCGTTCTTCTCGAGACCAAGCAAATGCACACAAGGCACGCATACAAAGAGAACGATAGATGTACAAACATAGGCGTTACGTAGACTCTAAAAAGACAGACTTCTCCATTCCTTTTCTCCGTTTCTTCTCTCCTATGGTTTCTCTCACCTTGGTTCACGTTCCTTTTTATAGTAAGATTTCTATATTTCTTTTTTTTTTTCTTCTTATTCCTTTCTTTTATACTTACAGAGCATTGCTCTAATCTTTCAATAAACATTTCCTCTTCATTCGTCCATCTATATCTGTCTATCTATCTGTCTATTTGTCTGTCTGTCTGTCTGTCTGTCTGCCTGTCTGTCTGCCTGTCTGTCTGTCTGTCTGTTTCTCTGTTTATCTCTTTCATCTTTTACAACAGGCAATAAAATTCGCGATCTTTTACTTTGCCAAACAGAGCGCGAGCGTTTTCGAAGAAGTCGATAAAACGATTTTTTCTTTTTTGTTAAAGTAAGTCGAGAGGTACGGCGCTTCAAGATTCCCGGGCGAATGTTCGTATTCCTCTCTCTTTTCGAGATCGGCCGCGTTTTATCGCTTTACCGCTTTTTAACTTTCACGGAAAACGAAATCTTCTTCTCGAGGAGTAAATCGTCCGTGTAATCATCGCGTCGTCGAGGATCGAGTCGAAGTGATCGTCGATAACGCGGCCATTTCTTATCTACTTTCATCTCCTTTCTTTCCATAATTTTTTTTTCCTTCGTTCCTTTGTATGCGCAAGTAAATTCTCAAACGACCCGCCTACTATTCCTCACAGCGAACGTAGATATTTATTTGTCAAATTGCAAATCATCGATTATCGGGTTAACGATGATACTCTTCTTCTAACAATTATAATTTCAATTCCACTATCGTTCGATTTTAATTGCATAATAATTTTAATTTTAATATACTCGAAAGAGAATTACCTATTCCGTCTACTTTTTCGAATAAATCTTGCGTAATCCGATTTGTCAAAGTTACATACGAACGGGGGTATAACATGCTTTCGTACAGTAATTAAACAATTCATATCGTTTGACCATATTATATCGAAATAAATTTTAACGAACTATATAATAACCATTTAAGATTGGAAATTAAAAACCATTATCACTTTTTTCTATAATTCAAATAAGCTTCCGTCGAATACTCTTGGTCCATGACGTAAATTGAATTAATAATATATTTCATGTAATTTAGTTTGTTAAAATCCCGGCGACTGACGATATCATCGACTAAAGTCGAAAAAGAATTCGATTTATTTTTTTTCAAACGATAAAGCACGAATGTCCGAGAGGAAGTCACGAGAGCTCGTAATTCCCTTTTCTCGAATTTCGAAGGAACGAGTTTACTCACGCGATCCAATACTAGGGAGGAAATCTCTAAAAGGACGACGATGTTGCGGTTCGTTTTCTCGAGGCGAGTGCGGTACATAGATTGGCATAAAAACAGTAGAAGGTGAGCAAAGGTTTATTCGAGCGCACATTATCTGCAATATCGTATGTATGTGTGAAACTACCACGATCACAGGACCGAATTAGAGAAGGAGCTTATTACCAGAACGGCAGCTGTGCACGGCTAATCCTATGTTGCTTGCTTTCCATGGCCGTAGATACACCGGAGGTCGACCGACGAACTTCTCTCTCTCTCTCTCTCTCTCTCTCTCTCTCACTCTTTCTCCCCCACTCCCTCCGGTAGAAGGGTTGGTTATTGTCTCTAATTTAAAGCAACGATTTCCTGTCACGCTGCCTACGAGCTGTAAGCACTGCGCTACGCTTCTGCCCGTCCATTCATTCGTTTCCTCCTCCTCGTGTTCTCGTTTCTCTTTATCTCTCTCCCTCTCTCGAGGTTCTTGAGAACAGAGTTACATACATTACGTAGATAAGTCAGGCATCAGTGTGGAGAGACGTGTGGGCTTCCACGACGGTGGCCACCGACGTTGTTGTCGCCGTCGTTGCCATCGTCGCCGTCGCCGTCGTCGTCGTCGTCGTCGTCGTCGTCGTCGTCGCCGTCGTCGTCGTCGTCGTCGTCGTCGTCGCCGTCGTCGTCGCCTTAGTCTTCGTCTTCGTCGTCGTCGTCGTCGTCGTCGTTCTAGTCGTCGAGGTTTTTTCTCCTTTACTTCTTCTTGCATTGAATGCATAAACGAAGTAGGCAAAAGAAAACGTGTCACGAATTAAGTAAGAAGAGAGTAAAAAGTTCATCGCATAGTTTGGCTTCATCAACTCATAAGAGCTTAGAAAAGAGGTCTACGCTTACTTTCGTCATAAAAAAAAAAACTAAGATAGAGAGTTTTAAACAATATCTTATTATCGGACTAATCGGATTGTTGGTTGTCGACAAAATTATTAGTAATGTACGAAGGCTTACCTAAATATAGCATGAAAAACCAATTAAGGAAACCAAGAAAATTACAATGTTATTCCTTGATTAAACATTAGAATCAATATTTTCTCGATTCGTTAAACGACAAAGATTTTTCTTTCAAACCTATAATTTCTATCTTTCATTTAATTCCAATTTCAACAATTATTTCAATATAATCTAAGACGCACGTACAATTCGATAAAAAAGAAAAGGGACGAATGATTCATTGCTTTTTAAAAGATAAAATCTCATGCGTCTCGAGAAACGATAGGCACGAATTTTCGTACGCGAATGCAATGAACATTAGGAAGTCGCACGGAGCGTGCGGAACGAACAATTACAATTCGCACCGCGTAGGAAACCTCAATGTCGACCCACGCGCCTTGTCGTCACGTACGATGCAAACGACAGGACGAAGAAAAGGAGAAGAAGAAGAAAGAGGTGGAGGTTGAGGTGGAGGAGGAGAAAGAGAAGGTGGAGGAGGAACAGTGCGGCAAACGACTGGCAAATTGCCAATTGCCTACAAAACGGACGTCGATGACGAGAAACCAAACGGAACTCGACGACGATCGATGATCCTACTATACTACAATCTTCTTTGAAAAATATTATTTCTTCTTCGTGAAGTGAAAGGAAAGAAGTAAAATGGAGAATAGATGAGTATAAACAAAAGTATATAAAGCTCGTTCGTGCTATTATCCTTTTATATTAGACAATTATCTCTCCTTGCATCGCGAATAAAATTATTGCGGATAAACTTTTTCCCTCTTCCTTTATTTTCCTTTCTTCTATTTTTTTGCCTTCTATCAAGGATCAGTCTTAATTAGAAGCAATTTGTATTTTAAATTTATAAAATGATCGATTTATTAATCTATATCGAATCGTTGACAAAGAAACGTTTCTCCTAAAAATAAGAACAAACGAATCCATTAAAAACATTTCTGATAGAAAAGAATACGATTCCTTTTTCTTTTTTTTTTTTACATACAAACGTATAACGAAACAATTTAGAAATTTATTTCTTTTTTTTTTCTCTTGATTTATTCGCCCTTCTATATTTAGAAAACTTTCTCTGACATAGGTCCATAGAAGATTCCCAAACAAGAATGCTACTACCTAACCGCTTTGAAGATGCAGAAAGAGAGGGAGAAAGGAATGGATGGTATTGTTCAAATATAGTAAGTAAAATATTTTTATAAAAATAAAAATAAATATTTTCTTTTGCAGAAGTTATAGAAATAAAATTTCAACAGAGAATATATACTTTTTGATATTTCTTTTACTGCGCCGACATATTTCTGCTTTTTATTTCTGAAAAATCATGTAATCCAGGTGATAAGAGAATATGAAGAAAATATATCATAAAGGAAATAACATGAGGAAATTGGAAATAATCGAATTCATATGGGAAAATAATTTTTATAAAATGCAATCGATAAATTTGATTCTATATGTAGATACACACAATCGCTCGTAAGTTGGATTGATCTTAAGCTTATAAAGGAAAGTATATTGAAACGATTGTAACTATTCGAAAATATCAATATATTCGATCTGCTTATGAATTTTACAGACATAAATGATTTATGTGTACCTTTCGTATAGCTCGAACTTTCTACGGTGTATGCACCGTTTGTCTCTAATGATTCCGACATTGATATCGAAAGCCGATCCGCTTAAGTGCGTTTGAACTGGATCACGAGTTCGTGTGTAACCATATGGTATTTTATATAACTTGTACAAAAGAATATTAAAGATTATATAGAAACAAACGTTCTATATGCAAAATCAAATTCTTCTTGGAGCGGATATCGATTGTCTTAACATTTTTCTTTCCTTTGAAAAAAAAAAAAAAAAATAACTCTTTGCTTGTCACGTCGTTCGTCCTGTTCTAAAGAAAGTTCATTAAAATTTATCGAATTAGAAGTTCCGTGGGCGTTTCTACACCCTTCCATTCTCATTAACGTTGATATATTTTTATTAACGGAGCTGGCTTAATGATCGCTAAAGAAGCGGAAGTTGATCGTTTGCATCATTCTGGTCCAAGATTAATTTTGAAAGATACAATGATGCAATCGTTTCTAAGAAAAGATAAGTTCTTGAGAAGAGAAGCAAAACTAAAAATAAGAAATAATAATTAATTCTGATTCGTCCGGAAGGGTATTCTTCTTAAGAAGACAACAATAAAAGTCGAAATGGTAGAATGAAGCTACGAGACGATAAACAAGGAATTGTTTTTCGATCCTTACGATACAACTGGCATTTTCATTCGACTACCAGTCGAAATTCTCCGTGAGAATTGTAAGAGGAATCGAGAGCCGTTCATCGAACGCCTGGTAAACAGGTATGTGTGGATAGAAAAGCTTCTACCTGCTGTGGTTACAAGGTTATCGGAACTCTGGTTCATGAGAATGTCTATTAAAAGAAGTCTTCTATAAATTTCAAAGAAAAGCTATAACGAACCGAATCTTTACATATTCTATAATAATAATTAAGCGACATTAATGATACAATATTTCAAAAATTTCAAATGTAATAAGATTCTAATTTAACGATTTCATGTAAATTTTAAACGTAAGATACCCGGCGAACGTCATTCGTTCTACTGTGACAAACTTAATCCTTAAAGACGTTCCTATACTCGCACAGTTAGAACTTGAAAACAATGGAAATGCTTTCTCGTAAATTCGAATTCGCGGCAAACGACGAATTTCTCCTCTTTAAGACTCGTAAGCTACTGTTATTTCTATGGCTGACATTTTCAACCGATGCAAATGCCGTCTACAATAGAAATGACGTTTTACTATATATCTTCTCTCCTCCACTTTATGGTACTTCGCACACATTTAATCCAAAGGCGACATCGAGTTATCGTTCGAAAGTCTATCAAAAGTTACGAAATGATAACATCGAAACGTTCGCGACAAAGCACTCGACACCTCCTTAACTCCGACTCTTCTTCTCAAAACTGATGTTTCAAACGTATCCTCCCAACTTATCTAACAAGTTTCTTTAACAATAATAATCTCTATCTTCCTCGACGTTTCTCTTCCCTGTCAAACCGAAGAAGTTAATGTTAAAGACGTTAATGTTAGCATTTAAGATGTAAAACGTGAGATTTAATGTAGATCGTATTGTCAGAAAAACACTGTACGATTTTCAACAAAAATCCTTATTGAGAAATTAATTACATAAATTTAATTTGAACTTATCCATCTATAAAAATGTTATATATTGTATACACAAATCTTTGACTTTCATATTATTTTAACTTTAACGTACAGCAATTACAAGTCTATTCTTAATTGCGTTATTAAATTAGAAAGCCGAAGAAGTCGAATTTTCATGAAAAAATTCTAGCACGAAAGGGCCTTTTAAAAAGAAATAAGCTCGAGTAATAATTACACATAAAAGCATAAAGAAATGAATTCAAACGTTAACGAGTCCTAGAAACAAAACTTTTCGTAGACGTAAGCACGCGTACAGACGGACATTTTCTCAATTCGTCGACTACGTTTCCCGAGTTCTTTTCTCCGTAGGTGCACGTGTTGCTCCGTTCCTCGTCTTTTTCATGCTCTGCTTACGACGTGAGTGGAGGTAAGTTTGCTTCAGGTTTGTAGCTAAGAACGGGAGAAGGAGAAACTTACTAGACATGCACAAAAGAGAGAGAGGGTGGGAGGGAAGGGAGAGAGTGACATTTTCGCCGGTTTGTGTTTATAGACAAGCTCGCGTAACATTGCTTTAGCTCGAATGCGAGTATGAATGCGCGTAATAGTTATTCGTGATAACGCGTTAAACGAACGATAACTATATTCCTTTCTTCTTCGTAATCATTTCGTTCATCATTCTATCTTAGACAGTAAAATAAATGCAAGAATGTGGATTCTTTGATTGGCCTAACAAAATTCAAGGAAGAAATATCATTAAAGTATAAAGACTCCCTTCAATAAAATCACTTTTCCTTTTATCATGTTCATTACTGTGATTATTTAATCATTACTGTGATTATTGATCGGATTGATCTGATAATAAATATACGCGTACTGGAATCAATGGAATTTATTTTTCACGAGAAATCTCTCGTATATTCACCGTTCGAACTTTATGAGAAGTCGTGTCTATTAAAAAAAATTTGTCAACGAATATATTAACTCATTAAATGTTTTCGAGTTACTAGAAATAAAAAGAAAGAAAAGGAAAAACGCATGTGTTTTCTCGTAAGAAAAATGTGAAGCGGCAAGTATTATCGGTCGAAGCAGAGAAGCAAAGGGATTTCTTTTTTCTCTTTCTCTCTTCCTCCCTCACAAAATTACCCTTAGTCTCGAGGATCAACGTGTTCTGGACGCAGAGAATGAAGGATCGTGGCAGCTGCTCTTGAGAATCGGGACGCGGTAGGGCTTTTATACTTTCGAGCCGATCTTTCACCGACGGACATATTCACCGACGTGCTTCATTTTACGATCGCACACGACCCCAGAGAGAATGAGAAAAAGATGCGACAAGGATTTTCCTAGGCTTCTTAAAGCTTTTTTTCACTTCGTATTCGGAGGATCGCATTCGCCACGTCTCTACGTCATTAATCCTCATCTCGAAAGACAGGCGCATTCGGGCTAAAGACTTCGGAGCATCCGAGATTACTTCTCCTTTTTTTTTTCTTCTTTCTCTTCTTCGTTTAGTACCACCAACACTAACATTGCTCCTACTATTACCGATGGCTTCTACTTCGAAGCGATAACGAAGAAGAAGCTAATTCTTCCAGGAGATTTAGTTCCATGCAAGTCGATCGAAAGGCATTGCCTCGCAGCATCGCAGCTCGAGTACATTAATCAGCACTTATCTACTCCACTCGATGGCTTTAGGTGTATCTGTTCGAGAGAGGCGGCGTGTGTTTCTAGGACAGACAATGGCTAATCGCCGACCACCTGTCTCTGTCGTAATCGCGCGAGCGCATTCGCTGCAATTAACGAAGCCTCCTTAACATACGGACACGAACGACGGGCCAGGTCAAAGCACCCGTGGAAACCTGACTACTTTCACGGAGTTTATATACGCTTAGTCTACGTATAGGCTCGTCTTTCACCGTCGTCGCCATTCTCCTCTTTCTCCTCCTCGTCAGCTTCGATAATAGCTCCAAGATACTTTTACGAGGATTAAACGAGTGCTATCAACGAGACGTCGTTAGTCAGTCACTCGACAAGAACTTTATAGCTAATTTTTTTTTTCTTCCTCGAAACGATGAACACGGAGGATATTAATGGCTCTTTCTTTTCGAATTCGTATAAATTTGAAATTATTTTTAAACAAAGCGAACGTGCCAATTTCAAATATCGAATTTCGTATTATTTTATAAAACTTCATATTTTTTTCAACTCATTCAGAAAGCACGATACTACATAAAATGTAGTAGTAATCGTCTCGAACAGATTTTCTTCAATCCGTTGTCCGATCGTTAATCTTCTCGTTCTAAAGCATAAATTTTAATCAAGCTCCAGTTCCGACGTTCTTTCCATTTCGATGGAAGAAACGGTATCTTCTCGTGGCAATTCCCTATTCTACGAGTGTCCTGCGTGTTACGGTTTTCCTTCCATCTTCTTTCTGAGCTTGGCCTCTCAAGATCCCAGTTACTCTCAGAAAATTAGAATTGTCCACGTCTAGCTATACGACCATTTTTCAACGAAAGGATCTCACTTCCTATTTTCTACGGATTCTATGTCGGTACAAAAAGGAATAAAAGAAAAATAGAAGAGAAGAAGGAAAGGGAATAGTCTACGCGTATAGGCTTCCACGATATGGAGGAAGGTTGAACATAAAATTCGAGAAGACGGCAGTTAAATTTTTCTTTATCCAAGCATATTCAACAAATTGACGTTGGATTTTAAGCAATAGGAAAAAATTACTAATCGAATGTAAAAAGAGCTTCGCTGTACGCATACGCTTCGTGGAATGTAAGAAATAAACCGGATGAAGTATCGAACCCGCCTCCTAAGCAAAATTACTATCGATTAGTGAGAAACGCCAACGGTAGTGTTAAACTATGGCCTTTTAACAGCAGCAACAGAAGAAGAAACGTCGTCGTGGTAGCAACAGACACCTTAGCTCGAGGGAGACAAGACCGCTCTCGACCTTCCGACGAATGCCGTTCGATGCTTTTCTGACCAAGGCTAGATGGAAAAAATTTCGAGAACTGGTTTCTCACCAAGAACCAAACTTGTCTCACGTTATAACGAACTTAAGAACCAAAGGATTTCACCATCCGAGGAAGAAACGAACATAGTAATTTATTTCTCATGCTACCATCGATGTCTATCTTTTATGCGTTTTTCTTAAAACAATAATCGACCGGAATAATTTGTTCCCTTTCTTTCTCTCTTTCTATCTCACAATCGATACGTATTGTTTCCTATCGAACCAACGTAATCCATCGAATTGGATACGTTCCGTTTCAGTCAATTTTGATTACCATGCTCTTTTTTTTTTTACAAACATATTTCAATTTACGTCCGTTAGGTATATAATAAGGATTAAATCGAAATTCCAGATTTTTGTCGAATAAAATCTTTTCTTTTGTTCAGAGCACCTTTTTGATTTTCCATTACAAATTGATCCTTCCATTACTAATTTCTGATACAATGAACCATTTTATTTTTATACTCTATAGATATCGGCTATGGTTCTATATAATTATTGAAAATTATAGATCAGTTATGATATTGATCACATATTGTAAATTATACGGAATTATGTTAAAAGTAAGATTATTTACGATGACGACGAAAATAGAAAATGGAAATTTAAAAAGATATGGCAGAATTTTGTTTGCTTTCAAAGTCGAAAGATCTTGTCGAACGTTCCCAGATGAAATAGGAGAGCTCGAGCAGCTACGAAGACCAAGCCGTGAGTTTGTTGACACTGCTGTGAGCCGTACGCGTTCTCGATGTCCTCGTTAAAAACATCGTATCAGCAAACGTAGTTAATGAAAACAAGCGGGTCAGGTACCATCGTGCCTGTTCATCTCACGATTACCGGAAACCCAAAATATCCTACGACCAAACTCCCGACGAACAAAGAAGCCGCCTGTCCGTTCAGTTACGTGTTTACTTCGTTACATGCCCTGTTCAAATATATTTACATATACCAAATTAAACCAAACGCAAAAGTAACGAAACCGAATCAACAAACTTCATTAATTATCTTGTATAATTAAACTCGAATATTTATCTATCTATATGGAAAAGTTAACAAATAGTAATTATTCTGATTAAATTACATAGTTTGCATTTTTAAAAATTTTATATATCCTCGGTAGATATTTTTTCTACTTAATAAAATCAATTAAAATATGAAATTAAATTTTTGAAAATTTCTTTCGTTATTTTTTTTTTCTAAACTTGAAAAAAATGATGACTCGAAAGGGTTCATGAGGCCCCTACAGTTAATCCGTTCCTGCCTCGGTCTGCTTGTCTGTACTCGCTCTCCAGCCTCTCAGTCTCGACTCTGAAGGTAAAATAATCGCTTCGTGCTGTAAGAGAAACTCAAAAACGAATCGAGATTACCCACCACACGAAATACATATCTTCTTGCTTCTTACGTATATGCTCTTTCTTAGAATTCTATCGATAACGCGACACCATTTACATTTTCTTAAGCGATAAACTTTCATTTGATTTAATTCATTAAGTAAGATAATAAAAGTAGTTTTTCTTAATTTTTTTTCTTTTTTTTTTTTTTTTTTTTTTAAATGATACTCATTTAAAAGTATTTCATACATTTTTAATGTCACATATGTAAATTATTTTCAAAAGTGAAGGTTATCAGTAGGGTTCACGATGACAAAACTTTCACCGATAGCAAAATCGATGAAATATATTTTAACGCAAATATCAGAAAGAAAAAAGAAATCGTTCTTCGTCTACATTGATTATAGTCGAATAACATCTGATCGAACGGAATTCGAGAAGTGCCATTCGTTCTCTCCGTCTCTATTTTACAATTGAATTCTTACGGTTATAACTTTGCTCCTTGGTAACACACACCTGATAGAATTTGCATGAACTTTTATTCCACATTTTAGATTTGAAAGGAAACACAGAAATCGACGATTTAACTTGATTCCCGTTCTACTTCGATAGAAAGTTTCCTTCCAAACGCACCAATGCTCATCTACTTTTCTTTCTCAATTGCGGAATGGAAAAAACGAACGAAATGTCCGATCTTTTTTACGCACCGTTCCGTTCGGTCGTTTAACTCGCACACGATTCTCGCAAAATCATCGTCTTTTTCTCGCTCGCATCGAATTCCCATAAAAGAAGCTAACGGCGAGAACTCTCGTCGAAACGAACGATCAACGATTTCACGCGAATGGTTCCGCGTCTTGCGGTTGAAGAAAACTTCTTCCATAAGTCGTAGAGATAGAGACAGAGGGAGAGGGGAGAGAGAGAGAGAGAGAGAGAGAGAGAGAGAAAGGAGAGAGAAAGGAGAGAGAGAGAGAGAGAGAGAGAAAGAGAGAGAAAGAGAGACACGCACGCTCCATCGACGACGCCATTTTGCGTAATGAAGCGCGAAGCCGCCAGCCACGAACGATCTCAACGATTTAGAGTGGATCCTTACTTGCGTATTTATATATATTTGTACGTTCTCGTACAAGTACGCGTCAAGCTACAAAAATTAAATTTTCACTTTCACTGTTCACGAGTTTTTTTTTTTTTTTTTTTTTTTTTTTTTTTTTTCCGTTAAAATAACGATATTCTCTTTTATCCAAAGTCAACGGTCACAAGCACGTAAGAAAGAAACGCACGAACCTTGTAAAAACGTTGTCCTTGTCCAACGAAGAGCTTCTTTCTTCTTCGTTCCCTTCCTTTGTTCGGCCACTCGAAGATAGGTATTTCTCTTCCAAGTTTCCAAGCAGCTGCGGGGACACAAGAGGAAGAAACTCCAAATAGGTAATCCAAATACCGATTTTTTTTCGATAATCTCACTTTTTTCGCGCACGTTATATCTTTCAAGTCTCACTCTACGTACTTAAAATATATACATTAATCTACATATATATGTATATATATATATATATATATATATATATATATATGTATATAATATTAAATATGTTGAAAGTAAAACAAGCACGAAGAACGCGTTTCGAATCGCATTACGATTCTTTACGTTCACGCGTTAACTTTTAAATAATAATATTCTTTTTTATTTCTTTTGTCGTTTTATACTCTCACTGTCACTCTCTCTCTCTCTCTCTCTCTCTCTCTCTCTCTTTTTCTCTTTCTTTTTCTCTTTCTCTCTCTCTCTCTTTTTCGTAGGTCCAACACACTCTAAATATCACTTTTTAAACGCCTTTCCTTTATCCTTCGCGAAATACATGTATCACTCGAATGGAAGTCAGGAAGAGGAAGTCAGAAAACAGGAATAATCTCAAAGGAGTAATAATAATAATAATAATAATAATAATAATAATAATAATAATAATAATAATAATGATAATAATAATAAAAAGAAGAAAAAAGAAAAAACTGTGAGCAAGAAAGAACAGGCGTAAACAACGGAGGACGCGTTTCGGTTAGCCGCCTCCACGTGGAAGTCGGCAACCGCTTCAAACAGGATGACCGTCGCGTCGGAGCGGCAAGCCGAAACTAGCGCGCCGCGCGGCGCCAGAGGAAGGCAAGCCTAGAAGGCCTCTGCTCTTTCTCTCTCTCTCTCTCTCTCTCTTTCTCTCCCTCTCTCTCTCTCTCCCTCTTTACCTTTTCCCCTTCCATCTTCACCACAGCTGCCTCTCCCCTCTCTCCATCGCGCGCGCACTACTGACACACACACGCACATTCTCTTCGACCGTGACATGGTCACTCCTTTGTCTATCTATCTTTTTTTCATTCGTATCCTTAACGTCTTCTTATTATCTTTGTAGATTCAAAAGTTAATAAAAAAAAAAAAAAAAAAAAATATATATCTCCTTGTTTTGCTTCATTCAAATTCAACAACCTACGTAATACTCCTAAGTTCTGGAATGTTGATATTTTGTATTTTTTTTTTTTTTCTTTTTTCTTTGCCGAGCTAATGCAAATAAGTACGTAGTATCTTTTTCTAGTTATTTTCATCTATTATTTTGCGTCTCTAGTATCAAGGTTATCTCTTTCGAAAATATTTACATTCTTATTTCATTGTAGAGATACATACGCGTATACGCCTTAATTTAGTACCATATAATATCTTTTATTTATTTGTATATATTAAAGAGCAACGAATTATTACGATGTTTATATTAATGAAAGAGCAGTAAAGAGTAGTAACCAATATTTTCATCAACATTTCATTATAAAATTACAAATATATGTATCTAATAAATATATGAAATTACTCGAAAAGGTATAAAATTACTTCACATTCTCCTTATAAATGAAATACATATTGCATTTACTCTATTTCTCATTACTGTATATATATTTATAAGATTTCGCTTCGTTACTCTTACTGGTTCACCGAGTTCAAATGAGGATTTCTTTGGAGAAAGGATACGAAAGGATAGATAGATATATACATACAAACTTATATATGTATCTACATAGGTTTTCCACTCTGTTGAAACAAAGTAAGTACATAAGCGTAATTCAGGAATCGAAGACAAACCAGGTAATTACTTAAATCCGAATTTCGATCATCTGAAGATTTTCGAAGTACGCTCGAACGTTCAGAATGAAATTGAGATAGTAAAAGAATGTTCGAGAAGAAAATATTCGAGAATACGAAATTAATTGTTACCAGAGTAAATACGATATTTTTATTTGTACAAACATGATGAACATTTATTTCATTAGACATCCCCATGTTTCTCTTTTTTTTTTCTTTCTTTTTCTTTTTTACTAATTATAAGATTTACTGATTGCAATAATGAAATGCATTCGTGTATAGAACATTGAAACAAATTTGAAGGGTAAAGGCACGTCCTATATGAAGCGAGTTGATTCCAACCTAAATCAACGTTCTCGTTCTCCTCATTGCTCTTGTCATCGCCATCGTAGTCGTCGTCGGCGTAATTAAAACGCAATAAGGCAGATAGAAGTGATCAGAAAAGTAGTAGATGTAGTGTGTGCAAGCGCGGTCAAAGCGCGACGTTGCGTCGATGGCAATGTGGTAAATTGCATTTCGATCTATACAAACACGAGATTGTAAACGTGCTAGTGAAATGTAGTGACCGTACCGAAGTACCCTATTTACTCTCACGGTAGCAAGCCGAACTAACGGACTGTCTGTGTACTAGGAACTTGCAGAAAGGGTGTACAGATTAAAGCTCTGTCTCTCTCTCTCTACCTCTCTCTCCTTCTCCTATCTCTCCTATCTCTCCTATCTCTCTCTTCGAGTACGTTTGCGCCGACTCCACGTTCCATCCTCCCCTTACAATCAGCTCGAATTGTGTGCAATGGATACCATTACCTTAATTAAGAACAAACTTTCGTCGCGGAGTTTTCGCGACTAGTAGCCGGCCACTCGACCCTGTGGTAAAGAAAAAACTTTTCTATCGTCTTAGCGTACCATACTTATCTAAGTTTTTCGGTATCCTTCCACTCTTATCTTGTTATCGGGATTAGACTATCGTCTTTTGGAATTTCGTCGAATTACTATTCTTTGTTTCCTTCTTTTTTTCTTTTTTTTCTATCTTTAACAATAAGTACAAATTTCAGATTCAACTTTTTATCATCGTATCAATTTTTTCCACACACCACTGCAATATATATCTGCAAACGAAATTGATATACACGATGTGATAAAATAATCGAAGAATAATAATAAAAAATTTCAAATAACTAAGGGAGAAAAAAGGGAAATAGTAAGGAAGCCTTTCATAGACGACTTACAAGGCTATCAACCTCTAAGCACCCATTAACCGACCATCTTCGAGTTCATTTGTGTGCGTTCGATTGCGTGAGAGCGCGTATGCGCGAGTAGCTCCTAAGTGTACAACTCGCCCGTTTCGTAGCGCATTTTGCCTTTACCGTCCATAATTTTGCGGTTCCAAGCAACACCGCTGATTAGACCGCGAACGCTCCTGTTGATGCCGACGTTGACTGTATCTATGTGTATGTGTTGGTTGTCGAGAGGTAAGCGTAAATGAAAATTACCTTTCCGTACATCGATCAGAAGTTTGATTTATCCACCTACGTCTTGCAGGAAAATTATCTTAGGTTTACTGTTATTTGGATGATGTTTAAGACGCAATTATCTATGTACCTTGATACTCGAAAAACGATCGATCATTCATCGACTTCAGATCGATATTGATTCAAGAAAGAAATGTCAGACATCACGAAATATCTATGAGATGTTCTATTCAAATTTCTCACGTCAAAATGACTGAAAATCGAGATCGATTGGGTCGATCAAGTTACTCGTGTTCGCCTAGAGACACATGACGCTGCAAAAAGTCATAGTCGTCGTTGTCTGTTGCGATAATAAGTATTATACGCTCGAGCAATATCTCCCAGGCTTAAAAGCAAATCCATCAACAATAACTTTTATCAGTGAACCGTTGTTCATTGATCGGACGTGTCGCCTTGCTTACGAGAGAGAAAGAACATTCTTTCTTTTTTTTTCATTTTTTTTTTTTTCTTTTTTTACTTTTATATACTACATATAGATATTTGGAATTCAATGAAAATTGCATTGAAATCAAATCGATACGAATAAACGTTCGTGACTTTCGGATTTATGCTTCAACAATCCCTATATGCGAGGTTACTTTATAATCAACTAGCGCTGATTCCGATATAATGACAACCATGCACTATGCCTGGCGCCAGAGAAATGATTTCTGACGCGCGATGAGACGCGGTAAAAGAGAAGACTAGCCGGTCGTACAATTGTCTCTCAAGTAAATTTCGCTTTTAATATTCTTTCTTTTATCCTTTTTTTCTTACACCCGAGTGGATTTACTATGTTGCGCGTCTCAGGTCTATTACGCAAGCCGGTTTGATTTCCTCGAGATAAATTCTATATGAAGTCTTGTAAGTATCTACGCGTTTGCTATCTTTCTCAATAATATTTACGAACGATTAATTATATCTT
This sequence comes from Vespa mandarinia, assembly GCF_050613455.1. NCBI lineage: Eukaryota > Metazoa > Arthropoda > Insecta > Hymenoptera > Vespidae > Vespa > Vespa mandarinia. The sequence continues at coordinate 13,408,965 of NC_140811.1, read as the reverse complement.
CTTCGTAGGATTGATGAGCAAATGGAGTTTAATTAGCTCTGGAAGAGTCATCGAAGTTAAAGCAAGTTTTCCATTAGGCTGTATTGTCGCGAATAAGTCAGTCTCGTTTGTTTATTATTTCTCCAACGATTCGAAGGTTCGTGTGCCACGGCCTGCCGGCTGACTGGCTGGCTGGCTGGCTGGCCTCGACTTCGATCGATTCCAGAAGATCTCGCCGGGATCATAACCTTCGTTCGGCCATTACAGCGATCATAAATCATTCGAGGAAATTACATCGTAGTGCTCGCGTGATGAGAGAATTACTTTGACGATGTATAAGGGTACCTTTCTGAGACGAATTCGTACGAAAAATATCTTCTTCGGTGGTTTCGAACGATTTTCGCTCCCTACGAAGGATCATGAGTTTTAGAACATAGAAAGAGCCTTGACTCTTTTACATGTCATTACGAGTAATAACGATCATAGAAGTCAGAAATCAAATATAACATATAAACGCGAGGAATATTGCGTTAAATTACGTTGTTTTCTCTTTTTTTTTTTTTTTTTAATTAGAATTTCAACATAGAATTAGATCATTTTACCGCGAAAATAAATGGAAATTCGATGTGAAAATTTATCTCCTATTTTTCGAGGTTTTCGGACTTTATTCGATGACCTTTCGATTTGAAATCGAATTAATTTAGACCTTCCGTTGGGAGGGCTGCTTCGTAAACAATCAATACGATTATCGTAATCGCGACTCTCAGCACGGTATCGCATAGTCGCGTGTGAGCACGCTCGAGCTCATCCTGGAGGTAGTTGATAGTTGTTTCACTGACAGATAGCAAAACGGGTACGGTGGAACGTTGATTAAAACTGCAATCATTGCGCGAGACCGCAGGATCCGATAAAAGCCCAAACTCCGGACTCTGTCTCCGATGGCGAGCGTCCAGAATAAATGGGTGGCGGCTGCCGTTCGACGGGCAACGGGGGCCAGCCAACCAGAGCCGTTGTTGCGCTCAGGACAGAAACAGTTTATAAAGATTTATCGATCTCGTGACAGAAGAGCTAGGCGCTACTTCCTAACGCTGTAACGCTTTTCTAAATCGAACAGCTTGGTTTTTTCCCTCTTACCTTGGACACTCGAGCGAAACTCACCGTTCTCGACGACCCTTGACCCTTCTCGTCTCGACCAAAGATTGGTACTCTTGAAAGTCGAAGAAATCATTGGACGTCCAACGAGTTGAACGTCGTGAAAGATCCTGGAAACGTTTGCTCGTGCATTGTCGCGAACTTTCAAGTATCTTTTCGCTTTAAATATATCTCGATAACTGCATGGATCTGGCTCGTTTTTTATTTTCACGTTTTTTATTTTTATTTTTTTTATTTTTTTTATTTTTTTTTTTGTATAAATGTTTCATGAAAAAGTTATTCCTTTTTTCTTTCTTTCTTTTATTTATTCATTTATTTATTTATTTATCTTTTTTTTTTATCGTTAATCACGCTGAATATGATATTCCGTTGGAAAAAGGCATCTCGTCATTTTCATCAAGTAAAAAAGCTTTGTGCCGCTAGCTCGCTAAAAAGAAACTTTTTACATACGATTATTATTTCGAAATAGTGATAAATCGATTTTGGGAAGTGTTGTATACTCTCGATGACGAGACAATCGCTCATGCGATTACGTAAACACTTCGAAATAAGATCTCGCGTCGCTCTTTTATATGGAGTGACAAAATCGATAGATACGATTTCGATTAGCATACAAAAGGCGAGAGATAGGCTCGTTTCTAACGTCACGCTTCGATACCACGTAGATTTCTAGACGACAACGAAACCGTCTTTCTTTATCTCTTGTTGCGTCTCCCCTTCTCTTTTTCTCATGGTAAATAATAGAGCAAATCAATCGGTTTGGTAACAGTGAACGTCAAGCTGGCTAGGTAGGAAATCTGTAAAGCTGTCGAGATGTGTTTGCGTCGTTGAAATCAGCTCATGGAAGCTTCAACGGCCGTTGACAAATTACTCTTCCCTAAACCGTCGTAAGCTTGACATTACGTAAACAATGAAACTTCATGCAGTAGGTACATAAACCCTTTCAGTCTCTCCCTTTAATTCTCTCTCTCTCTCTTCCTCTCTCTTTCTATCTATCTATCTATCTATCTATCTATCTATCTCTTTATCAAAGTTGAAAAGTCAATCGAACAGAATGAAAACTATACAATAGATTATAATAGTTAATTACTTAAAATATTCTTTCATAAAATTAAATCAATAAACATTTGACATCTGATCTTAAACGTTGTTTAATCATTTACACGATTTTGTCAGTAATTTTGTCGATTGTAGCAGCAAATCGATTCTCGAGAAGTTGATAAAAAAATAATCGAAAAATATAGAGATTTTGTTTTTTTTTAAAACTCGATGAGCAATCTATTTTAAATATCTCTGGTCTGTTCTCGTTACAAGAAAAAAAAAAAAAGAACAGAAGGATAAAAACGGAGAGAATGATATGAAGAGAAAAAAAACATGCTCCGGACAGAAGTTCTCACGTCGATACGCGTAAAAGGTGGAAATGTCGATGAAAAAACTTTCGAGAAAAGAATTATGAATCCCAGCGGTGTATGATGTCCGGATGAAGGGGGTGTAAACGTTCGTTCGTTCGTTCGTTCGTATATTCAAGCATGATCTCTATGGGAATTCCATCGGAAATATTTCAATACTTACGGGAACCGATGACTCGTGGGAGGACCGTACAACGAAACTCACATTTTCTTTCATCTCGATCTTCTTCAGACTCAGAGAATTCGATAACCATGGTTTGCATGAAAGATGTAACAACGATGTACGTTGCCACGCCTTTGGCTAGCTCTTTTTAAAATGATCAACATATTCACAAGTAGGTACGTATAGATCCTCATTTTTCAAAGATCCTTTTCTTATAGTCGAGTACGTTTCAAAGGGAAACTTACGTATGTTTCGTTTTCTTTAATTCAACATCAATCACGTTTATGGAAAATAATTTTATAGTAACATGATCGTCGTACGATTATGTAGACTTGGATTTAGTCAAGACTATTTGTTCCTTTTAAAGATAAAGCATTGCAATAGCAATGGCAATGTCTTTCCTTTACCCCCGACACAAAGGAACTCGAAACGATGTTCCTGGCGTGGAGTATATTGAGGATGCTGCCGTGGAGTCGGATTACAAAGAACCGCAGGAGCAAAGTTAATTCCCAAGCCGGTCTCTGCTTACGATCTTATACTGCCGTCGGTGCTACGCCAGGATCGTGCGCTTTATTTTATATGAAACAGCGGCCTAAGGAGTAACAGAAATGGACGTGTATAAGCGTCTAGCGGAAGATCCTTAAACACCTAAGATGGTAGCACAAGTTATTCGAGAGAATTGAGCATAGTTTCGAATTGGAGTTGCATCTATTCAAATTCATACATTCGTTTTTATTTATAATTCAGAAAAATTATAAAAGCAGTTAATATAAATTTTCTTCTCTACAATTTTTTTTTTTTTTTTTTTTTTAGATTTTTACGATGATAATAAGTAAGTATGAATCAATCAGACATTGTTCGAGATACATTTTTGACTTTTTAATCTAACAATTTTTGCTAACGTGTATTTTAGTCCTGAATTTGTTCCAGTATTTATACAAAATTAATATACTCTCCGAAGGATAAAATGACCCCATTGATTCGACTACTCGCATAATAGCGATTACGGTATCGCGGCAGAGACAACATACTCCCTGGCGCAATGCACCATACAAGGATTATAGAGCAACTCGAAAGTGCTATGTTCTCGTGATCAGGAACCATATTGTACCCGAGCGCGTACCTTAAGCTGAACGAGGAACGCGCTCTTAATGGACCAACTCGTAATCTCCGTTATGCAGAAAAACGTGCCGCCTTTGGAGACTCCGAACGAATGACTCCGGTGCTCGAAAAACTTCTTCGAAGGTAAAAGTAATCTGACAAAGTGTCGTCGTCCTTTTACCCCTTCCTCTTCTTCTTCCCCGAACATGCAGCATCAAAACGATGATTAATTTTCATGTTGATTTATCAGTATAGGAGTAAGATAACGGACTATGACTCCCTTCTACGATTAAGCTAGCGTACCTTTTTCTTTTCCTATAATTCGCTCGGAAGATGGATAGATAGTTCGATAAATTTTTCTTTTTTCTTTTCTACATAGAACGACGTAGTTTATTACAGTTATTATTAGAGATATCCATAATCGTTCGATCGCACGGAGAATCGAACCGAATTGATTTCCCTTTGAATAGTATAGAATTTAGCGAGAAATTATGGTGGTTCTCTCCCTGGAGAGAAAGTCTTGGAACACCTCTAGAATCTTGTCGTCCGATCGAACCCATTCGATGATATTCTCAGTTCGCATGGTTAATACTTTACGGAGAATGACTACATCGACTTATTTTTCTTTTCTTTTCTTTTTCGCTTTTTTTTTTTTATTTTCTCACCTTCGGATTATCGTCGAATTTGAGAAAGCGAAAGGCGGGGAGAGAATCGTGCGAGCATAATCGATGTTTACCACCGGTAGTTTCGCCAAATTCAACCTCGATTCGCGAGACTCCAAAGGATCGTTACTTTTCGTCGAGCGATATTAATCAAGGCGTTACACTTTCCTTAATCTCCAGAACCAAATTTCAAACAAATTATCCTACAGGATCTCGAGAAACCGAAGGAGCGCTGGCCGCAGGCATTTTATAAATGACGCCCGTGGAATAAGGAATTACGTACATTAGTAAGGGGGTTGTCAACGTCGTTTCCTCGCTCAACCTGCTGCCGCTCGTTCCTTCTGCTCCTCGCACTTTACTTCTCACTCTCTGCTTCTCTCTTTCGATCTTTTCGCTCCTGCGGACCGCCACGCTGGCTCGGCGAAAGCAAGGAGAATTAAGCGGTCTTAAACGCTCTTTGATACTGCCGTCGACGTTTTGAAATATTTTTCTTTGCGATATTACCACGCCGTCCGGACGCCTTAATTTTTAACCCGCGATTCGACTGCCATAATAAAAATGTCGGGGCGCGTATGGCACGTCCTCAGTTTCGTTTCGCTTGCCAAAAAGGAAGGCACCCAACGGTGTTACCAACGCCTGCTACCTTCGGACCAGATTGTCTTTCCTCTCTCTGTCTCTCTCTCTCTCTCTCTCTGTCTCTGTCTTTCTCTCTTTATCTCTCTGTCTCCCTTTTTCTTGTTACATATCCTTTTATTTATACCTCGAAGTAATACCACACTTCGTTTGATTCGGATGAAAATGTTCGATAATAAGTTCGGTTAGGTACTAAATCGTTCCACGGAATATCAATTAGAATTTTATCCTCGATCGGTTTCTTACAAAATTATGCCAATCATCGTATTCGCGATTTTGAAAGCTCTCGTATTTCTTACCAAACTTAAGCCGCAAAATGTAACGTAATATCCTCGTATTCGACGTCGAGAATTCGTATACGATCAATGAAAAAAGACAAAAGAAAGAAATTAGAGGAAAAGAGAAGAGAAGAGAAGAGAAAAAAAAACGATGCAAGGCCAACCATCAGATGTGTTCTGAATTACCAGTCGTTGCTCTCAATCATCATGATTTTCGACAATACCGCAGATGTATCTATGATCCAGAATAGTTTGCCGTTCATAATGTGCCTATTCAATAGAAACGTTTCGAATACGTATGTATACCAATAGTCAATAATAGCATACCAGTCGATTTCACATCAATAGGAGAAAATATCCTTTCCACCTATTTTATCCTATCATATTGGAAAAAAATATCATTGTGTATTAGAAATATTTATATGGATTTGAAATATGGAAATCAATCGAATATCGAAATAATCTCATCAATGTATCACACTTACTGCTCGAGTAATCGTTATTTTCATTAATCTAGAAAAAGAAAAAAATTGAATTGATCTACTCTATATTATTTTAAATATTGAGTATTAAAGGATTTTTCCAGAAAAGTCAGTTTCTTTTAAAAAATTTTATAAAACAAACTCGATCGATTCTTATCGAAGTCACTAAAGAATATCTACTCTTTTTCTTGTAATTTAGCGAAACGTATATGTAGATCTGTAAAATGGTTGGCTTGCAGCGTCGAAAACTTGAATTCCAGGTCGACGATTTTCCAATAGATAATTAGACACCATAGAAAGGCCCGAGAAAGAAGAAAGTACTCGGAGAAATTGGTTTCCTTCGTGGTAGACACACCCGAGGCGCGCCATTATTTCATCCTTTGATTAGATACATACTTACAAATTGAACGTTGTTCAATGCGTGCCAGAGCGAAGTCTAAGGAGAATCATAACGGTTCTTTCGTCAAGTTGCGGAACGTATCCTGCGGAAACGCCAAGCGTTCGTATTAACCTGTGAGTCAATAACACGAGCTCTCTCCACTTCTTTTCCTTTTCCCACCTGAGCCGCGCGTGCCCTCGGTTCTATCGATAATCAAGGTATATCCGTAAAGCAAATAGTAGTTTCCTTAAGTGGCGTTACGAAGCCGCCATTTTCGAAAGTACCTATTCTTCGTACCTATTCTGATCGTGGCCTCAGGGAATTACGAGATCGATCTAAGTCTTTCTAAGTCGACCTATCGAAAGAATCGAAAGGATGTACGTAGGTGAGAAAGAAGCTAAGTCGATCATAGAAGGCCAAGGGGAAGTCATTTATTATAGTTAGACATGAAATCTTCCAAGTGATATCGCATAAGAAGCAAGCCAGTTAGGTTTGTACAAGTGTTGAATTGTAACTTTTACACGATTCCGTGAAAATGCCTTAATTGGATTCTAGAACTGTTGATACTATAGTTGAAACCACATTAAACTCTACGAATCGAGTGGAATCGGTACTCGGTAGAAACACCTCGTGGAGAAGTTACGTCGAACGACTTAACAAGCGTAAAACGGTTGGAGGAGAGAGAAGGAGGGAAGAAGGGAGGTCAGGTGGTCCACTTTCGACGTGTTAATTACACGGAGAGAACCGTGGTCGTTTAATCGAGGGGTGTCGATCGTTCACCGTAAACATCGTGGTCTCTTGGACTATCGGGCTGAACGTTGCCGAGATCGTCCAGAACGAATTACAAATGGTACGTGGTAGAGCAGAAGCGGTCATCCGATGGAGAAAGAGAAAGACAAAAAGAGAAAAAGGGGACAAAAGAAAGAAAGAGAAAGAGCGTACTATAAGTACTAAGGATGAGTCCCTTACACAGATGTAATACGGGCAATAGCATTCGGAAGCAAAAGTATTCAGAAGCCAAGTATTCGGGACCAAAGTGGATGGGTCTACGTGATCGGGGTTTCGATAGGACCGACAGACTTATTGCTCGTACTGGTTGAGTCGGCTGAGTTTGCAATAAACGCGAGCGAGTCGATTCTTTCCTTCTCCCTCACCTCTTACTCTCTTCGTCCACTTTGTCGTCCTTTAGGACTCGGTGGACGCCGCACTGATACGACTTCAGACTTTATTTAATTAATGTAACCGATACGTACCAGCATGTAAATGTAAACCGTATTCCTTCGAATCGACCCTTCAGATCCAAAGAAGCGCGTTGTTACGGCTATTGCGCGATTTCAAGCCGACTACGAGCGCGAACCTTCCTTTTGACGGTCGATCCCACTTAACTTTGTGACTCCTCGCAGACTCGGATCATTTAATACGTAGACATTGACAATTTATTTACGATGCGATACTTTTTCTAAGTATTATCTTTCTAATCGAAAATTTTTTTCTCAGTATTGCATCAATAGCAAAGTATTAGCTTGAAACGAACAATGTTTTATATTTTACATACACACACACACACACACACACATATATATATGTATATTACATTATTTTGTACACTGAAATATATTATACCGATAAATATTTATCATATCGATATCGTTCATTTCGATAGCTAAAGTATATTACTAATTCGAAAAAGGAAACAATCTCATATCGATTTATTTATTTATTGCGAGGTCAGCCAGCAAGCTCGAGCAAATTTCTCGAATTCGTCCCTGGCGAGAAAAGAACGAAAGCCTATACCTACTTGTACACGCATGCACGCAGAAATGCATACTTCGTGTAGGACACGCCGCGAAGGTATTTGGTACTTATCTCACGCGAAGTTCGAATACCGTGCGCGCATGGTTCGACCTCTCGAGCCGATGCAAACAGCTGCTTTCGGCGATACTTTCTTCGGAGGTTCGTATTTATTATTCGACAATGGCCTCAGTGTTATCGTATTCGCTGAATCTCCGGACGAATTTCGGAAAACTTACGAGAAACGATCGTAGGATCGTGCATGTGAAAGTATATTATTTTTCTCGCTACAAACGATATAAACATTAGAAAAGTCGAATTTCTGCGAAAGATGAATTTGTTTCGTTTCGATTTCGATTTAATTAAAATTTTCATGACAATTTTTTACTCTCGAAAATAGATTTTTAATCGACGGACAGAAACTTTGTTTTAAAACCTCGACGATTCGTGAATCTCTTTTTTTTTTTTTTTTTTTTTTTTTTTAACGTTCTCGTAATCACTCTTCGACAACATGAATATTTCATTCGACGAGCCAGAACGGTAGTTTCAGACGAAGAAACCTTGTAAATATTAAGTTATACGTAATGATGACCGAAGAAACATTAAAAAAGGTATTTCATTTCAGTTTGAAAGTTTCATTAATATCCGGATGGAATAAAAGTTTCGTAATTTTCCAACGATCAACTACTCGTAAAGAAACGTAGTACGAATACAATAGAACTTTCTTGGAGGATTTGTAAGGTACGAAAAGTCTACTACCAGCTACCAGTATTCGATAAACGATACGCGAACACGATACGAATTTTTCAGCTTGATGAGAAAAGAATGGCAGTACATTCGAACGATCTTATTTTTATTCGTAACATTGCCGTAGCTTATCTTGGAATAAGGCAGTTGAGCAAGCACAGCGAAAATTCGATCGAGTTTATCCCATGAGAGTCTAAATGACTAACTCCATTCATTCTCAAAATATGAAAATCGTAAAGTATCGTGGAATTTACTTCTACAATCACATTGTTTTTGGAGCTGGACTATGAGATAAGAATTCTTACAATTCGAGACATTTGGTAGAATCAGTACCGAAAAGACTTCTTTCATCATGCGGAAGAAAGAACATTTTTTCGGAGGTATTTTTATGGGAATTCTCTACCACTCGTGTGGTCGTCCCTTTGAAGAGCTAGTTGTAAGAGAAACGGAGTCGTTTATTAGAATGCATCATGGATCTCGTCATATTCAAAAGAACAATGAAATTACAATTAGAATGATTTATGTTTTAAAAGAAAAAAAAATGGTTGGAATGATTTAACAAAAAAAAAAAAAAAAAAAAGAAAAAAAGAAAAAGAAAAAATACAATTGCAAGTGTATTTCATATCGCCGAAGAAAATAATCTAATACCTAATATTACAAGTTATTCTCTCACACACAGTAAAGCGTATTGCTAAGTGGCTATCAGTCAAGCTGATAATAAAGCCGTACACACACACACACACACATATATATATATATACATACACACACATGCACGCACGCACACACATTTGAAACGACTCTTAGTCAGAATAAAAGACAATGAGAAACTGGGAAAGAGCAGTTCATACTTCTCACGGAGTTACGAATACGCGAGCAATTGCATGGACGCGTAGACACATCGAAAGGCAGATGGGAATAGCTAAATTACGTGTCCGTTAACGAGCTTGGGTCAACCGGTGTGGGTCTTGGAGTTCGAATCGTGACCACGGAGTGGCTCGCGCGCGGACTCTATGCACGCGGATGCGCTAACTTCGAGAAGGATTTGCGCTTTGATACGAACATCCAACATTTATATGTATATGTCGCCTTTATACGTGTACTACTACAAATACATAGAAGCGTACAAGTATACACACGAAAGCGAGAGATCGCATACGTTACGTAATAAATACGTCAAGTGCCATTAAGGCCCTGTGTACCTACGAGGCGTTCAAATGTACTTATATATGTACGTATGTATATATGTTGCTAAATGTGCGCGTGTATATGCTCACACGTTTGTCGTACGAGCAGGATACCGCTCGCATGAAACTTTTAAAAGCAGTATCTACGAACAAATTTATTTAATTTCCTTTGCCCGGTTACACGGTAGATCGATTCACTCGGCTCTTTCCCCATTCTGCTTTTTCTACTTGTCTACCTCTCTTCGTTCTTGTCGTATTTTCTCTCTCTCTCACTCTCTCTCTCTCACTCTCTCACTCTCTCACTCTCTCTCTTACACATACATACACACACTCACTCTCTCACTCTCTCTTTCTGTCTGTCTATCTTTACACGTGTCTCTTCTTCACGCTAAATTTATCTGTCGTAACATAACGGAAAAGATGCATCGGGAAGGTAATTAAAAAAAGGGAAAACACGTTGCACGTAAAAGTACTAAGAGTTCAGGATTGATTTCTTTTATTTTCTCGAAATATATCAATATTCTCAAATTTTTACTTGTATCGATCATATATAATTTATAACTATTATTAATATCTTTATAAATATATTATAATTATTTTCTTCTTTATTTATTTGTCAGGCAGCGATATGACTGTCATACAACGTGTTACAAATAAAACAGTTTTGTAATCTGATCGTTCGACAGGTTCGATAATTGAAGTTGGAAATGTTTGATGTGCGGATGGTTACATGTGGAACGAAACGGAATGAAGTTTGACTGTAGCACGTTCGCCGAAAGGCATGAATTTTTCCTCTTTTTTTTTTTCCCCTCCATTCTCGCGTACTACAGTGTCGATAGGAAAAATTCGAATGGAAATAGAGGATGGAATTTCGACGTTTTTCCAGTTGTATAAGTTGCCTTGTAACATGCATTGTCGAAGATCAAATATAAAGCACAGATTTTACATTGAAATATTTCTCATTCACTCTTCATTTTGTTCTTCAATCGAATTTAATTGATATAATATGAAACATTCATAAAATTTAAGACGATTTATAATTTATATATCTTCATGAAGAACGAAACGATGAATGACAGGAAAGAAAAAAAGAATAATTAATAAAAATTCTAAGAATATACTGAAATAATAAGAAAAAATAAAAAGAAAAAAGATAAAACAATGACCTAGATAATAAAGAAAAAAAAACAAACAAAAGAAAAAAAGAAATAAACGAATAAGAAGATCGATTGATCCGATAAAACCGACAAATAGGAATAAGTAGGAACAATTTACTTCGTTAAGCTACGATATTCAGACTTGACGTACTTATAGCTGTGCGAGATAATTTGTGCGCTTTGTACGAGCAATTAACGATAGTACGAAACGGTAGGTAGAAGAAGAAGAAGAGAGAAAAAAATAAAGAAATAAAGAAAGAAAGAGAAATATACCTTTGGTCTTTGTAATCGCCTTTTCATAGACCATGTGCGTCGCATAGTACCTCCGTACATGTTCACCCTGGCATTCTCTACACCCACTTTTCCCCTGAACTCCGTTGGCTTGGCCATTATTCGCGAGAGATTATCGTACGAACAAACTGGACTTTCTATCGCGATCCAGCGGGAAGTCGAGGGACTCATTCCCTCTCTATCTCTCTCTATCTCTCTGTCTCTCTCTCTCTCTATCTCTCTGTCTCTCTCTCTCTCTCTCTTTCTCTCTCTCTCTCTCTCTCTCTCTCTCTCTTATTCTTTCTCTTTCTCTTTCGAACGCTGCGTGTTGCGAGATAGCCTGAGGCTGGGAAGAGACGATCTCGATGGCCGATAATAAAGCCTGCGAATCGCTTGTAAATCGGCCTTTACAGGCGTCACGAGGCGTTGGCCCCGATGTTCCGTGCACGCAATTAACTCGAATTTGTATCCACGTTGATCCCCTTTTCCTAACTCCACATACCACGATTTTGGTAATAGCATAGTGCGAGGGTGTGCCCAGAGGGTAAATTGACGTCGAATAAGATTTGCATTTGTATGCTCACCGTTGAGAGTACAACGAGTTCATTCAAAATTCTACGTAACGCTTACTCTACGACGTATGGCTAAACGATTAATGGCGTAACAGATGGTGCTTGTCTCATGATCAAACTTTTCATGTAGTGAGAATTACTTACACGCGTAATACGGTCATTTCATCGTGACAGATTCGAAATTGTAATTTTCTGGAACAATGCGAACCCGTACGTGGTCGTTACAATTGAAAATGATGATTAACTGATTTCGTCTTTCCAATTTTATCGCTTTAATATCGTAATCGCATCAACTCGTTGCTTCGTCGTAATAACCGAAAAATGAAGCCAATTAGCATTAAATACATTTGCAAATTAATTCTTATAATGTCATTAAAACGAGCGATATACATATTAAACAGGTGAATCATTTGAAAACGAGAAATAAACGAGAAACAGCTAGTACTCGAGAGTTAGTACGTAGTATTAAACGCTTGAAGGACGTTGATGATAAAGATAAACAAAAGCTTGTTTATCTCGAGTTTCTGTTCGTACTATGATCTTGGCACGATCGTTAGTAGCATTTTGGACGGCTTGGAGTAAACACTGCTCGGAAAACGAGAAGATCGTACATATAGACAGGATGGAACGAAGTGGAGACAAAGGAGCAATTGGAATAGAAGGAGAAGAGGAGTGAAGAGAAGAGGAGAGAGGAGAAGAGGAGAGAGGAGAAGAGGAGAGAACTGAAGAGAAGAGGAGAGAAGAGAAGAGGAGAGAAGAGGAGACTGCGTAGCAATAGACTAGGCTGGTTGACCGCGTGGCTCATTGCCAGACCGCATACATCATATCGTGACATAATCATCCTCTATTCGCACCCCACTCGTTGGACGTTTCACCCTTACCATCTCCCACCATCCCTCCTATTACCGCATTACGCTCTGCAGATAGTCTTGCTATGGTATTACGGTCCGGCGCTATCATTGCTATAACGCAAAGTTACTCGCTAAACGACATCCTACTACCACCCACGGGATCTGGATTCCAAACGTTCTTCTAGTTATAACGAAACATGGATTCTACTGGTTTAAATTAAAATATACATTTACTATTTACGATCCATTAATATCTTTTATGGTATGAAAATTTATCATTTCTATTTATTTTTGTTTATTTTTTTTTTCTTTTTTTTTTGTATCGCATTACAGGGAATTTATAATGTTTCTTAGATTACTCCTATGTTTAGACAATAACGTATTTATTTTATTTGTAATATTGAAATATATAGATGGTAAAGTTTTAGAAGAAACTTGTGTAATATGAATAACAAGAAATATCTCATAATCCGTCAACAGCAGCTTTAATTAAACTTGTTATAAAATTTTGTAATTATTCATAGTTCATAATGACGATTTCTAAAGCTCTCGTCTTCTTGTACCTGCGTCGTTTGTAATGGAAATCGTTAATTAAACCAGCTAATTCTAAGACTCAGATTTACGAGATTAAGGAGTTAAAGTTTGTTCGTCATTTTACTGAGTAGCAATTTAATCTACTTTATATATCACTTTTGATACTTTCGGCAATTTCTCGTCATTGCGGGAATGTCCGTTCGATTAAAACGCGCCATCCATATTGTTTGAACGTATACAATGCGCGTCCTTTTTTGCATATCCTTGTGTAAATATTCGCAAACGCGTTTACATCGACCTTAAACGGTTTATGAGCAGTACAAAGATTCGTTTTCTGTGAACTAATAAATCTAGCAAATAAGAGGATATATGTATGTATATTTTAGTTTCTTGGAACGTGCTCTCTATGCTTTATCCAAATTCAACGTTTACAAATGGCATTTAACGAAATTCAAAATGATCCATTAAATATCTCGAAAGTATACAATAAAAGTATTAAAATACTCAAATATATTAAATCGATAATAACGTTTGAATATTAAATCGAAAGAGACGTTATATTTCTTTCCATTGGAAAGACTATAAATGTGTAAACAAAAACAAGAGAAGAATGCTTCATCGAAAGAATGATTATTTTTATCGATGACTCGTTGAAATAGCTTGTACTATATATATCGCGATCGTCGAACGAACCATGAAGTTTGTGCATCATTTTCAAAGGTCCTGTAAAATTTGCTTTATCATTGTTATCCGTCACTTGATATTCCGCACCGGAGGTTTCAAAACTACACACGTATTCGGGGCGCAACTCGAATATCTCCACCGATAAAATTGTCTCTCACTATATGCGTGTTTTTTTTTATCTGCGTTTACTCCTCTCTTACTTTTTTTCCCCATCCAGTAAAACGAATAGGCATAGAATTGCACGCTTTGTGCGCTCAATGTTTGATTCGAATAATAATTCTGCTATAGCAACGATTATTCTTTTCACGTTAATTCTATCTGAATTACGAGTATTACGATAATAGGATAGAGACCTGTAAAGTCACGTTATTTCATTGGGATAAACATGAGGTCATTTGTGATTAATAAATACAATATAAGATATTTTTGTTCAAGTGTAAAAGAAATTCAATTGTTATTGAGATTTTTCTTTACAATTACCTTTATTTTATATCTTGTGTTATTTGAAGACGAAGATTATTAGACGATCTTGCAATGAGGAAGGAGGACACATGGGAGTCACAGAAACAAGGCTGAGTGCACATCGAGAAACGAAGTTCAAAGTCGTAATTTGGTCTTTACGATCCGACTTCTTTCTTTCTCTATCTCTCTCTCTCTCTCTCTCTCTTACTCTTTCTTTTTCTCTTATTGCTCTTACGTTCACAACGAACTAAGGCACGTTACCTCGAAAGTGTTTCCTCGAAACGACGTGAAGTATCAAACATCCACTTTCAATAAACGCGTTACCGTTTGCGAAACTGGGAAGGCTCGAGGACAGAGAAATGAAAAAATGTAGTAAACGTGCTCGTAACATTGCGAAAATGGCGCTATAACAGTGGATCATGATACAAAGTTTAACAAGCTAGACTAGCTAGACCTAGAGAGAGAGAGAGAGAAAGAGAGAGAGAGAGACAGACAGAGAGAGAGAGAGAGAGAGAGAGAGAGAAAGTGTGAGAGGATTCGGTCTAGCGTTAGATGGCAAGCCGTATCAGATAATATAACAAGTTTTAATTGTTATGGGTAGTCGCGGTTTATGTTATTTCACTCTATAATCATTAAATCGGTCGATATTACATTAGATTCCTCGTAGGCGGACACTGTTAATTGCTGTTTAAAGTCTTACAATTAGTTATATCATTTCTTTGATCGTAAATCATTGATATTTTATTTTTAGTTCGAACACACTCGAGATTTAACGTGATGTTTAATATTTACGAAGGAACAACAAGGATATGAATAAAATGAATTATATTGATTATGAGTTGTCATCTTTATAATTTATTAAACAAATATGGAAAACGACAAGCGTGCAAAAATGAAGGATAGAAAATTGTAAGTTGAAGTTATATTTTCTAGAGCGAGAAATCTAAATAGATTTATTGGTTTAGCAACGTGCGTGTTAGAAATCACTTCTAGCAATCCGTTGATGGATGCCGTTGCGATATCTCTCGAACGATCCTCGTGCACAAGGACAGCCTTTAGAAAATCGTTCTCGCGGCATCTCGCGTGTCGCGGCCGCGAGGATCATCGAGCCAACGAACCTCTAATCTAGGAAGTAACTATTTTCACCGAACGCGCGACTTCCAAGTAGCAGATTCTCGTTACTGGAATCCTTTTTTGTGGTGATGCTAGAGAGGAATGTAGCGATAATCTCGGTAAGACCTCATTTGAGACTCTCTCTCTCTCTCTCTCTTTCTCTTTCTTTCTTTCTCTTTTTCACTTCTTTCCTTCCTTTCTTTCGTTCTCCTCTCGAGAAACGATGGAGAGAAGCAGCCGGCGTTTTACCAGAGAAATTTTATCACGATATTAAGCCGCAAGATTCGCAATCAGATTTTCACGTTTAACGGGATAATAATTTATTGATTTCTCACGAGATTATGAGTCCATGCTAAATTTTTATCTTCACCTTTATTAACGGACTTCGTGATTTCGAGGTAATCGTTTTATTTGATAAGAAAACAATTGAATGAATAAAAATTATCAAAATGAAATTTCCAAATGTTTTCATGAATCTTTCATACGGTAAAACATCGTTCAGGTAAAACATCATTTAGAAAGTTACGGAAGTAGTGTATCCTCGTGATACATATATAGATCGGATAAGAGGCCATTGACATTAACACATTGACCGACATAATTTCTTGGAAATCATCTTTCCTTCATCGAGACAAGCTGAAAAGACGGTTCGCTTAAGGTCGATCTTTCTTTAGATGGACTTTGTTCGTGACGCCAACGCTTAGAGACAGGTCAGTGGTCTTTTAAAGAACAATCGATTTTTGCGAAGATTAGAAACAGAGATTGTATATACCTAGTATATACTAAAAAGAAGATATCAAACCAACGATGTTTTACAACAACTAATATACCTGTTTATATATCCATTTCAAACGTATAGAATTTTATAGAAATTTGCAATTTAACTTTAACTATTTTGATGTGAGTATTTAAAGATAACAATGTATTATTTGAGTATTTGTATCGGTAGTTTCCAGTTGGTTTTGGTTGGTTTGAAAGTACGATACTTTACTGAAATCTCAGTCGTGTAATCACGAAGCGCTTTGAACGAAGATAATCGTTGCGGCTAGATCCATGACCTGATCATTTTCGTCGAAACTTCACGGAGTCGAGCTTCTCGTTTATACGAAGTGGTTCGCCTCACGCTGCTTGAGTACAATCGTTCTCGGGCTCGCAGGTGGTAATGGCAGGGCGATAATTATAGACTCGCCACGCGTACAAGGATGGAAGGAGGTACGAAAGGAGGTGGAGAAGGAGTAGGTAACCTCCTCCGGTTAATATCCTTCTCTATCTTCTCTCTACGAGCAAAGGCACCAGAAAGTCGTCGAGGTTCTATGAATTTCTCTCTCATTCTCGATAGTTCACACATTCTGTCCTTACCTCTCTTTGTCTATTCGTGTAAACGATATTTGGCTAATCGGCGCTGCATTTAGGGAAAGGACGTTGATAGGTTGGCCAATTATAAACGGATTAGAAGCTCCTGTACGTTTGGGATTAATATCGCTGGGAGGGAGTCATTTGTTCGCACAAACGTCAGAGTTCTCGAGATAGTGTCGAGTCCATTAACCCTTGATGGTTCTATCTCGACACTAAGGCTTTGAAATTTCACGATTGAGATATCAAGTGATTATGATTATGTCAGCAGATATTCTTTTTTTTTTCCTTCAGTGTTACCTATTAAAATCCAAATATTCCGTATCGTTATAATCGTTTTGTATCTCGTTATAGATAGTCAAAAGTTATTTTTCTCTCTTTCTTATTTTCTTTCTTTTTTTTTTTTCTTTTTTTTTTTTACAGCGCACATACAGGAAAACAGGAAATGCGAAATGCGAAACAATAGTGAAATATCTTGAGGCCGAGCGCATTTATCGTGCGTCCTGTTTCGATCTTGCAGTTTCGTTCTATTCACGATTTTAACCTGGAGGTTAAAATCGAACTCAGCAGGATGATAATTATCGTACTGTACAAGGGGCACTTCCGAACGGAAATCACGGTCGACCTCCTGAAGGGATGGCTCGTAAAGAGCCTCCGGCGTATGCTTTTCTTTCGTTTTCTTTCATTCTTTCATTCGTCGATCGATCGATCCATCCGACTTCCTCGTCGACCCTTCGCAGCAACAACTCGTGTTTTTCGTATCTACGTTCGCTCGGATTAATGGTACTCTTTTCTTTCTTCCTCTTCTTCTCCCTTACCTTTACTTTTTTTTCTCTTTCTTTTTTTGTCTTTATCTCTTTCACTCATTCTTCGTTCTTCGAACATTCTACAACTAGAAAGAGAAATTTGTTGTCGGAGAGAAACAGGGGAAACGCGAGTGTTCGCGAATTTGGTTGGTTTTTGGCGCGCGTACTAATGGCCGTTCGTTGTAAGTGAACTATGGGTTTCGCGCATGGATTTCTCTGTACTCGTGTATGTGTTTGTTTATGTGTTTATATACGTATATTTGTGTTAGAGAAAGTAAGAGAAGGAGAAATGGAGAACTTGACGTGGCGTTTACACGAAAATTCGTAGGACATCGGTAATGCGCATTTACGAAAGCCAGAAATTCACGAGTACGTCGCTTTAGAATCCATTAGCCAGCTCTAATTGTCCTGCGGATATATATATATACATGCGCATTCGTCGCCAACTTCGAAACATACTGTTAGCACCAATAAGTGAGAATTGTTCTTTGACCGTACACTTTGCATCTTTTAGATACAATGAAAAATTGTCTATTCTTTATTAAATATTTCCTGTATATGTATGAAGCTATAGATTATAGATGCGTCATTAAACGGTATTATTTTTCTTCAATTTGACTCATATCAATAGAATAATGTAATTTTCTTTTTAATACTTGACAATTACTTCCTTTCAATTCGAAATTTACTCTTGCCGTCAGTTGTATCGATCTTAATTTCTACGATGTTCTATCCTATTCCGGTTGGTTCGGATTTATCTCCTGAACAAGAAATTCGTAGGCTGATTTAAAATTGATTACTTTAGTCATTTTTCATCGTTCGCTAGTCGGAAATACATATACCGATCGCTTGGCCTTTCATCGAGAATCGCTTAATCGCTTTCGCAACAAATGACATTCATTCCCTCGGATGGTAAATCGACTGTACGAGTATAAAGAAGTCTCGTATTTACTTAACGTGACTCGATAAAACGTTTAAGGTAAAACGAAACCATTGGTAGATTGGATCTAGAAGAAAGGAAGAAAGAAAGGAGAAAGAAGAAATTCATATGTACTTTACGTAGAAAAGTAAATATTATTAAATGCAAAGGGTTTATGGTATCGTACAAAGGTCTTACTAAGTTTAGAAGTTACGATTAGTTCAATGAAAATAGAAAATTGCTGACTTTCACGTACTTTTTTTCTTTGCATTTCCTCTTTGCCAAATAAAATTGATTCTTACGAACATATACGTACGTACGCGACAAATTGAAAGAAACGAAAAGTGTCGTACAATATAAATATACTTTGATACTTTTTGGTCGAAAGAGTTCTCCTGCTGCTATTCGGTTAAAAAGAATATTCAAGATGACGTTGCATATTATGTGCCGTCCAAGGGATTATGCGACTTTAAATTCGTAATGTCCAACTACCCAACGATTTTGGTCGGTCAGCTGACTTGTAATTGTACGCTTTTACCGGGACGAGTTACGCAAATCTGTCGAGTCGTTAGAGTCAACGGTCTAAAGAGCACCGGTGATTCTCGCGTCGAAGTAAACCTTCTTCATCTCTTTTCTTTTTTTCTTTTGTTTTTTTTTCTTTTTTTTTTTTTTCTTTATTCACTTCTGCATACCGCATCGTCCTCGCGTTAAAATCCAAGCTCGTTTTCTTTTTTCTTCCATTCCTTTTCATTCAACATCTTTCTCATCCATTTCGCTTTCCTCTCTTTTATCTTTTCCCCCTCTATCACGTTTACTCCTCCAGAAGGACGTCGTGTTCAGATGGAAAGTTACAAGTGGGTGTACGTTACTCATCCGATCTTCTCTTGCGATAAGATAAAGGCTAAATAGTCAGCTAATTAAAGACCCCCGCTGTTTCGACGTGCCATCCTGAAACGTTCACCACGTATGCTTTGAATCACGTGACGTTTCAAGAAAGAAGAAGGTTCATCGATTTTATTTAATTTTTCCACTTTTTGATTGAACGTTTTTATTTCTTTTTTATTCTTTCTGTTTCTTTTTCTTTTTCTTTTTCTTTACAAAATAGAAAAAAAAAATACTGTCATGATTTTATTAAAATCAGTATTCGTTATTGATATGTTATTTAGAAAGGAGAAAATAAAAGATAAATAAAATAATAATAAAGAACTCTCTAGCAAATTTAAAACGAAGTATCTTTACACGGCATGGAGTTTCAAAAGAGCCGCACCCTTAATCACGAGAAAGTCCATAAATCATTCGACTATCCGTTATACGAAACGAGTTCGCCCGATTTGATGGAAACCCCGTTCGAGGTGGGAGGGCAAAAAACAGGTTCGGAAAAACTCTTGGCTCTAAGATGAATATACTGTACGTGAGATATAAAAACGGGAGCTATTTAGGTTTCATAATCGCAGAACGTAAGGTTAAATTCAAAATTGATGGTCCAGATAATTCGATCAAACGTAGACTTCTGCAATAGTTTCTTCATTTTATTTCATCTACCAAATGCCAAATCTGTAATAGAATCGAATTCATTTTATCTTTTATTTGTAACTTCATTGATTTATGGATTCGTTGTTTCTTTTTTTCTTCTCTTTCAGTTTCTTCTCTTAAACGCGGAAAGAGCAAACAAGTGCAACTTGTGCCTTTTTCTTAAATCCCTTCAAATGTTCCAAATTACCCCATTGGCAAACTAACTATAGACAAATTGGCTAACTTATGTAGATTAGTAAATCGTTTTCTAGAATTATCGATCGCTTTTTATTGGTTTCTTCAAAGACGAAAACAAAGGAAAATAAGATAAAATAAGATAGCGGAAATTACATATTAGTTACGTAAAAGACGTCACGCTATCGAAAAGGGGCGAATTCTGGAAAGTAATTATTTTTTTTAAATAAATGAAAGAATTCGATCTGCTTCATTTTCTGCCTTCATTTTGAGAATAATTCGAACGTGTACAAATAGAAAAGAATTACAATCCACATCGAATTCCGGAAGTTTCAAACGGAAATCGATTTGGGGATCGATTCTTGGAATTTCTGGAAGAGCTTGGATTCCTTATACAACACCTGCTTACGATCTACGATATATACGTATTATCTATCTATATATATATATGCATACACATATGTGTGTTATAGTAGATATTTTGATTGCAATATCGAAGCGAATGGATTATTAGGGCTTCTATATACGAAAAAACTTGAAGATATTGCTAAAAATTTTCAGTTTCAAAGAATGTCGTGTTATCTTTTGAAAATGGGCAAACTAACAATAAGACTACAAATACTTTTCTTTTCTTTAGTACAATACTTCGGTGAAGCGAAAGGAAAATTTATAAAAGTTTTCATGGTCTTCAAGAATTTCCCAATGAAGTCAGGAGGAATATAATCAATGTCTTGTTCGAGAATATTCATAGAAACTAAGGCAGATAAGAAGGAAAAAAAAAAGTAAAGAAGTTTAAAAGTACCACAAATTGATTCCTTTTGTGGAAAGAACAAAGAAGTAAAGTTTAAAGTGGTTCCTCTACTTAAATTTGCTTATATAAAGTTACGAAGCGAGATTATATAGCTTTTATCGAAACTATTTAAGAATGCCAGAACTTCGTATAGTCTTTCCGTGAAAATTTGAAGATGGGTCTTACGAAGAAACGAATTGACGATTATTATTTTTGGAAAATGAGTATCTCGAAAAGAGATCAGTTATCAAAAATTAGATTTCCCCATTGATGCTATACTCCACCATTTGATTTTTGATCTTCATTTACGAAAAAACTTATTGCTCGTTCCAGTTATCAGATCACTCTATATAAAATAGATTCACATTCAGTAAAGATGATTTTATTCAACGACTTCCGATCTGCATTGAATTACACGGGAGTTCGTATGGTCTCGGGATAAAAATTACGTAGGAGGAAGAAGGGAAAGTTGGAAAGCTTGAAAGGAGATCGCGAGGGATATCGAGGGCGAGTAGAGAAGAGGACGGTTTTTTAGAGGGCGCATATTTCATCGTATGTTATCGATCGTACGCCGAGGAATCCCTATGGTATTTTCTTTCGTATGAGGAAAGAGACACGACGATGGACTCGTGAATGAAGTATCAGTTGAGAATATAAGTAAAGCAAGGAGAGCTTTAGAAAGAGTGAGAACGACCATCAAGCGACGTGCCAATCTACCGGATTAAAATGTCGTAAAAAGGTTTTACGCTCTTTCGATATTACTGTCTGTCGACTAGTATACGATTTTCGCCAACACATTGCGAGATCGTCTCAAACGTACAATACTTCTTCACGTACACTTTTCTCTGTTATATCTTTCTTTCTCTTTCTCTCTCTCTCTCTTTCTTTCACATTGACTTTTTTCTCTTTTTCCTTCCGCATACGCGCGTGTCGAGCGTTATAAAAGATGATTATAGAAGGCAGTACCGTAGTTACATCGTTGAGGATAAGTCGTCCGATGTTTTTATCGATCTTAAACCTTTCTTATGGATGTTCCTCCTTCGAAGTTCGATGAGTGCGTTTTAATCTTGCTAACAGAATGGATACGGTAGGTGAGAATTTTACGTTGGGTCTTCCCAACGGATACTTCATTAATTTTATTTTTTATTTTTTTAGATTTTCTATTTCGACGTTTTCATTCCTATCTATGGTACCTTTTTTTGTAACTTTTATTTTTTTTACGATAGAAAAATAAAAATATTGTTACGTAGAACTTTTGCGTCGGAACAATTTAAAGGGGAACGATGGTTGCAGTAACTCGGTCGAAGAAGCATGGTTGTGATCGAAGAAATTAGGTCGACCGGTGGCTAACGACTGACCGTTGGAAATAAAAATAATGAGAAGGTGGATAGCAGGATGAGTTCGCTGGCAGATGGCCGACGTGAAGAGTAATGATTGGAGCTGTGATTTTCGCTCTCAAGGTCCGTTCTCTTCGTCTGAACGACGACAACGATCTTCATTCGTGCCGCGAACGAATTCAGAAAGCTCCTTTGGATACACTTTCGCAAAAAAGTCCGGAATCGAAACGGTTAATATACCGAAAATCGTAACGGTCGTTCTTTCTTTTCCTCGGCAGATGTATCCAAAAGGGTAAAAATGTCAAATTTCATTTAAACTTTTTACAGTACGTTTTTACACGAAAATACGTTTCGTACGGGTGGCTCCTTTCCCTCTTTAATCCGTCATTTCGTTTCTTCCTTTGGACAAGACGAAAACGAATTGTTGTTCTTTTTTAGTTTCATTCGCGATAACACGTAGCACAGTTAAAGGAATAATTCTATGTGCGATAGAATCATTTTACCGAAGAAGTTAACGTGTTATTTATTTAAAAAATTCATGCGTCTCCCTTTTTCTTATCGGACATATTCCTAACTGTTTGTATTGATTTTCACTCGAGAACCACAGAAAATAAACGGAGAAACTTGCGCGAAGAAAATATCTCCTCGCAATGTAACTGATCCCTCTTCGTAAATAGGTTCGCAATGAAACTCGCAATCGCGAAACTTTCGATCTCTCTTTTATCGTGCCGCCGCCCATCATTCGCTCTCGCCGCATGATTCTCTGTACGCAACCATGCGATTATCATCTTCTTTCTCTCTTTCTCGTCTTCATATTTTTTTTTTTTTTTCTTTTCCATCGACGGAGAGAAATTCGATAACGGAAAGGGAAAGTCGTTCGGTACGAGGATCGTCCCGTCGTAAATCGTCGGGACTTCGAAAAGCGTTCGCCATTAATTTGGTAATTAATACTCGTCGTTCCAAGCGAGTCCAGAGGCATGGATTGCGTAATATCCCTACCACCGGCCACGCGCGGTACTTCCTTTTATTTTCGCTTCGCACCACACGAACCGTAGCCCCCTGTAATTTGGCGTCATTTAATATAATTAGTTTTTTGTTGCCTCCATCGGTCCTCTTGCGTTCCTTTTATTTTTATAGCCTACTGGCTTATTTTACTACCACTCTACCATCTCCACTCTAAAAACCGAACTCGAGCAGCTCGTATGAAAGGGACTTTATCTTTTTTCCCTTTCTCTTCCTGCACTTTTTCATTCTTTTTTTTCTTTATCCTTTAAATGTTATACTTCTTAAAGATCTTTTTTTGTCTTTTTGTAGATGCACAAATATCTTTATGTTTTATTTTACAAATTAATGAACATTGCAAATAATTTGCAGATAATCTTCCTTTTGATAATGAATTTTCACGAAGACAGTTTCTTTATCTTCGATTAAAGTCTAATTTCGTGTTCTTGGGGTATTTTTTTTTTTTTTTTTAAGGTCACGAATTGGCTCTCGCCCAGAAAGTCTTCGCAACGATAATGCACATTACCGAGTATTGCTCTCTTCGTTATCACGACAATATGGCTAAATCGCCGGATTTCTTGGCTTCTTTTAACGCGACAGAATATTTTCAACGACTATTATCAAACGGAGAAATTTTTAGAACGACTCTATTAACATGTTTTTATAATCACGTTCACAGAGATACAGTATTAGTTCTTCTATTATCAACATTTATTTCACAAAATTTCTAATTTCTACAAATGTTTTTTTTTTTTCTTTTTTACCAGTAATTAAACATTCAAGTTTATAACTAAAGAATACAATTTGTATTTTAAATTTAATTTCATGTAAAATCTCGATAAAGTTATACATGGAAGTCAGTGTAAATCAAGCGTAAGATCGTTTCTTGTGAAATTAAAGAAATTCGTGTATCGTGCACGTACGGACAATGTCCGTATCAAATGACAAATGAACGTTCAGGGATAAGGATACGAAGAGGAGTGACGCAGCCCAGGTAGAGACCGCGAGTCGTCGGGGCTTTGAACTCGAATCGTAATCATGGTACGAGACGGTCACGGATATATTTCGAATAACGGAAAGGGTACTTTTGCGAGATATTCATCGTTCTTGTCGTTCGATAGCGATGTCATTAATGATAAAAGCATCGTTATAAGGGCTAAGGGATATAAAGCATGGACAAAATATTTCTATCTGAAAATTGCAATAAAGTAGTTTTCACGAGACAAAAATAAATACAGTTATATAAAATAATTTTCCAAACAAAACGTAGCTATTATTTAGTATTTTTTTTCTTTTTTTTTTTTATGAGTGAAGTTACGGATAAAAAATTATTGACTACCATTTAGAAAGGTGTTAATAAATGATAGGAATAAAAATGAGGTTAAAAGGCATGAATTGCTCTTCTAATGCAATCTTATCATTTATTTCAGTTTTGTCATTCACAAATACGTTCGTTTCTACGTTCTCTCATTTTCTCTTCACTATATCCTCGATCTCTCTCTCTTTCTCTCTTTCTCATTCTCTCTCTCTCTCTCTTTCTCTTTCATTTTCACTCTCCCTATATCTATCTTTCTGCTTCTCGCTCGGTAAATTGGGTCGTAATGGGCTTTTAATAACCGCATCGAATAAGCGGAGTCCCGCGATTTTGGATGCGTACGCTTGGACGAGCGAACGCCGGCGGGCAATGATTTTGCTACGTGCATCCGATGTACCGATTAACCGTCGAGTGGCTATTGCACCGACAGAATGAATTTTCGGGTCCCTGCTCATTAATAATGGCGTCTAAAAGTTATAAATTTCGGTTCAACTACGAAAGATGATAATTCGAATTATGAATTTTCTTTTCTTATGAATATATATATATATGTTACAGAAAATAAATATAATATATATATATATATATTTATTTATATAAAGGATAGATTTGATTTGGCATTTCGATCAAAAAGAAAGTATAAAAAAATTTGTAAATGTCACAAGATATCCAGTTTTTGTCTCTCAGTAGATATCAGATAGGTATATACACACATTCTGATACACGCTTCTTGTTGGCGAAGCACGAGGTCGTCGATCTCAAAGGCGCCGGTTTGAGCATCGAAGCGCTGACGTTAACTAGACATTGGTATCCCTCCGGCTTAGAGATCGATGGAGGGTTAATCGATCGGCCTTTCTTTCTCCCTCACTCTCTCTCTCTCTCTCTCTCTCTCTCTTTCTCTCTTTCTTTATCTCTCCCTCTTTCTTTCTCTCACATACTCTTTCCCTACTTCGTTGGACGTAGCTTTCGAAATCGTAGGCGCGAGCATCGGGAGAGAAAAGTCACGTTCGACTTGCAGCCGGTGAAACGGCTAAAGTTCAGACGCGATAATATATCATAGCTTCGAGGCGGCGAGCGAGCGAGTCGGGTCGAAGCTTTTACGCTTTCGCGCGATTTAAAGAGATACATCCCATTGTGAATTATGCCTTGCTTCCCCGTACGATGACGAGCATCTCGCCGTCCACTATTTACGGCCATTGTCTTCGTTCCATGCTCCAGGCTAGAAGCCCGCCGCTGACCGCATCGTGATCGTTATTGAAGCGCGTGGGTTGTCCTTCTTCTTCTTCTTCTTCTTCTTCCTCCTCCACCTCTTCCTTCTTTCCTCCTACTCTTCGTCGCCCTCTCGCAGGATGATAGGCTCGTAAAATTCCTCAGATTCGCGTTCCTCTTCTACATGTTGTCCGATCGAATTTTAATGAACTTAACTTCCCGAAGTCATCCTATTATAAACACGTTGCTTTCCAAAAAAGTAACAAAATAATATTTCGATGGAAGTAAATAGACGTAGACGTGATACTTTTTTGATCACTGAGATTTTGAGAAAATATCTGTTCTAATCTTTTACAAGAAAATAAGTTAAAAGATTCTATTAACTATGGAAAAGGGTTTTATCAAATGAAAAAGATTTTACGAAAAAGAAGGTCCTTATTGAATCATTGAAACATGAATCCACGCGGAAGGAATTCTTCGTAAATGTGGTCACGCTTGCGCCATTAAACTGGACTCACATCCAAGGAAAACGATCACCCACGCTGCGGCCAGATTTATATCGGTGAAGCCGATAAAACGTTACAACGCTTACGTACGGACACGTAATTACGTGAAACGACGAAGCAGGTGTCGTCGATATCCTGAGTCTTTATCGCGTTCAAACATTAAAATCTAGCTTGAAGGGGATAAGAGGGAAAGGAATAGAAATCGATAAAAATCATCTTTACGTTCGTTTGGCACGAAACATATTGGAGAGAAAGAGACAGAGGAAGAGATAGGTTGGTTAGTCGTTAGTAGATATTCTCGAGTAATACGATGAACCACAGCGATGGAGTTTTGTGGTAGCTTGCATAAGAGAGCCGGACCCAGTACGTTCCCTTTCCCTACGGTACTACGTAAACCTACGTAGAATTCCCGTGCGAGTACCTTCTGTCTCTCTCTCTTTCTCATTCTCTTTTGCCTTGGTACATACAGTTATAATTGCCGCGATTTCAAGGCACGGCTTGCGACCGCGTCTACGATTACCCATTACCCGGATGAATATCTCGGATTACGACGCGGCGGCTAAATAAATTATTAAAGTACGCCTTCTATCCCTTTCCATCTCCCAAGAGTCCAGGTTAGTCTCTCTTTCTTCCTTCCACGAGCGATGTCTCTCCGTGATTCTCTCTCTCCCTCTCTCTCCCCCTCTCTCTCTCCCTCTCTCTTTCTTTCTCTCTCTCTCTCTCTCTCTCTCTATCTCTCTCTCCCTCTCCCTCCTTTTCACCAAGCACATACGCGACTCGCAGTCTTGCATATTAACAACATCGTAATGCGTACGTACCGGTATAAATCTTAACCTTTGGTCAGCTGGTCCTCTCTCTTTTCACAGTAGAAGCTATCTGTTTACATGTATGTGTGTATGTGTGTGTGTATGTGTACTTGTAAGATGTGATCAAAGAAAAAGAAACAAAGATTTCGTACGTTCTGTTTGGTTTCTTCGACAGCAAAGAAACGAATCCTTTCCCTTGGGTAATCCGTTGCTACTGTTCATCTGATAGAATCGGAAAAGATTATTGATAACTATCGCAACATCGTGAATATTCAAAAATATTTGTTATATTCGCCTTAAGGATTTTCTTAAGACTTTGTAAAAATGTCTTTCATTTTACACGATCGAGAAGTTTGCTTCATTCTCACGGTAATTTGAAATCTACTTGGTCTCTTGCGAATGTTCCTTCGCAGAGCTTGCCCTTTCTCTTTCTTTCTTTCTCTTTTTTTGTTTTTTTTTCTTTTTTTCATATCGAACGCACATAATCTTCACTGGAAACAAAAGCTTTCTTCGTTGAGATTTATCGGAGTAGGTTCGTTCAGCGAGCTAACGGAGCCGAGTACGGTGTTCACTACCATCGGCGTACCGTACCAATAACCGTGGCCGTGCGCGCACGTAGATAACTTTCTCCGGCGTGATAAGCCGTGAGGTATAAATCTGAATTGTTTTTATAATTCCCGCCACGGAGATGAGGTATCGAGATAACGGGGGATTCTAACGAAGTCTGTAATTTGCGGGCCGCCGCCATCGCAGTCGTCTGACGCCGCCACCACCAACGCGCGATGGATCACGATTTAATCCAATCGCTGTCCGATAAAATAGAAAAAGAAGAAGGAGGGGAAAAAGATACTCTCGTTACCGCACTGGCGCGTATAGTATGCCATCGATCGGCCATTATCAATCTCGATCCTTCCACGGAAACGGTTCGACGGATTACTCTTGAACGAATCGTTCGATACGATTGGAAAATTGTTGATATCGATTATCTGAAATACGAATCTCATTTGGTTTATCAAATTCTGCATCAGATTCTTTGGCATTCCTTTTGATCCAGCGGATGACTTTTTTCTCTTTTTGTTTTTTTCTTTTTTTTTTGTTTTCATTTCTTATTTTAGTCCCAAACGATGTAAATTGTTGCACGGACTCTGCGATCGCATGAGAAGAGAGCTCGAACAAGCACGTCGTCGCTCCTACCGTTCGTGAATTTTTTTCTAATTTTTCTTTTTCTCATTGATGTCGCTTTTATTGACGGAGAAGTTTTTTATCCGATTAGCATCGAACGAACTTCGGCAATTCGCGGCTTGCTTTTCAAAAGAGTACCCACATGCTTTCCTTCGTTTCCCTTCCACGGAAATGGAATTTCGGCATGGATATCAGAAACTTGTTACAAGTCGTTGCACTTTGCCAGTCGGAGAAACCGGCTTCTGCGATCGCTGATTTACCTTGCCAAGATTGACGTTTCAAACGGATCCCACGTTTACGTCTGGCAAATTGGCAAGTTCGTTCGATTTCGAATCGTGAATTCACCTTGCGAGTTACCCTTGCTGAGCACGATTCAACGGTACGTACGATCCATACTCGAATCCTCTTGACTTTTAACTTTTCATCGAGGTCATGCTATCTCGAAGGAATTTTTTTTATATTTTATCCATCAACGTGAATATTTTAAAAATCATTATCATACATTGATGGTCGACGGTGAAAAACTTTTCATGAGTGTATGGCATCATTTTCCTGATTTTCACAAATCGTTTAAAAAATATATATCTATAAGGATATTCCCGGAAAGACGGACGTTATCGAGTTAATGCAGATGTTATATTCGTTTATATTTAATATCGTTACTTTTAACACATAATTCGAACTAACCGATCGATCGATGCCGCGAGATTAATGATTTTGACGGGCTGACGTTTATCGTTTAGAGTTTGACTTTGTCGCGTATAACCAAAGTAATCGAACCGATTTCGGAACGACGATATAATCAAATAGTACCAAATCACAAAGCTTCGCGCTTCATTGGCGGTTAAAGCGGCTTTCGATGAGAGACGGATACCGCAACAAAACGGCCGCGAGATCGGCCGAACTTTCGCAATGATCGAAGCTATCTCTCTCTCTTTCTATTCTATTTCTCTTCCTCTCCACATCGTTAGCCTCTCCTTCCATCTGTTTCTCTCTCTCTCTCTCTCTCTCTCTCTCTCTCTCTCTCTCTCTCTCTTGCGCTCTCTCTCTTTCTCTCAATGAGAACGTTCAATTGTCTGATGTAAATATTTCCGATGATTTATATCCGGAGACACGTAATTTGACGTCGGTGCACCGCTTCCTACACATGTGTACAATTCTCGTTACTGATAAAGATCATCGCCGTCTATGCAAACTCGGCTTTACTATTGTATTCGACACAGTTTCGCTAGATTATTTCAATTCAAACGTTATTTTTAATCGTTTTAATTTTATATTGGCAAAAAAATAGGATGCCGCATTATTCCCTTTTAGAATTTAGATGTTATACTGGATATATATGGCAATATGTATATAATAAATTACACGATTTATTATTTATAATTTATTTAGGTATGACGTCGATTATTTTTGATATATGTATGTACAACAGTGCACACTTTCTCATGATATAGACGACAGGTTCTATATCGAAAGTGCGTAAATTATTGTAGAATGATGATTGTTCGTTCATGTAAGCACGTAAATAATATTATATAAATTTTCATCACTGTGATATATTGATTGTCAGAAGAAATAATGATTATGGGCAACGTGTTATTTCATTTCCATTACCATCGAGGTGAGTGCATTTTAGTCTTAACTACAGCTATGGTCGCGTGACCGCTGCCAATATTGTGCGGCGTTTATCGTGTTGGCTTCTATGAAATAAAACTTCCATAATATGTTTTCAGATAGTACTTCTCGTTATCTTACTCCAATGGATGGTCGGATGATACGTGAAATTAACACGAAATATCTAGGTACTTTCCGATTTACGGAACATCTAGTTTCACGCGTTGAGAATAAAATCGATTGTTTATAATCTTTTGGAGTCAACTTTATTCGTTTCAACACGAATATTCGTTTGCTACTTGATTTTATAAAAGATCGGACGATGCATTAGCATATCTTTCGTAAGCAAAACATTCTTTTCCCACATCACCATCAGAAGTCATTTCTTTTGAACGTTCCGAAAGACATGGATTTCCTTGAACTTTCTTCGTGTTCAAACGTTGTACGAAAAAGAACGATGAGATACGACGTCATTCTCGCATCTTTTTATCTTACCGAGGTTAATTGGTGTATACCCAATTACGCTCAAATTTCGTTCGGTTTGAAATTCGTCGATATTAAAATTAATGTTGTAACGGTAGAAAGTACCTATCGGTAGAATCGTTATCGTAAGACGAACTTAATGCGCAATTAATGAAATTAAAATATGTAATATATATGTATGCTCTGTTAAGCAAGAACAACGATTCGCTCTTTTCGGCGCTTCTATGGCGACTTAACATTCATGAAAGAATTAAAATTCTTCATTTTTATTTTCTGACAAATCTAAAGAAAAACATTAAAAAATGTTCAACAACATTAGTATTTCATTAATTCATAATTTTTGAAGAATTTTAAACTATAGTGAAACATTAAGATTACGTCTAAATAGTAAATATTTTTCATGCCTTTAATGGCACATAGCACATTTGCGTGTTAATCCTTTTTTAAATTATAAATAAAAGTATAGAAGGAAATAGAAAAGAATTAGGTATTAAGTATTTGCAATTTACCAAGTTATATTTAATTTATTAAACAATGCATAATATACAATTTATAATATAATAATTAAGAATTGAACTAAATGACGTATTATCTATTATAAAATACTACCGCTAATTTTATTAGAATAAAATATTCTTTGTTTAACCCACAAAATATGCACTTTTGTATCATAAAGTATTAAATTAGCCATTACATTAAACAATAGATTTGCGCGATGATAGAATCTATAGGATATATATGTGAAAAATTATCATAATATTAACTATATTTGAAATTAATGTTGAAGAGAAGAAATTTGATAGACTTATCGAAGGCAATCAATCACATTTTAAAAATAGTTTCTGGTTAAATTTTAATTTCTATTATATCGCTTAATGGAAAATTTAGTTTACTCTGGCAATGCCACCACTAAGTGTATTACTTAAACTTCCAAATAAGCCATTCGGACGATTTAGTGCTGAGGATGCTGCTGAAGCCCAAGCTCCTGCAAGAGCTTCCACTCCGCTACTGCTTCTTCTTCTATCCCCTTGTATAGATGCTGAAAGTGAATCCCTAGGTTCTGGATCAGATTCACATGCGTCTTTGGCACTTTCGCTGTTCGATCGTGACAAAGCTAAAGCTGTAGCCCTAGCTTCTGCATCAGATCCACTTGCGTTTTTGCTCTTTCCATTGTCTGATTGTGAAGATGTGGAAGTAGCAGCCCAAGCTTCTGCATTAGATTCACTTGCGTCTTTACCTATTCCTCTATTCGCTTGTGACGAGGCTGAAGCTGCAGCGTTAGCTTCTGCATTAGATGCACTTGTAGATTTATCTTTTCCGCTGTCCGCTTGTGAGGAGGCTAAAGCAGCAGCACTAGCTTCTGCATTAGATTCACTTGCGGATTTACCTTTTCCGCTGCCTGTTTGTGACGAAGCTGATGCTATACTACTAGCTTCTGCATTAGATGCACTTGCGTCTTTACCTTTTCCGCTGTCCGCTTGTGACGAGGCTGAAGCTGCAGCGCTAGCTTCTGCATTAGATGCACTTGCGTCTTTACCTTTTCCGCTGTCCGCTTGTGATGAGGCTGAAGCTGCAGCGCTAGCTTCTGCATTAGATGCACTTGCGTCTTTACCTTTTCCGCTGTCCGCTTGTGATGAGGCTGAAGCTGCAGCACTAGCTTCTGCATTAGATGCACTTGCGTCTTTATCTTTTCCGCTGTCCGCTTGTGACGAGGCTGAAGCTGCAGCATTAGCTTCTGCATTTGATGATCTTCTTGCTCTCCTTCCCAAGCTGCTCGTTTGTGATGAGGCTGAAGCTGCAGCACCAGTTATTGGATCACATGC
The DNA here is from genome assembly GCF_050613455.1 of Vespa mandarinia. Lineage (NCBI taxonomy): Eukaryota > Metazoa > Arthropoda > Insecta > Hymenoptera > Vespidae > Vespa > Vespa mandarinia. Next base: position 13,376,507 of record NC_140811.1, on the reverse strand, counting down.
ACTTGCGTCTTTATCTTTTCCGCTGTCCGCTTGTGACGAGGCTGAAGCTGCAGCATTAGCTTCTGCATTTGATGATCTTCTTGCTCTCCTTCCCAAGCTGCTCGCTTGTGACGAGGCTGAAGCTGCAGCATTAGTTATTGCATCAGATGATTTTATATTCCTTTGCAAGTTGCTTGATAATGACGAAGCAGAAGCTATGGCACTAGCTTTTGCATCAGATAGTCTTGCTCTCCTGTCCCATTGTGATAAGGGAGAATTTGCATCGCCATCTTGTAGAGCAGCTTCACTTCCATCATTTAGCAGTCTTCCTTGTCCTAAATCCTCAGGTATAGCATCAGATAATGCGTTTTCGCTACAGCTTGCTGCTGAGTTTGCTGCGGCACTTGCTTCAGCGTTGCTTTCCTGTTTTTTTTTAATACATTTTATAAATATTTAATTAATCATAATAGCAATTATTTTTCATGTGTATTTATTATTTTTTATAGATTTATAAGAAGTTAATTATATGTCCTATCGTATATTTCTTTACCTTTCCGCTAGGTCTAGCTAGTACAGTTGCGACAAATGCCGCCAAGAAAAGGAGGTAGATCTTCATTGTTGTCGATTTTGGAAGAACTGATGTGCTGTTCCGAATGTATTCTAGAATATATATACATCCTCCTGCGCAACAGTATGCAATTGTAAAAACATAAGTGTCCAAGTGTAGTTGTTCTTTTTGTAAAATTGTTATCTTATCGGTTTGATATTTTGTTATGACAAGTGATAACTTCTATTTTAGAAAATTATATTCTGCTATATTTGAATTATATTTACAGTTTATAATTTTGTGGAGGAACTTACTCTTGGTTGAAAATTTTGTTGTCAAAAAGTATTCTAAATATTTTTATTATAAATACTAAGATTCGTTTACGTATTCAAAATCTGTCTGAAATAGAAATAATTAAATAAGATCACTCGGCTGATTAATGCCAATTGACTTTAGAATTGTTTTTTTTAACGAAAGTACGTAAAGGAGAAAATCAATACGGTTTTATCAATATTGAGCTAAGCAATTTATATTTTCTCAAATATGTTTCTCATTTTTTTCATTTTTTAAATCTTTCTTTGAGATGAAAAAACGAATGAAAGGGAATATCGGATCAGAGATTAACATTTATGGCATGAAATATTCCTACGACATCCTAACAAACCATAAAATAGATTTACTGATAATTAACCAAAGTTCATAAAAACATAACTACCTCTTGTCTTAAATTACTTCACTTTATTAACAGCTTATATGATTAATTTCCTTACAAAGTTTTCCTTATCTATAGTATCATGATAAAAGTGTCTAGAAACATTAATTTCTAAAAAAAATGATAAGTATCGTCATCGTCAGTGTCAATTCTTATTTTAGTCTTGTACTTGATATCGACAAATATGAAAAGAGCATAGTTTCATTGACTAGATTATTTTACCTCGCGAAATCGTGATAAGGAGGTCATGTGAGAAAGTTAAGCGAAGTTAAAGATGTTGAAGAAGTTAAAGGTAGAAATGACTATGATGCGAAATTAAGGGTAATAAAATACAACTATGAATTTAATAAATCTTATGTCAAATAATGAAGATGCACTTGCATTTTGTGATAATCGTGAGACTGGAATATCTCATCTTTTTATCTTACTTGTTACATACTATCTTTCTTCTTCTTACTTCTATTTTTCTCTTTTATTTTTCTTCTCTTGTGTATTTAAGAAAGGTATATTATTAATGAGAAATAGAATTCAGAAATTGTACGAAAATGTCGGTCATTTCTTTTTTTTCTTTTTATTAACAAAGGAAAAAAATTTTCTACGTGTATATAAGAAAACCAATTTAAAAGTTAAATTTTTATTAGACGATTTTTCTTTTCTTTAGTAGACATTCAAAAAATCCGAATTTCTTGGATATTCAGAGAGACCTTGTTTTCCAAATTTCATGCCAGGAAATCGGATTGAAACGTCAGAATGAGTTCACGTTGTTGCTCGTGGCGTTCCTTCGTTGGAGTGATCCTTTAGGTAAGTGTCACTTCTTCCGAACCACAAAAGGAGTGCTTGCTGGTGAATAAGAAATACATGCTCGCTCGCAAGTTGGAAGCCATCTTGGTCACGATGTCGCCAATGTCTTAGAATATTAGCTATTTTCCAGTTGGCTGCTTTGGATGAAGTTACTCCGTTATTTTCTTTTGTATCCCAAACCCCTTTTCCTTTTGCTCGTTCCTTCTCGCTCGAGTTCTTTCATCTTGTCCCCAAGGAGGACGAAGCGTGAGAGGCAAAAGTGCAGTGGCTGGAAGAGACGTTAGTCCGAGTACTAGCACTTTCTCTCTCTCTCTCTTTCTCTCTCTCTCTGTCTCTTTCTCTTTCTCTTTCTCTATCTACCTTTCCTTCTCTCTCTATCTAGTCTCCACTATGTCGAAGCGAACGTTTCGATAGCACAGACTATCCTACTAGGATTCCGAAAGGATTTCGGAAATGCGACCTAATAGGAGTTCCCTCTTACTCGAGAGTTTGATAAAACTCCTGTCGATTTCAACACTGCAACGTTTACGTTTGTCGTTGGTTAAATTTTCTAAAAGGATCTAACAAAAATCTTCGAATTCTTTTCATTTTTTTTTTATTATTAATAATCTAAGTTTCATCTTTCGGGATAAATGTAAAAAAAATTTCATTATAACTTGGATATTATTTAATTAAGATTTATATGGAATTGGTTTATAATTATTTCAACATTTATTTATTTATTTATTTTTTTTTAATCATTTCCGTATTTCAAATATATTATGAAAAGTATTTTTTGACTATCTAATCGACTCTTCATACATCGTTTATTTAGTACCTTGCTACTTTGTTAATCGTAATGTCAAACAGATGACATTTCGAATGAAATATTTAAAGAAATATTTAATTCTCGCTTATATGCGGGTTACTTCGAGATATACTGGACTAACCGAGGATTTAAAAATTTATTTTACAAATTAAACAAAAAATTATTATTTAGTTATAATTTACAAACGAAACGATAACACAAACGACAGAAATGTACATTACGATGAAGATGCCAAAACACTTGTCAAAATATCATTAAGATGGTACACAGAAAGTTGTTCTTATGAAAGTAAATATATTTTCCTTTTTATGCTCCCCTGTTCTAACATAAATGTAAGTTTTAATAATAATAATAATAATACACAGGTGAACGGAGAGAGAGAGAGAGAGAGAGAGAGAGAGAGAGATAGACAGAGAGAAAAAGAGAGAGGGAGAGAGTAGCGTGTGCAAAGCGCATTAAGAGATACCTACTCTTCTTCTCTATCTTTTCTTGTTCTTTTCTTTTTTTTTAACAATGATAAATTCCGAGAATCTTTTTGCAAACGGAGACTTCCATAAAAGAGGAAATTAAAGTTCTCGAGATTTCATTATAACCGCGTAGAATAGAGGCAGTTACGAATGGTAGGAGCAGTTACAGAATAATTAAAAATATTTGTAACCTTGTAGGAGCCGAATCGAGGCAATTATTTCTATGGATAAGTGGAATTTTATTATAAATTGCTGCCTTAATTAAAATTTCATGATTTTTGCATTATCATTTCCTAAGAAAGTTTGCTTAGCTGCGAAAAAGATGTAGCGAATTTTTATCGTTCGAGTTTATAAAGAGATATGTTGTCCGAAAGAGACATATTGGACGAGGTCATTGACATTTCCCATTCGATTCGTCTGAGCTTAGGTGGGACATCGTGAACGATCGATCGATGAAAATTTAATTATCCTGACGGATCCCTGGTACTTTCTATTATTTACAAGATACGGATAGTCTGTTCGAACGAACAGAATGTATCGAATACTCTTTTATCGGAGTCGATTGAATTATCAATGATCTGTTCGAGTTAACGTAATATCAATTTATAATTTATCGAATCAACTGATCTATCCTTTTCCATAATTTTAAATACATTTAAATTTATTGTGAATCTATACAAAAAATGATATAATGTCATTTTCTAATAACGTTTTCAGAACGTAAGCAAGATCTACTCGAAAAAATATTATTCTCATATATATTATTATCGTTTTTACGTTAATTTGATGCAATAGATTAAGTTAAATTTCTGACGTGAATATATTACGATTGGAAATAGTTATAAGTAAATCATTCAATGTACAAGGTGATTCAAAAGTCTCCTTATATGAGAAAAATCATTTTTTATTTATAAAAAAAAAAAAAAAAAAGAAAAAAAGAAAAAGAAACACATTCTACGTAAATAGCATTACAATAACATTTCGATGAACATAAATTGATGCGAATAAATATTTCATGACTAATTTAATTAAAATTCTTAGATGCGCGCGCGCGGATGACGTATATCAGAGTTGGTACATTAGAATTGGCGAAGCGTAGATTCGAGTTCTCAATCCGTTGAGAAGAATTTATCGTTTGGAGAACTTCCAGTAGAATGTTTACTCTTGCAAAGCAGCTTCCGTGTTTCACCAGTGGGCACATAGTGCATATTTGATTATTGTGAGTAATTGCGTTTACCTAGTTAAGTCATTGTCGCCTTTCCGAATTTCTCAGATGAGAAATTACAATTTCCTTCAAAATTATTAGAACTTTCCGGGCCATTAAGATTGCCGTAATATTATTGTTATTACTTGCATTAATTCGAATGAATGTTGACTAAAGGAAATGTACCTTGTTACGAAAAAAAATTTTGACGACGTATGAGAAAATACGTCGTTGAAAATAATGTTTGAAAAAATATAAATAATCGCAAAAATATATATATATATATTTTCATTATAACTCGATTGTTTACGTTTTTATCAAGTATTGTTTTCAGTTCGTTAACCAATAAATATAAACAAGTTCAAATCTTTACATATGCTGATCGAACTCTTTGTTCATTTTCAACTTTCACGACGGCGAAGGTCTCTTCAAATTTGTATCTTTTTTTTTCTTTCGCGTGATAATTTTACATTTTTATTTAAAACAGTAATATCGATCGAGTTGTTTCCAAGGTAAATCGAATATAATGTGTCTGAAGACGAACGGAATTACAATGTTCGATATAATCATATTTAAAATGAAATTCGTGAAATCAAGTTTACGGACTATGATGTTTCATCCGATTTACTGTCTATTCCTATGCAGAATAATGCATTGCGTTCCGGTTGTTTCATGGAGAGGACTGTAGCGGTCGCTTTCTCTGAAAATTAATATGGAAAGCAATTCAGATCTAACCAGACAAACAGACGTTCGATCATTTTTTTCTAACTCTCTTTTTTTTTGTTCACAGTTATTTGCATATATTTCAAACCAGGACTAGGAATAAAAAATCAAACGTGCACCAGGATTTGAAATAACAGAAAAAGAAGGTGTGGTATCGATCCAGTACCCATTCTACTATTCCATACGATTAGATAGAGATTGAATCGCATGGCTATATCGAATAACCATACTCTATACCTCTCTCTTTCTCAATCGTTTTCTATATACAACCGATCGATCATTCGTTTGCTTATGTATTATTAAAGTATATGCATTGTCTTGTTTCATTTTACATCAGCATTTCTAATCATTCCTTAATCCTTCACACCTACAGTGTACATATGGTTTAAAGCTTCATATTAATACGAAACTTATCTTTGATAATCAGAAATAATACGTTGTTATAATTCTTAACATAGATTTGTGATAATAGAATAATCGCAGTAAACTTTGCGTACGTTGTTCCATAAGTTTATATAATTACGGAAAAAGATAATTTTGCATGTATCTAGTTCAATGATCTAACAGATCGATTTTATTGCTTCGATAGAAAAGATTAGATCTATCAACGTTATAGTTGTGACATGAACAAAGCGAAAAGAAGGAGCATAAGGAAATCTCGTTTAGCCGATCAATTTACGTTCTTTCGAAGAACGCTAATATTCGAGAGTGTTATGTCGGCTGATATCTAATTTCCATCGATATGTGTGTAAATTATATCTTAGGATCTGGCGTTGCAAGATTGCCTCCAGCTGTGCACTTGTCGGCTGTCAGTTAAAAACAGACGCGCCTTGCGATTCTCACATTCATACAATATGATAAATCTATCGCTAATGTGACGGATTAAATATATAACCATTCAACATATTAAACATATAAATTGTGATCGTCAGATTTTTTCCTTTACTTTATAGAATTTCGTATGTCAAATAATGTTGTATGCGACTGCATAAGAATTAATTCAATTGAAATAAAACAATGATTTTCAGAAGTTCTTAATTTCAATATGTTTATAATATTTCTCTGAAGGCATTAAAGCCAGGCGACGAGTAACATTAATTTTCCCATGACGAACGATTTATTATCTTTTTCCAGAAGGACTAGGAGCGCCGCGTAATTCGAGATCTCAAGTTACTACCGACGGTGAACGCTTAATCGGCGGAAAATGCGGATAAGAGACTGAACGGACCGAAGCGAGAAGAAATAGTTAACATTTCAGCCGCGATATATTGCGATCCGTCCGCTACATGTCAAAGCAAATTGTAAGTGAAATTAAATGCCTCCTTATCCGAGTTTGATAGATTTATGGCTATTATTTCAGAGGTAGGTATACATATACATTATCACTTTCACGCCTACGAAAGTGACCGCATCCAGTAGTAAACTTGCTCGTCGAATAAATTGTCTGTTGTAGAAATTTCATTAACTCGTTTGTTAAAAATTAAAATAATAATGATTTTAACTATGAATGTATCTTCATTATTCCTATTATTATTTTCTACTATTTTTTATTTTATCAAATTTTATTACATAAATAGAATTAATAACTGTTATAGTTTCGTACGGAATATTTGCTAATTGATCCAATTTAGCATCAAATGAACTTCATTTGATAGTTTTTGAATGTGAACTAACGGTTTTCAAAGAAAGCATTTGTACATTATAATTTTAGACTTCGTATAATTTTATTAATAGGTATCCATTCTATGCGATGCGACATTTGTTGAATGAACGATGATAAAAACAAATGATACTATGAGATTTCGTCGTAGTTATACACGAAGGTCCTTTTAAATAAGGTCACCTAAATATTTTTTCGGTTTATTGATATGCAAAAAATATATTTACGTAATATATATGGTGTCAAAAGATCAATATTCGTATATTATTTTCTCAAGGTCATTTTTTTGGAGTTATCAAGGCCATCGCTGTTTTTTTGACACATAATTAAATTTTTTTTTATTGTTCAAAAAATACATTCAAATATGTATAATAACATGACGTTAAAATGATGTTGATCTTCGAAACCAAAACTCGTAACCAAGAGTGTAAAACAATTGAAAAATCTATACAGTTGGTCATTGAACATTTCATCAAGTGTAATATGACGACGACGATGACGATAGCGATTTTTTCCAAAAATTACCAAAAATAGCCGAAGATAGCCGAAGATTGTCGAAATTTGATGGAGAAACCCAAATATTGCCAAAGATTGCCAAAGTTTAACGAAGATACCCGAATATTGCCAAAAATGTCCTTCTGCTATTTTTGTCCGTCAACGTTGCCACAGCCACTGGCGTCGTCATCATCGTCATTTTCGGCGTCCATTGTCATCGACGTAGTCGTCGTTGTCATCGTCCATTTTCAACCGTTGTCGTTATTGAGCATCTTCGGCTGGTTTCGTTGTCGAGCATCTTTTGTCGTCGTTGTTGTCGGTCCTCTTCAATCTTCGCCGCCCTCGTCGTTATCGTCATTGGTCCTTTTCGGTCGTAGTCGTCTCTTCTCTTTGTTCAACATTGTAGTCGTCGTCGTCGTCGTCCAATGTGGTCGTCATCATTCGTCTTTGACCGTCCTGTATATGGATCATTCTAGGTGACTAATGTGATCATTTGTCAGGCATTCTCACTTCGCTAATGACTCTTTTAAGATTTCTTTATCAGCTAGAGGATGAAAATATAGATCGTGTAAATATAGATCATAATTTAATTGTAGCTATGGTTAAAATAATTTTTTACTTGGTCAGTTAAGATTTTAAATTAAATTATACAAAAATTGATACGATTCACGACAATCGATCTTTCATTATTTGGAATATTTTAATACAATACAATATTTATTATTTTATTTTTATCGTTCTTCATTTTTAACTGAAATATAAAATTTAACCAGAAGTCGATATCAAAACAAGCTAAGAGTATACAAACTCGTGTTTCTCGCGTTTCTATGGTGAGATAATATGGTTCAGCGGTGTTGATACTAATGAAGGAGGGAGAACGACGGTTGTCGCAACATTTGTTGTTGTTACTATTGGCGCTAGTGGTGGTAGCGACGGTAGAGGTGGCGATAGAGGTGATGGTGGGTCTGGGCCTTGGCAGATACGACAGAGACACCGTACAAGCAACGTATAATTAGTCTAATGACAGTGCCGAGTGCTGTAGCTATCCCGGAAGCTTGGAGAAGCGTCGTAAGTAAGTACCTTACGTCTATGTATTATAGGTATATTTGAATTCTCTGTGTAGATAACACTGTTCTTATATCTATATGAATATGTGTATATATATATATACATATATATATATATATATATATTTATATATAGGAGTGTATGTATATCTATATTCCATTATATCGTAAGATACATACCATAACATAATACCATGGAGAAATGCCACACATTGTCCTTGCTGGCTTAGCTCATCGATCATTGTCGCATTTGAAGACAATGATTCGGAGAAATTGTTGTTTCCTACGTTTGAAGTAAGACGAGGATAAGGAAGACTGGTGAGCTCTTGCGACAGAATGATGGGATTTCTTTGCTTTATCCACCAGCTTTCTCAATTTGAAGAACTATTCCGGATAGTTGAACTCCTCTTTGAGATGAAATTTCTTGTCCGATTTTTCTACTATTTTTATATCTCTAAATGAACTTCCATCGTATTCTTTAGTAAGATCTTCGTGAATTTAAATGTTTTAATTGTGTTTATTCTTTATTTCTATATAATAAAGTGTCTTTGTAGTTAATGAATTTGTTATCAATAGAATGGTATTATACAATGAAAAAATCAGCAACCTGATCGCAATATATGTATCATTGTACGACTTTCGTTACGTGACAGATTACATATATCGTAATGATCGACTGCTATATTATTTGCAAACTTGATTCAACTCGTAAGACCATTGTAAATCGTAAGACGATTTACTGCATGATTATAATTCTCCGGTTGTTCCATGAATTACAATATCTGAGTTCGATTCCTATTAGTATAACGTTAAGGGATCACTTTTATTATCATGTCTCTGGTACAGATCATAAACCTCTAATTTCTATTTCGATCGTATTTAAATATCTTGTAAAATTTATGTCACAAAGTAGAAATGATTATCCTGTCATTTTGATTCTCTGTCTGTTTTATCAAATTATCTGGAAATTTTGATCGGTCATTTTCACTATTATCATTTATCAGTGATTATGTCTGTTAGAAAAGATCGATTCGATTATATGAAATACTTTATTAGAACTTCGTACGGATAATTATGAATTGATTGTGTAAATGGAATATGCCGACAATGAATCGCTAATGAACAGTGAATTGAGTTATCGATTGTCGCTAATCATTTCTTGATATGTCAATGATAATTAATGAGTAACTGTTTCGTATAGATTATGTTTATAATAAATATATCATTTGTTTATCACTTTTATTAAAAGAATGTCATATCTTTTGATTCTTCTTTTTATGATTTATTATTTTATCCAAAGTTTTCAGTTTTACAATTCTATTTTCTATTTTCTTACAATTCTATTTTCGATTAAAAATAACGAGGAATGATGAAAAGTAAAATGAAAAAAAAAAAAAAAATAAATAAATTATATAAAATTATTTCAACTATTTCGAAAAGTTATTTAAAAATCATTTTTAAAACGTTACGAATTTTTCGAACTTTCGGATTACATTCTTCTTTTAATTGCTACATTTGATTTCTCAAACGATCGATATTCTTTCAGGAATGGAGCACCGATCAACCTATGACCACAATGCCCGTGGGAATTTGGCTTCGAAAGCTCGTGACGCGTTTCATCGTTCCTCTTCCATTTCTACGCGCCTACCTGCACAGAGAATACATCCACCTCACGTACACTTGGGAAACGACGAACTGTATCGTGGAGCGTGACTAATTGTCAGCAATAATACCGGCGACTTATCACACCGCCCTAAGTGTAATAGCGAGCTAGGAAAGATTTGCAGACTGTCTAGTGATCCCATGGTAAAAGATGAAGATTCCCTTTGTGCAGAGTAAGACTATATAATATCTTTCATCTAACGAGTATAATATAACAGAAACGAAATTTTATATAATTTTACAGAATTTTAATACTATATACCAATGACTCCATCTTATTTACCTCAAAACTGAACAATGAAAAACGAACCGTTTGATCTATCTTTTAGTAAAGATGAAATAAGTATATCTTGATAATCATCAGTTAATTAAGACGATTGGAAAGACAGTCCGAAGTAAGTATCTTCCAAGACGATATAAAAAGTAAAAAAATTGAGAAAAAGAAAACATAAAAACGCATGCAGAGGCAGAGAAAAAGTACGTTCTTTCGGCAGGTTGCCAAGGGGGAGGAGGGAAGAGGAAGCAGGTTTTCTACCCTTTAGAAAGCATCGTTCCAACTGCATCTTCGTGGATGGAATTTAAAAGCGGATGAGTGTAGTAAGTTTTCAGTTTTCTTCAGTTTCTGCCACGATTTTCTCTCTTTTCTTTTCTTGTTTTCTCTCTTTCTCTTCTTCTTCTTCTTCTTCTTCTACTTCTACTTCTTCTTCTTCTTCTTCTTCTTCTCTTGGTCGAAGAGCACTGAGAGTCTGGACTTCCATTAATCGTGAAAGCAATTATTACGAGGGAAAGGTCATGGGGCAGACTCTTAATCGTTCTGAGGTGTGAATGCTAATGAGTCCGAAGAACATGGAGCCAAGATGCTCGTTGTCCGCACTTTCGAGAAAAAGAACGCTTGTGGCGATCTTATAGCCTGACCTTGATTAATGCTGAGAATAAATGTACTCGAAATATTTTATACTATATAGGTACAGTCTAATGCCTTCTTGGTAGATTATATATCACGTCAGAATTGGATACAGCCAAGAAGATGATTGCGAGTGTGGTGTCATTATATAGTTGCAACTATCATGCAGTTAAAGTTTCTTATTCTTATATTATATGCGCACATATGTTCTACGTATGTAAAACATATATTTATGCATTATATGTATAAGCGTTGATATTTTTCTTTTTTTTTTTTTTTTTTAGATTAGATTCATCATTGGTAACAACAAAATTGAAGAAAAGAATCTTATAATTAGCACGCATAAGTGGGTCATTACCGTTTTTGTTAGCCATGCGTGTCGATTTTATCTCTCTGTTCTTTTTAGGTATGTAAATCTTTTCTCTAGGGAATATTTAATCGTTTGAGTAAGCTCTTCGAGATAGTTAACAATAAAAAATTTACGATGAAATAATGTACTTCCAACGGATATTAAAGAAATATCATACTTATTTTTCTGATTAGTATCGGATACATGCGGTTTGTTGGTTTTCGAATGAACCTTTCAAAATTTTTTTCAATGTAACGAGACGTTACGAGACTAACAGAGATGATGCGATTTCACGGCAATCGAACATCCATACTATAGCATAGCGGATCTTAATAATCCTATTTCATCCTTCATCTGTTCTTTATCGTATCTATATCCATATTGAGTTTTACAATTTTTTTCATAACCATACCGACTAATAACAGAATGGATTTGTAAGCTGAGATGTATGTACATAATCGGATCTGTAGGTATAACATTAATACTCCAAAAATGGATATTCAAGTGAAAAGTATCGGCTTTAGAATTATGAAAGAAGCTAAGTATAAAATCGTCCTGTTATAATCTTCATAATTGGTAAAATTTAACAGGATGAAGTTTCTTGGTAATGTTATAAATTCTTTCATGAACAATATACTTTTGATACGTACTCGATGTTAAATGGAATAATTAACAACGTCACAATTGGTAGTAAATCTTGATTTTCTTAAAGCTAGAATGTAATTCGGCCGACGTAACGAACCAATGTACATAACGAGCGCCTAATTTAGAGTTAAGCTGCAAAGAGCAAGAGAGAAAGAGAAAGAGAGAGAGAGAGAGAGAGAGAGAGAAAAGTTGAGGAAGAGAGAAAACTGTCTAGTGTAGAGACGCCTTGCACCAGTGAAAATATATCTACGAAACAGAAATTGCAGTCTAGGACGAAATTTAGTCTTGTTAACCTGACTCGGCATTAATGTACACTCGACGTAATAGTTCCGTTAACCGGTAGTTATGTCAATTAGGTTTACTCGAACTGGCTGCTTTCGGAATTATTTAAAGAGTTATTTCAGTGGTGGTCTCTAGCGAGAGTTACAAGAGAAGATTAGGATTATGCTTTTGGGAGGTTTAAGGTGTCAGCATCTATTCGAATTACTTTGTCTTAATCAATCCTAACCAATTCAAACCTATCATATATTCCGTCCGATTTGCATAATAATCAGAGATGACGTAATCAGAGAAGATATAAGACATCCGAATTGAAAAAGGGATCCTTCTGTGCAATAAAAAAAAATGATCGAATAAAAAGATCAGCAAAATATTCATTCATTATTACGGTTAAATCAATTATCGATGAAAGCGTTAAAGGCAGAAAACAACAAACACGCGTGTTGTATAAATCAGATATATGAACGACGAAACTCGATGAGTACGTATCATTGAGGTGCTTCTCTTTGGTTACAAAATACATTCACATTGCCAACAGCGTTACGACGTTACGACGTAATATAACGGTGTACGTAATACGAAAAGCCATTGTGAATTACGACTCGACGTTCGTGTTGCATACGCGATGCGACGACAATTCAAGAGAACATTTCACTTTCCACGGCACTTGCTTCAATTCAATCTTTAACCTATCGTAGACCTGAATACGATCATTACGTTGATCTTCGAACGAGCAACAATAAAACAAGGGACCATTTTATTTCGATTATTTTCTACGGCAATACCAATAGCCAATACAAATCCAATTCATTCCGATTGGTATGTCGATCTTAATATTTCTTCTTTCTGGAATTATTACACAACGATTGAAAAATGTCATTGTCATGATTTTGATAAATAATTAAGAATATTCTACTAACAATTGGCTAAATTAATTCGTTAAACTTAATATAAAGAAACAAATTGATTTATTCAAGAGATATTTATTGTAGTTGTTTAAAACGAGGAACAAAAGAAATTTATTGCGCCATTTCTTGTACTATACTGACTTTTAGTATAGAGATTTAACGTTGCGGAAATCTGGAAGAGATTAATTATACTAGGCATTTCATCGATTTCACGTAGGACAGCTTGCTGAGTTTCCAATGCTTTCTAACAAATATAACTTTGCCATTGTCGGGTCATTAATTTATATTGTAAGAATAATAAATACATTTTAACAAGCTGTTAAAGAATTTAAAGAATTACAAATGATACGAATAAACAATATCTAATGAATAAAGCACAAAAGTATCAGTTAAGGATGACGAAAAGATATGTTTACGGATTTATTTACCAATCGTTTTATCTTACACAGGTAGCTTTGTTAGTGATAAACGAGAATGACCCGTTACCTCCGAAGGAGTCGATCGGAGACGATAAAGGACGATCGACGAGTAAGTGTAAAGCGATAACACCAACTGATCGAGAAACGATCCAACTACAAAAGCCGAGTCAATCTTCGTACTCGGAACCTGAATTATTATACCTTACGTCCGATACGGTTATATGGCCGCGACTCTGCTCACCCGTTGAAATGCTGTCAGCTTAATTAATGGTGTTGTGTCATGAATGTGGGCAACCTGCCAGCAGCTCGTTAAATTATCACACAACGACTCATTAAGCCTGTGCGCTTCGATAACGAACTCGTTGCGTCTCCTGTCCCTCAGGATAATAGCGTAGATAACTTATTCCTTCTTGCTATTTTGCATCACGTGTACACATACGCGTACATACGCGTACATTCGTGCACATATGCGAAATAGCATAGATGCATACACTGTCGATAAAATATACTTTATACTTTATCGTTTTCAATCATCATATCCAAAGTATTATTATTATCGTTAGTAGCCTTTTTACTTGTACTATGAAATTATTGTCGCCTGTTTCACGATCGATCGTGAAACATTCGTTTAAATATCGGCTTGAAATATCAGATAATATTAAATAAATCGACAAATATCATTTCAAATTTAATAGATAAGTTCAAATATGATAATTTTTATTTTGATCAACGCTATCACATTACACGATTTATAAAAATCAGATGAATTATAGATAAGCGTATATTCTTTTAAAGCAATTTTTAATAAATTAGGCAAATAAACAATTTAAATACTAATGAATATATAGATAACGAGCGAGTTTCTCGACCGTAAAGCCTTTCTTAGTGTTCCTTAGAGGAATAATTTATTTCTTTCTCTTATCCCCCGAAAGCATTATTAAGGCTCATAATAATAACTACTAAAGTTAAACTCATTCCCTAACTATTGAATAATAGAAAGGACACGAGCGACATTCGTTGCGAGACGAGATTCTTCATAAAATTCACCTTATAAATCTGTCAATTATTCATCAAAACGGCAGCTCGTAATGACGGAAGCGAGAAGTAAACTGCGTGTTCTGATCGAGCGTAATTATTCAAATCCGACCGAAGGAAACTCAGCGTAATGCGTCACTCTGTACATCGCTGTAGGTAAATAATTACGTACTCCTGTCATGTAAATACTTGCCATACTCGTCGACTTAATGAACTCCATGCTCTACTAGTACCGATAGTTCCCTCTCTCTTTCTCTCTCTCTCTCCCTCTCCCCCTCTTTCTCTCTCTCTCTCTCTTTCCCCCTCATTCTCTCTCTCTCTCTCTCTCTCTCTCTCTTTCAATCTATCTATCTCTCCGTAATTATACTTCATACGAATATGCACGTATATAAATTGCGATAAGGGTAGCTATATGCATGTATATACATATGCTTCAGGCTTATGCTTCTCATATGCGAAACTTAACGTGAAAGTTGAAACAATACGTATGCAAACATTTGCATATGATCATTGATGTAGAAAATGTTACGATGTTTGATACGAAATAAAGAAGACCGTAAACAAGTTCTTCAACGAAGATTAATAATCATACTTGTATAAAATGATTAAGTCGCATATCGTTCAGCTATTTAATGTTGCTTAATGTTTTACAATCAATGCGACGATTAAGTCTTTAAATATTCATCTCATTAGACGTAGCTCATTTTATATTCTTACCCGTTTAGTTATCTCTAAAAATATTCGATTGTTAGCAAAGAAACTATTGCGTAAGCATTAACTGTTTCTCTCGTAACTTTGTAATTAAGATTGAAGAGTAATGAATGATAGAATAAATCGTCCCTCGTCTTTTATGTAATGTCGGAACTTTAAAAGTCTCTTATATCACTGGATTAATTGCCATCCAAAAGAATAAATTCGTGTTAAACGATTTTCATATGTTATTTCTAAGAGAATACCTATAATAGAATGAAAAAGAAAGACCATTCTCGTAATGGTATTGTCTGAAAGAGAATAGCTTGGTTTAGTACATGGAACCCTTTTCAATAGGAAGAATTAGGTCGAAAGTAGAATCGTTTGAAATAAAAGTTAATCCTTTTCGAGTTGCTCAATACTTCGTTCGGATAAATTAACAATAAAGTTGTAGAATAGAGATTTTGAAAACTTATTGACCTATGACCTTTAACCACTTGAAATTGCTTTTTTAAAGAAGCACATTATCCAAAAGAAATAGCGTTTTATTTTCCAAACAAAGAATAGTAACAAACGGATGCGGGTCCCAGTGTTATAAACAAGAGAATGGAACAAAATAATGGGGTCAAGTAGAAAACTAATACTATTACAAAATCCAAGTAATATCTTTGAAAGGAAAAGAAAAGATGGCTTCACAAGGACGCGTCACGTCGTTACCTTTCGTCCATGAAGAAAAACTGAAATGAGAGAAAAACAGATAGAGAAAAAGAAAGAGAGAGAGAAAAAGAGAAAGAGAAAGAGAAAGAGAAAGAGAAAGAGAGAGAGAGAGAGAGAGAAAGAGAACTCAGAGACGATAGTACTCCTCCGCTTGCGAAAATCGTATAATGCTCGAGCTATTCAAAGAAGAAAGACGAGTTATAACGTTACCGGCAAGTTTCCGGAGAGAAGATCGCTATCTCTATTGCTATCGCTATCACGGGCAAGGTCCACTCCATGGTATACGTAACGTTTCTCCACAGCATCTGGAATCTTTACCTTCTCTTCGGTTCCCTCTTTTCCTTCTTCATTTCCACTCTCTTCTCCTCTATCTCGTTCTCCTTCTTCGTAGCTCCTTCTTCGTACCACGATATCGAGTGCAAGAAGAAGGTTAAAAAGTCTCGTCCGGAAGTCTCGACGTCTTTCTGATAAATAGCACAATAAGAAATTTCAATGATAGCTAAATACATATGCTATTTCTCACGTATCATTTCTGACACGGTAATATCTTTTTCTTTTTAATTTTAACATAAATTCGTATGAAATGTACGTATATATTTGAAAATTTGATTGAATTTTTTTTTCTCGCTTTGCAATTTATCTCCTACATTATTTCTCTTAAATAAAAGTCACAAAGGTAGGGGAACGTTATAATATAATAAAATTTCGATCCTCGTGTATAAATTTAGAGTTAAATTGCACGTTTAAATCTAAGCTATTATTTACACTTTCGTGGAAGTACGTCATTCTATGCACTCGGAAGTAGGACGCTTCTCAACGAGATAGCAGTCTACGTGATCCGCAAATTCCTTCCCTCTTACAACGAAGGAGCCACTCTTTCTCAATGTCTCTCCTTCGTATTGCGGAATAAAGAGGGAGGGAGAAGGAGAATAAACACTGCGACTTCGAGACAACGTCTTCCTTTAGGTGAATCTTCTTACTCAACGGATAATCTCACAACAAACGGTTCTACTATTTCTGATTTTTAGAAATTTTTACTTACATTTATTTCGTCTCTTTGTCTGTTCTTCCATTTATTCCTTCATTTAGATTTGAGATTGTATGAATTGCAAAGATTCTTAAACGAACTATTTAGATATAAATCATTAGTTGCAATGTAGTTAATAAAGTTTTATATATGAAAATGATTTCGACAAAAATTCTTTGTTTTTTTTACATAAAATATTAGAAATAAAAATTGGAAATAAATAATGCTGTTATGTTTACTCCTTCGTTTCAATATTTCTTTTCAAAAATGCATTATTTTCGAGATATTTAAAAATTTCAATTTGAGAAACTCACCCTCTATATATAATATATATATACACATACACATGTATATGTATATATATATATGTATGTATTTTGCGGTTTGAGATTCATGCTTGGATTCATCATTGTAGAGAACCCAAACGTCAAAAGGGAAAGAGATAGAAAGATTAAAAGAAAGCATAATTGGATCACGTTCACTTTCTGTGGTTTTAGTCAAGTCAAGGATCAATTTAGAGTATATCACAACAGAGAGGGAGAGAGAGTAACAAATTTGTGTTCACATTGATTTCCAATGATATATTTGATGAAGACAAATCGATATCAAACCGCGGTGATTTTCAAAATATTTTTTTATTAAGTTTTCTCAAATTAATAATCATTTTGTAATAATCTTAGATGAATGTATACATAAATAGTGTTCTTTTGTCTATTTCTATGAAAGGATCAAAATGTTGAAAGTTCATATAAGTATATTCTTAGTAACTTAAGAACAAAGGAACACAAGACCGTCTATATTGTTTCTGAGAAAAATGTTGTATTAATACACTACTCGGTATGGATCGAATGTTTCTCGCAATATGCCTAATGATCTGCCATTTGTTCTTTCGCACGATGTCTTATAACAAGAGAGAAAAGAAAATACGACGGTTAAAATAATGCTGATGAAAAGATGGCATCGTCGAAGAGAATAGATGGTATAGAGAAAACCAAGGGATCGTACAGGTGGATTTGCAGGTCGCTTTTCAAGATGGTTTGAAATGCTTTAATGTTGCATTGTCTTCCGGGATGGGGGAGGGATTTACAGACTTGATTGCATCACTGGCTTTTGTTTGGTATTGTGAAAAGATAATTGTTCTCTCAGTGATATAAAAGTATCATTTGTTACGAATATATTTCTCATTAATCCATGCGCTATATTTTCTGATATATTTCAAATCAAACGAGATACCAGAAATTTTTCTTACAAAAAATATAACACTAAACATTGGATATTTCTAGTTATCACTATTATTATAACGATAAAACGAAAATTACTATCAAACATTTTTCAGATTTACAAATTTTACGATCACTATCTTAATTCGTAGCGTTAATGTCTCCATTTTCTGCTCCATCGGTGATATAATTCTAATCGATTGATGCTGGGTGTTCGATAGCTGTGAAGCCATCGTTTCCTCCCTCCCTCTCTTTCCCTCTCTCTCTCTCCCCCTCTCTATCTCTCCCTCTCTCTCTCCCTCCCTATCTCTCCCTCTCTCTCTCTTTCTCTCTCTTTCTCTCTCTTTCTCTCTCTCTCAGCTCGTAACAATAGATTTCAGAGTCCGATTCGATATCGTCGAGCCTATCTTCGGCTTCACAATTACGTATCATTAAAGTAACAACGGCTTAGCCCGTTGCACAAGTAATAAGGTCGAACAATTATGTGGCATAAACTGCCTCTCGAAAGCCCACCGAGCACGATGCTACGAAAATGCTCCGTAAGTTTCGAGATTTTATTTCGATATCAAACTTTCGATCGCCGTTTAAAAAAAAAAGACTCGTTGGTCGTAGTCATCGAACCACGAGATAAAACTCGTTTCGCTTATTTACGCGAATAAATTTGCCGCGAACAAAAAACATATTGAACGTTGTGACGACATTTACGATTTTCTTAACGTATTTTTTGCGATATGTATAAGTGTTTTTTTTTTTTTTTTTTTTTTAATATTAACTTTTTAGATTATTCTTGGTTTAATAACAGTCATTTAAGTGTCAAAGGATGGACCCAAAAAATTTATGAAGCTTATTTATGATCTCATAAAGACAAGGGACGATAAAATAGACACGGGTACTTACTTTCTCTCTCTTTTTTACATCATTTTTATTATTAGTCACGATATAAATTTATTGGTGAAAATATTGATCCTTTTCAGTTAATTACTTTGATCGATTAACTTGATGATTTAACAAGACCTTTTTCAAACACGATATCTATTAATCTTTATCCGAGATAATTAACATGATAGGTATACATCATTGAAAATGTTATATTTAGCTTTATTCCTTTCCTTTTAAATATCATAAATTTATCTCTTTTCTTTTAAAACGAAGAATACTAAATGTGTGGTATATGAAAAAGGATATGAGAATTAAATCTTATGATATTCATAATGAGATGTCAGTAGAGATATAAAAAAAAATCCAAATTTTGAATCAATGCTTAGGAATGAAAAATTGTATAAGAAGTGAGTGAAATAAAAGGAGAAAGAATTAAAAAGGGGGGGATAAATAGTTCTTGGAAGACGATGTTACAACCGGCTTGAAAAGTTTCTTAAGCAGTCTCAGGAAGTCAAGCAACTCGCATTGAGCTTTCAACACGGATACAAAGAAAAGCCACAAAGTATGCTAGGAACTGAAGAGAAAGAAATAGTAGTTGGTAGTAGTTGTGGATGTTTCTCGGTCATGAAACATATATATATATATATATATATATATATATATATATATATATAATATAACGGCGAAGTAGCAGGAGGCAACAGCCGAAATTCGACGTGTTTTTCGAAGTAGTGTAAGGACGACGAAGAAGCAGGACAGACGAAGAGAGAAAGCGAAAGGCCATGAGGAAAAGGTTAAAGAAAGGGAAAAGGGCTCTCGAAGTTTCTGAAATTGTTCTGTGAAAGTTTCATACTTGCTGCGTGAAAAGCGTCACTTAAACAATTTCTCTCCCGCCTCCCTCTCTCACTCTCTCTCTCTCTCTCTCTCTCTCTCTCTCTCTCGAAGCCTGATTAAGCTGAATTAAAATAAACAAGAGCAGACTCGAATTGTTTCTATTCTTCGAAACTTACTAATGAGAATAGATATTTCTATTCTCGTAACTTCATATTGGTCTTCGACAGTTTTCTATACACTCGTCGGTAATGAAATATATCGTTTTTACTCGCTTTTAAAGCGCACATTTTATCGTTATTAAAACAAAATCGATATTTATTGACAAAAATGGAATTCTATCATCTCGGTTTCATCAGAAGCGATTTTTCGTGATTGACTTCGAAATCCTTTTTAATCGGCATTTATTTATTTATTTTCTACATACGAGAAAGAGAGAAAGAGAGAGAAAAAGAGACAGTACCTATGGGAAAACAATAAAATTATTTTCGATTAATAGCGGTATGTGATCGGATTAATTGCACGTAAATTAATTTAGAATAGGAAAATATATTGGATAAGAGAATGATCGTTCTCAATAGGAACCGTTTTGTTGAAGTTATTATGATAGCTCATAATTCATTTTATTGATAATCGAATCAAATTGGTATTATAAATCTTTTGTAGTCGTCTTTCTATATGTGACTTTTGAAGAATGTAGATGCGTATGTACGTCCCACACATGAAATTTTCATCGTTTATTAAATCATAATTTAAAAGAAAATAAAAAAAAAAAAAAGAACACACTGGTTCACCGAACAGATTCTAATTTCTATAAAATTTTATTTTAAGGGCTAAGTAGATTTTTGAAAAGAATTAGAAATGATTTCTTAAACTTTGAAAAGCAATTTTTAACTTACGTACACTTGATCTTCGATTTAAGGTTAAATTGGGTCATTCTTGACAAAACTTACTAGAATTCTTATAAAGGTGGAGCACATAATAGAAAGTACATAAGTACTCCGATTTTTCAAGAAGCATACGACATTCACCATTGTTCGACTATTGTCGAGAAAGGTGAAAGTGGATGAAAAACGATGATCAAACGAAGCGGATGATAGTTCTGTTGAAAAGGGAAGATAAAATGGAGAAATAATGATATTATTATTGATATTTGTCATTAAAATAAAGACCTTTTTCTTACTATTCTGTTTTCCTGAGAAGAAGTTGTTAGTTGAAGGTATTTAGCTTTAAATAGAAGGTTAATAGCATGAGTAAGAATACTAGTAAGTGAACTAGTACAAAACAATATAGGAATGCAGTCTTTTGTTGGATTCATGGAGTACTAATACAGCTTTTGTTACAACTCATTATTTATTATGTTATTTTGGTTACAATTTATCTTTCATCCGCTTAAACACCTATTATTCTTTAGATATTATCTTTTACAATTGTAATTTTTTAAATACACATAATGCAAAAGAATTCGTTCGAAAAAATGAAAGCTTTAGATAACTTCGGATAAAAAAGTATTTGCTTTTGCTGTAAGCAAACAAGAAATCATATTAGACAGTAAGAATGAATCACAGTGTGAATAAGTTATATGAATAGGTACAATCTATCATTCCTTTTCAACCTTCTTCCAATATTATACCTCAAATTATGTCTTAGTTTGCAAACTACATTTATCCTCATATTCTTTTCCTTCTATACAAACTATTTTCCCGTATCCCGTTCATTTTCTCATACCTAAGTTCGATCCACACAACCTAATTGTTCGAACGTTCCTCTTTAGCCATTATTCTCCTCATCGTTTCCAACGTTCCACCATTACATTTCACATTACATTTTCCTCTCTTTCTCTTTGTACTTCTACCTAGCTCAGTAATAGATACAGGAATGTGCTAACATCTACCTTCATTCCTTCCTCTTATCCTCGTCCACTTTTAGCTTTAGCTCTCTCTCTTTTTTTCTCTCTCCCTCTCTCTCTCTCTCTCTTTCTCTCTTCTTCTCCCTCCTTCTCTCATTCGCTAGGTCGGATAAAGCGTACAATTGCCACGCTGCAAATCAGGGGCCTAGAGAGAAGTACAATTAACACATTGAGCTAAACCAGTTTCCAGCTTACTTACGACCACCGTTTGCCTCTCTGTAACGTGTCTCGTTCAACAACAACAACGGCAACAGCAACGAGTACCTCGTGCAAAGAGAGGAACCGTCCCATGGAATTTACGGGGTTCGAGTTGCTCGGTTTGTTTTGTTCCACCTATATCTACGTATATATGTGCATGTGTGTTACACAAAACCCCGTGTTGACTTACTTGCATTTAACGTCCAACGCTAACAGGAGACTTTAGAAACATGAGATATTAAGCTTTTCCTGTCCTCTTCCTATCCATATTCAAGAATTTATTTATAGAGTTGTAGATACAGGGATACTCGCTAATTCTTATTAATTATTTTACAAAATTTTATTTAATATAATTTTTCGTGGTTGCGATAAATCTAATATATATATATATATATATATATATATATATATATTGATTTCCAAAAACGTATATGGGTCAAGGATGATTTCTAAAAATTTATAAAATCGTACGTCTCAAAGAGGGAGCTAAAAAAAAACAGAATAAGAATGAAATGCAAAGAATGTCGAAAAGCTCTCCAAAGTCTCGCCAAGTCCGGCTCCAATGCCGTACACGCTTTTTGGAATGTTTACAATCATTCTGAAGGAGTACGCGTAGTGGAAGCACAACGATAGGAAAACTAACACGTACTTTCTGATGGCATTTTACCCTTTCCTCCTATAGAACGGCCTCGTCTACTTGTAAAATCGCCTCACATAGTCGTATTACTGGCGACAGCGATAGCGGTAGCACCAGCAGCAGTACCAGCACCAGTATCAGCAGCAGCAGCAGCAGCAACGACAGCTATGCTAGCTACCAGTAGTACCACCAGCCAAGACGTTCTTCTCGTTACTTACAAATTTATTCGATGACACTGGCACACCTTCAGCGCCAATCGTAGTCGGAATAAGTGTCGTGAAAACGATTCGAAGCTTTACTTCGAACGTGGTGCGATTCACAAACGCCCGAATACACAAGGCTGCTCCAGACTTCTGACTCTTGGACATCTAACTTTCGCAATATTTTCTTTTAACGACTTTCAGATCCTATGCGAGAGCTTTCGTATAAAGCTATGAATTGTCTTTTTTCTTGTAGAAAGAAATCTCTGCAATATTGTCTTCTTTAATCGCTATTTTGTTCCGTTTTTATTGTTTATGAAAAAGTAAAATATTCAAATTTGTCGATGATCTTTTTATCAAATATCGATATTTAACTTTTATCGTTTATGATTTATCTTATAGAAATTGTTGTTAGATCGTTTTATTGTTTTATTTATTATTTTATTATGAAAATCTTTTATTTCCATACTCATTCATTTAATCGGTGTAGAAACGACATCGAAAATCTTTACCGACTATGCATTCAACGACAAATTGTTCGGTCGATCGATCGATCGTGACTCGTACGAATGTTTCGAGTATGGACGGTTTCGACCGAAAACATTTAAACGATAATTAAAAAGGGAATAGAAAGCGAATAAGTCTGATGCGTTTTAGGTCAAATGAATATTCTTCGGTAACTGATATTGAAGCGAAAAAATTACGCGACGGTTTTCGCGTAGAAACGGTACGTTTCTTTGACTTTTTACCAAATGCGTACCTAATTATGCGGTTTAATTGCGAGCTAACGACACGCGAAATCGCTGGGGACGAGGCCTATAATTATCCGTGGGTTTAATGCGCGAAGCTAACGATTGGAACGTACTACCGCCGCTATATTACAGGTATATGTATATACGTACGTACACGTGTAGAAATGTATTCACGATTAATATGAAAAGGCATGAAGCCTATTTCGCGCCTTTGTATGTATATATGTATGTATATA
This sequence comes from Vespa mandarinia, assembly GCF_050613455.1. Taxonomy (NCBI): domain Eukaryota; kingdom Metazoa; phylum Arthropoda; class Insecta; order Hymenoptera; family Vespidae; genus Vespa; species Vespa mandarinia. Next base: position 13,352,547 of record NC_140811.1, on the reverse strand, counting down.
TGTATGTCATTATGTCGTATCATTCACAAGCATCCAGAAGTTGCAAGTAATTATCGTTCATCGATTGATTCTATAAATCTACGATCATAGATTGATTCTATAAATTGAATCAATGTTCACAATTCTATTTGCTAGTTAACTCTATAAAGTAGCTATTGAAAAAGTGCTATTAATATCTAAAAGCATTTCTGTATATATCTAAAAAAAAGAAAATGAATTACTCGACTCTCATCGAATCGAACAATTTTATAGTGCATTTTATATGATTGCAATTTTATTATGGTTTATAAACGAAAACGATAATAATTTTGTAACAACTTAAAAAGTTTACGAATACGAATCTTGTGAGCCAACATGAAGTTTGTACTTGTACAATTATACAGGATAAATAGAATGACGTAATTTAATTATGTTCTTCTTGAAGATTTTCCATAAATTAGGAGCGGTAACAAAAAAAAAAAAAACGTGAATATATAAAAGAGGATAAAAAAGATAAGTCAGATACTTTTTTCAGAGCGGCTCTTTTTGATGGCAGTTTTCTGACAGAAAAGTTATTCGAGAATATCTTTGCAGCTTTCGAAGTCCCTTCTAATAAATCTTGGCCGATGTTTCGCCGGGTACACATACCGCGACATAATTACCGCCCCCGTTCGCCACCCCATGAAATACATTGGTGGGTATAAACTCCCGGCGACGCGGCAGGTAATCACGCTTGTTTGTACTTCGCTTCTCGCTTCTTATTTACGACGGCTACGATTATTCATAATAAATATCTTTCCACCAACAAAATAATAAATAACATTCTCTCTTCAAAAGAGGGAGAGAGAGAGAGAGAGAAAGAGAGAGAGAGAGAAAGAGAGGGAGGTCGACAGAGAGGAATAGACTAGAGAAAAGGAACGAAGTAGGCCGAGAGAGAAGAGAAGAAGAGAAAGGAGTAGTATGGGATACATACATAGGTGGGTGGAAAGTGGGTAAGAGAAGAGAGATGAGAGAAAGAGAGAGAGAGAGAGAGAGAGAGAGAGAGAGAGAAAGAGCCGGAGGCGTCGCGCGGGTAGGTACACCGTTTTTGCTTGATTTATATCGACGCGCCGAAGCGTGTAAAGCCGACGCGGAGTCGAGATATTCTTGTTAAGAAGAAAGAGTAAAGGAGAAGGGATGGTAAGGGGAGGTGAGAGGGAGGAGGGGCGAACACAAGTATAAGAAGAAGCAGAAGAAGAAGAAGAAGAAGAAGAAGAGGGAAAGATTCGTTGGAAGTTGGAAGCGAGTCGCGTTGAGATAAATCGCCTTGCGTCCTAGCGGTTTATCAAAATTCTCGTTTGACCACAGCATTATCTCGGCTTTAATAGATAGGCTAGATACTCTCGTTAGACACGCACGATGCACCAAGCGTCCCCCTTGTCTACGGCGCCACACCGTTCCGCACCGTGCCGCGAAACCGAGCGGGAAGTTTGCGCGAATATCTCGACGTATCGCGTTTCTTCCGTTAATTTACAGAGCCAAGTTACGTAGCACGATACGCGTCTATTGAATTTCCGTTCATTTTACCGACTGTAAGAATACGTTTCTAAATCGTTGTTCGTTAAAAAGAAATACATTTATATTTATATTATTATTAAGCTATTTTAACAACTCTCAATCAAAATATTTTATTAAATATTTTGATAGATTTTCTTTCGAACAATCGTCTTTACATCGTACAATTGAATCGATCCCGATAGGAAGATTTCGACGATTAGCACCGACCTTTAATAATAGTCGCATTGATACTACGTCGGTAATTCGCTCCACATGTGATATGTAGGTACGGACTTTACTGAATTGGTTTGAATTGAGGAGATTAAAGCAGATATTGGCTGTACTACGAACAATCGCTGATGTAGAGTATTCCAACGTATAATTCATGAGAGAATTTAAATTCCATTAGACATATTTGAAATAGCTTCTTGACAGATTGCGTTAAAAGTTTGTTACAATTATGGAGATAAAGATGAAAAGAATTAAATAATATAAATGCCGAACGTGTATTCTTTATTTTTATTTTATAAAGTATCGCATTTGAAATCAGTGACATATCGATAATAAAGGCACCCCGATGAGGAAGAAACTCGAAGAAGAAATAAATTCTCGGTCTGACGAGGGGTTAAAAGTTATTCGGCGAACTTACACTCGAGATAATATCGTGAAGCATGTTCGCCGAGAAGGATGAGGAAGCTGCAAAGACGTTCATCGTGCGCCATACCATACGGTTCAACGACACTCTTCGGACGAGAACGAAAGGAAATACTAAACAAAGATCCCTCTCGTTTCATCCATCGTTCTCGTCCTCCCATTTGGAATTCTTCTTCCTTCTTACCTTGTCAGTTACTTTGATATGTAATGTAAAAAGTAGATAATTTACAATTATCGTTTACCGTTTTAATCAACTCCCAAATACGCTGATTCCATGGAACGCAATAATTCTCTTGGTGCCTTTTAATCAGCAATAAAGAAGTCTAACGACGTCCCAACTAAAGCCGTTTTTCAGTGATCTCGCGACTTGCCACCAACGTCGAGGGACCTCTCACCAATGTAAGTCCTCGGTGCTTGATGGTCCATCCGAGACGAGATCGTTTATTGGGATTAAGTAATTCGCAGCACATGTTGCTACTGGTACTGCCACTGTTACTGTAGCTTTCATTGCTGTTATAACGATATGAGCAGGAAATTCTCGGTCGCAAACTTGAAACGTGGTAATGGTTAACGCGAATCCCCATGAGGTTCGCTATTCAGATCTTAAAAATTGAAAAAGAGAAGAATAAAAAGAATAACAAGAAGAAGAAGAAGAAAAAAAAAGAAAGCATTTTGGAAGTAGGACGTATCGTCGTTTTAATGAATTTTTTTATGTTACGTTAAGTTACGATCTATCGTAATAGTGTTACCAATGCGCTTATTTGATTTATTCTCTAGGCATATGAACTTTCATCGAATATTTTTAGACATTTTGTTCCTTGATATTTCCTTGGAAGTATCGCGATTGAACACTATACGAAGAATATCTTGAAAATTAAACGTGCCATTGCTCTACGAACGTTGGAGAAAGTAGCTGACTATATGAATCGTCGTGAAAAATAGACTCGTTTAAAGCAAGTATTTCTTTCTTCCGTTGCTAATCACGAGTCAGAAATAATCCAAACGGCTTTCATGATTCACCGCGTATATCCATCGTGTTAAACGATTCTATTGTATACTTTCAGCTAAAAATTTCACGTTCATCCGCCGAGCTCTTAATACATATCGCTCACGATTAAAGCGATCGTTAGATGGAAAAAGAAAAGGAAGGGGCCGCCCGGAAGAAGACGATACGAATCCTCTCCGACTCTGCCTTTCAAACTGCTTTCACGATTTTCTTGGTAGGACGAAGAGCCTGCTGATGGTGGAAGGAGAAAGAGGAAAAAGAAGCCGTTTTCATCGGCTTTAAGTGGGTATATCTTGGGGCGTACTATCGGATTTTTCCACGATGCTAGTGGTTGAGCTACTGCTTCTGACAAATGGCGGATCTTTTTCCTATGGATGAGAAAAATGGCTGCTCGCGGTTCGAACCGGCCCCTAGACGTTTTTGCGCGTTAATTTTAAAGCCGGAATAAGAAAGAATGAGGGGAAGAGAGAGAGAGAGAGAGAGAGAGAGAGAGAGAGAGAGGAAAAGAAAGAAAAAGAGAAAGAGTAAAATGTAATGCTTGAATATCGATAAGACCTGATGTAATGAATCTTCGAGATAGCAATTAGCCTCTTGGTCCTACTTGGCAAGTAACACCGTTGAGTTTTAGACGAATTGAACTGTCTTGATTAAATAATGATCATGCATTTTGTAACGTAAAATAGATCGTAAGATTATTTTGATTTGACAATCGTAACTGCTTTTTATATATATGTAACATATGCGATGATAGATAGTAAAGAAAAGAGAAAGAAGACAGGGATAGAGTAAAAATATTCCGCCTTATTATCGACTCAGCAACGCGTATCTACGTCCCTTCTCCATAACCTCGGCTTTTACAGGCGCGTCGTTGTAATTTAAGTGCTGGCCGGGACGCCACCCTCTGCACTCGAGTGCACTATGTCATTCTACATTAACCTAAAAAGGGTTTTGCTAGCTCAGCAGTTACTCTCGGCACTTGCACGAAGCACGCCATGTTATTTCACGCCGAGACGCGCCCGAAACGTCGAACCATTCAACCTCAATACGAATCGAACTATCCGTACCGATTCTACAAGGTTTCTCTCTTTTTAGATTTCTTCGATCACGTTAACCTACATTTCTATTTAAATGTAAGAAGAAGAACATAAATTCTTTTTTCTTATGTACCGTTAAATAAGAAATTTCCAAATAATCAAACAAACTCCTTGCGTATTAAATACAATTTCATTTTCTAGTTTCAAAAGATCTCGAAGAGTATCGAATGACAGATTTTGATAGTCGACATTTTTGGAACTCGTTTTCGAACGAGTCCTTCTTTTCGTCCCCACTTCTTTTTTTTCTTTTTCTTTTTTTTTTTTTTCTTTTTTCTTTGACATCAAAATTCCTTGGACGATTTATACGTGAGCTCGCATTGTGTCCGCTTTTACGAGAAAGCCATTTCGCTGTCTGAAAAGCTCGAAGCTTCGCGCGTGAGAGCAATCGCGCATCAATCTGTCCGGCTTTTGTGCCGAAGCGTACACGTATCACGCCCCCGTTCATTTACAAGCTACCGTAGACCCGAAACTATAAAAATACCATTCGCACAGATCAACCATTGTTGTCTCTTCTAGCACGGTCTATGGAACACGACACGTTCGCCGCGCGTACGTCCGCCAGAGATTGCAAGGCACATCGAACGAAAACGGTGGTAGCTTTTGTCGATACGGGAGAGAGAAAGAAAGAGAGAGGGGGGGGAAAGGAATAAGAAAGAAAAAAAGAAAGTTTGTCTTTTCAATGTAGACGAAAAAAATCTCTTTCTAACCCTCTTTTGCGAAGCTTTACGAATATCGGTTTACATTTCGATCGCTAAATTATTTTTCTATCCTTTGTTTACGATGTCGTTCTACAGGAACGCGAATAAAATCGAGTAAATGCTTGACTATCCGATTTCATTTTGCTTTTACGATAAAAGAGAAAAAAGGATAAATAGGATTCTTTTCTTCGCCGTTCTTAGAGATAATCTTCTTTTCGAGCATCTTTCATTGTAAAACGTTAACTAATGATTCTTCTTTTTTTTTTTTTCTTTTTTTATTTTCATCGCATAATATAATACGAAAAAAATGTTTTACCCGATCGATGTGCGACGACTCTGAAAGATAAAATAGATGATTATTTTCAATATTGGCCTCGATTCAGAATTCAGACAGCAAACATGAGACTTTGGCAAATCAATGATTCACGCATCAGCAGGTTCCGGCGATTACGCCTTAGATAATTAACTGCGCGTCGAGCAACTCATCGATTATTCCCTTTAATTGAGAAGTCCATGAGATGAAATTACGAGATGCCTCGACGATTCATGGATATTCAAGCATCCTGGATGGATGCGCATATAAGTGTTCCCGTTGATGACGTAGCACACAAACCTTTAGTCGTTCATATACCATACGTATACAGAACATCTATTCTGTACATATATATATATATATATAGATATGTATGCATAGGTATATACCTGTTTATATGCACCTGCAATTTCATAGAACATGTCGTTAAGGGATCATTCCTTATCGTACGATCCTTTAGATCTTCCATCGAAACGTCGATTTTGAAGGAAAGAACGAGTAATCATCTACGGATCTCAAGCGATTAACATTGAAATCTATACAAAATGGTGTTAGAACGTGTACACGCGTACGATCTTACGATTATTTTCGAGAAATCTTTTCCCTTGTATAAAGAGGACTCACGAAGAGGATTAACTTCGTGTCCGTGCAATCATAATTTATATGTGATCCCCATTCTTTCTAGCTTGTTAAAATATTCTCTATCTTATAGTTTCAAAGCTTCTTTACGATATATTAGATTACATACTATAACTCGGAATGATATTTTTCCGAGCCAAATTATAGAGGTTAAATAGATTATTTCTTTTTAGTTTGAATAGTTTTATCATGAGAGATAAAAACTACTTTATATATATATATATATATGTGTGTGTGTGTGTATGTGTGTCTGTGTGTGTTTATATGTATATTATATGTGTAAGAATAATACTAATTCTAGGTCAAAGAAATTAAATTAAAAATGTAAAGTCTATAAGGAAGTCGACAATATCATTTGTAATATAAGTGGTACTTGAGAAAAAAACTACGATTGCATAATCTATAAGGATCGTAAACCTCCTTTTACAGTCTTGAAAAAAAGAAAGTATAACGTCTAAACGTAAAAAAGCACTTTGTCTTCTATTTCGAGTCCTCGTATATAAATATTTTAAAGATGAAAATTGAAATGAAGATCGATAAATTCAATAGGAAAGCTTAATGCTCGAGGTAATGCTCTTAGAATTATTTTTGACATTATCAAAACTATTATATTATATAGACGATCGAAAAAATTATTCAAAGTAAAATCGATGATCAGCTTCGATCAACTTTGCATAACAGTGTCATAAGATCGAATCGTATTTAAAAAAATCTTAAAACACGAAAGACTTACAACTACGAAAGTAGACTTTATCGTAAGCATTTTTAAGCATAAAAAAAAAACGAAAAAGAGGACGAGAGAAAGAGGAAGAGGTACTTTCTTCTCGTATTCTGAAAATCTTAAACAACGACGACGTCTTATCACGCTCATGCATATCCTTACATTAATTTCATAGAAAAGAGGCGGGCACCGTCTTATCGTTAAAGCGAAGAAAAATAACCTATGTGTGTACATAGTACACTTGGACAAATTCCCTGAGGTAAGACATCGACCTGACACTCCCACATTGTCGACTTCGTGCGTGCGTTGCCATCGAATACGTTTACTCGTGACTCTCGTTCGATCGATACAGAAAAAAAGATGAATATAGGAAGAGAAGAATAGAACGAGGAAGGGAGAAAAGAAAAAGAAAAAAGAGAAAATCGAAAGAAAAATCTCCAGTTATTTCCATATTCACAGACTTCAATATCAGATCAACAATTTTTATTGAAAATTTTATAAATGCATCAATATATGTATATATCGAAAATTATATATGAGAATAAAAATTATATAAGTTATACATATATATCAATATATTCAATCAGATTTATTTTTAAGATATAACATTTCTAACAACATCACGTAATATTTATTTATAAAATAATAATATATTGAAAAAATCTAAATGGAGAAATGAGAATAAGAATTTAGGAGTTCTTCATTGCCATATAGAATAAAATATTTAGATTATTGTCATTTATTAATCTATATGATAAACATTTGTATATGGAATTGAGATGAATGTTCGTAACTATGAAGATATTCTATCGAAATATCACCTTATTTATATCTTCATGCAAATTAATCGTCACCTTTTAGAAACTAAATGAGGATTTCGAAGTTATGTCGTCTCATTAGAAGACATTGATGCTAAACATCCTTTTTGAAAGATTATATACTAATGTACGAATGTGTATTAAGAATACGATGAATCGATTAAAATTCAGTGATCCACTTGAGACGAAAGTTACCTTCGTAATGATCGTCATAATACGACATATAAAACCGGTGGTATTCTCGTACGAGGGACGTGACTGACATGGAAATGACTCAGTATTAGTTCTGAAAAGATGGATCCTCTGACGAGACGACTATTTAGAATCTTAAAATCCGTCGCATGTTACTTTCTGTTAATTGCATGCAGGCTATAGATAATCCTGCATCTTGCGGGTGGAATTGCTCGTCCTAAGTATCGTTTCCGTTTTAATGTCTCTCTTTCTCTCTCAAAGAATGAGAGATGAGAGAGAAAGAGAGAGAAAGAGAGATCTTTGATATACAAGCAAGTCATGACAAAAGGAACTTTTTTTCATTTCATCTTGATATCGATTATAACCATTTTCAATAGGCTAAAGTTATTCTTTCGTTTTACTTATCTTTTTGATATCAACGTTTCGAACAGCTCTCAATGCGAACATTTTTAAAGAGGGATCTTTGAGAACCCCTGGTGAGTCGAATTCTCGGTTTGTAAAAAAGAGCGATATTCGGTGCATTGAGTTATTCGGCTCGTGGTCGTTGCTAATAATTTTAATCCGTTGGACGTATATACTTTTACCCAAACGGGGACCATTAATTTACCATATATTCAGCGTGTCGAGGGGTCAACCTGTTATTTATCATAAAATATGAGAGCCCATGTCGGTCCAAACCGCTGCCTTTATGTAATGGTGCATAATAAATTGCATTCAATCTACTAGTACCGCCGCTTTCGGAAGTATCCGCGAGGAACGAGCCTTTCCATCACCGAGTTACGTCGTATTCTTTCTAGAAACTTTGGATGTCCGAGAGAAAAATTCTCGTTTCTTCGATGGAAAATATTTTCGAGTATACTTTGGTCAATTTTCTTAGGCGAGAATTATTAAATTTCTTTTATACTCAATTGAAAAGTTTTTATTTAATTTGTTCATGGCATACCAATTGAAATCCTTTTAATTTCATTGAATTCTTAACTTGTCTGTCTTATTCTTCCTATCATAGGTTCATATATCGTAAAAGTTAAGCGATATTTCATCGACTTCTCTTCAAAGTATCCGATTAGAAAAAGAGAGATAGAACGTCCCAACGATAAATACATTATAGAGATTTAACGACGAACTAGCGCAAGTTTTGAGTATCATCATCGAAGATGCTAACTCTTTTCGAATTCACGTTCGCCGGCTTGAAATTGTTTTTCAGAAAATAATGCGAGCGATAAATTCGTTCCTCCGATTGTCAGGGTTCGTTCACGCGGCAAACAATGTAAGCCGGCGATTCGGCGTTATTACCAAAGTAATTGGACTTTAAATGCCGTCGAAACTTTGAATCTTTACGAGCCATAAAGTCATGCACCAGGACGCGGACAATAAATTGGCAGATGAGCCATTAAGACTTGCTCGAAGATTCTTATGCAGTTTCGAGCTCTAAAACAAACAGAAGATGAGACATCTCTTGGGTGAACGACGCGCGTTATAACTAACCTTCTTTCAACGTTTGTCGTTTCGTAAATTACACTAACTCCGAAAGGGCCCTCTTCAACGTTTCGAACGATTCTTTTGTCTTCGATAGAAAAAAATAAAATGGGAAAGTAAAATGAAATCCTAATGAGGAGAAAGTAAAATGAAATCATAATCTTTTTACTTCTTCAAAGATCTACGTATGCGTTAAATAAACGATAGATATTTTATTTTCTAGATAGATAGTAACTATATTTAAGGATATCAGGGCAAAATGTAAAAAGAGAGAAAAACTTGCGGAACTTGTTCCACGCACGTCATTTTATATTCACGCCCTCTTCTCTGCTTCTCCTTCCTCATCGATGCCGCCTTCATGGAATAAAGTTTCGATGAGACGATAAAATCGGATCGGAGAAATTCGCTCTGGCAGTAAATCCATGCGTATACGCGGTGTCGATATTTACACGTTTGAAATATTAATAGTAAAATGTTCTTTTTCTTATGCATTTTGATTTGAACGGGATATCGGCTGATATAGGAAACATTCGTTTAATAATTACAATTATTTCCTTCTCTTCGTATCTTCATTTTGAAGAAATGTATTTTTTCAAATATTTCAAACAATAATATCGAAAACTTTAGTCCGATTATAAATTAAATTTTTTATTATTTATAATTTTTATTTATTGATTTTTTTTTTTATTTATTTTTTATTTTTATTCAATTCAAATAAGTTCATAAGATTAAAGTTATATATATGTAAAAGCGAAAGACACCCTGTATAGATGCATCGATCATGCAAGAAGATGAGAGCTTCGATTATTCAGAAACAGCGTGTATGTATGTACACTTACGTAGACAGAGAGGCCCGACGAAAATGAGTTGGTAATGAGATATTTAGCGCGACGTGACTGGAGGCATTGACGAGAGGTGCAAGGTGCAGACGAGATAGTTACGAGGTATACGTGCATACAGATAGCTATATAAATTTTAAATGATTACAAAATACCTAGTATTTTATAAGTCACGTCGTTAGATTAAAATTCGCGACTATTGCGCTGCAAATTGTGCAGACTGTCAATGAAATAAAAAACAAAAGAGACAGAATATAAAAACTGTATCGGATGATAAAAATCTTAGATATCGTATCTTTGCATCTTAAAAAATGTATATTGCTTTAAGAAAATTATTTACAATGTTAAAATATCTCAGAAAGAGAGAAAGAGAGAAAGAGAAAGAGAAAGATAGAGAGAGAGAGAGAGAGAGAAAGAGAGAGAGAGAGAGAAATAAAGAGCTTGTATGAAAAAAAGAAGCTAATTTACGAAAGAGCGACACGTCGATCATGTTGTCCTTTCTAGCCACAAATGATTTATAAGAACACTTTTGATTCGTGCAAGTAGTCGTCGCGGGAGTGAGCGGAAAGGGATGCATCAGGGAAATGAGTTTCAGACTTTTGAATATACCGTCGGATGAAGATTAATATTTGGCCAGACGCGGTTCGTCGGTGTGTCCCGTTATGCAAGAGAATACTTTCCGAGTATATTTCGGCTCTAGTACGAGACACGTCGCGTCATTTTCTCATCGTTGGTAACACAAGGTTCCTCTCTAGACCGAATGCGTTCGTGCATTCGCATACTCACACTTTCTCCCTTTCTCTCATTCTACCGTCAATGTCTGCATCGGAAAAAATGCATCTACCGCTCACTCTCGGTCTTTTTGCTAGTTCGACTTTGTACTTAGGAAAGCGAAAAGTCGGCATACTGCGAACGAGCAAGCAGGCAGGTAAGCGAGCGAACGCACACAATGCAAGAGAAGTACATATCGCCGAAGCGACACCTCGAACCATTAGCGCTCACTGACCCCACCCACGCTCTCTACCCGCCTGGATGAAGCTCTACTTTGCCTGCTGCCACCGATAACGATAACGACAACGACAACGACAACGACGGTGACGACGATGGCAAGGAGAAAGCTTGGGCGGAGCTTCGAAAGCTCTTTCTTTTTTTTTTTCTTCGTCTTTCTTTCCTCTTCTTTCTTTCCCTCACTTTTTACTGCTTCTGCGGTCTTTCGTCTTATATTTTTTTCGATCATCAAGTGTACCGACATATTTCTCTATGACGAATGACGGATACGCGATGCGTTAAAGTAGCTTTTTATAAATAAGATATCCTATAAATATTTAGAAGCGTTAACAAGGTTACGGAACTGTTATAATTGGATCTATTATTAATTACTAAAAATAAAAAGAACTGCATTTTAATGACCTTAATTAAACAATCATCTTTCGGAAGACTGCTAATAATGCGATATTATTTGCATATTTACATTTTAATTCATTAAAATTTTAATCTGTTACTATGTTTATTTTAACAATTTGCAGTTAAAATAATATCACTGTGAAAAATTTGTTAGACTGCTAGTTCGATTCTTATCGAAGTTAAAATGTAGATAAAAACAATGTTATGTTACACGAATTTTCACTTGGCAATGATCGTGAAAAAGTAGGAAATGCAATTCATTTTGTATTTTTCGTTTTCAGAACGTTAGGGAGTGAATTAACACACGTTGGAACTGTTACGTACTGTAGAATCCAGGTAATCGATATTTACTATATTACATTCTCCTCTAACTCAATGCAGGTAATATCCTAGTTAATTAGCAGAGTATAATAACATCGATGTGAAAAATTAATTAATTTCAATAATGCATTTTATTCATCATCAAAATTTTCATAATTATATATTAATTTTTGATACTATAAAAAGAAATTTAATTTTTTTGCCAAGACAATATATATATATATATATATATATATATATATATATCCGGTACAAGAATTTAATTATACATATGTTCAATTACTGTAATTAGTGATATTTTAGAGTATATTGTAATTTATATTCTTAATAATTAATCGTAAGTGCTATAATATCTAACATTTAATATATTTACCGATTTAACGGTATATCTCAAGAATTTCAAATGTTTATACGATGTATATTCTGAGGATACGTTTCGATAGAAACGATCAGAAGGAAGGGTGGTGAATGGTTTGTATACAAGTTATGCTCGAATAGAGAGCGTTTGGTAATTTAATTGGTAATATGCCCCGAAGGATAACGCGCCGTCACCGCGGTGCATTAAAGTAAATGAACGAATGAGTCCTTAGAGACTCATGAGAGTGAGCTTTATTTATCGATATCGAAGACGGATGAGTTACACTAGCGCGTCAAGCAGAAATTTATTTGTCCCGTTTTCGAAAACATCGAACACCCATCTACCCTGCCACTTGCGACGATTTTCCATTGAATTTGTCGCGTGTACGATGAGCGTTATCTTACAATTTTAAATTACAAATAAAAACTATCAGTAACGCGTTTATCTTTTTCTCGGAAATTCGAAAGATCGAATAGGACGGTAACTAGTAGTTCGACAAAATGCTTGTCAATCTTGATAAGAGGAATTAATGAAAAATTATGGGCGTGAGTGCCGAAATTCGTTGTAAAATGAATTCCGCAATATTGTATCAAGGACCGATGAAAAAGTTTTCATCCAATCTGATAATTATCGTCGTAACTCGTTACGAGCTATATCTCCATGTACCTAACTCGACGATATCACGTTCGTACCACTGAAGAATTTTGAGACTTCGCCAAAGTTATTATTAATTTTGTGCCTATCAGATTTCAACATCTGGACCGTGTTCAAAATTCCGAAACAACGTCTGCTTTTAATTAACGCTAGTATTTCGCTTTATACACGACGATACTATTCGATGGAATTATAAAATCTTATAGAATGTCAAAATTTGTTACATTTTCATTGAAAGGATTTAATGTTTCTAATTGAAGTAATACATGTTTACATATTTATCGTAAATTAAAGAACAAAAAATATATTATTTAAATATTCGAAGAAAAATAAACGTTGAAAGATTAGATGTATTCCTGCTCTAGTTCTAAACTTTAACCGTTAACTTTACATACATATACACACACACACACATATATGCACATATATAACACTTAACGATTTACGATATCGATATGAACATTAATTTTCCTGGCAGCATTAGCGCATTGAAATAGGAAGTATGAGCGCGTCGAGAGATCATCGAAAGAGCGTTGAGAGAACGTTTGAAAGATCCTATCTTACTTCGACATCACGTCTGGTACTTGCGTAGATGGCTTTACCACCTCAACGGCTCACGACATAATTAATTAATTATCAACTCTCTTGCAAAGGATGCAATTTCTAGCAGCGAAAAATTTTCGATTTTCTTATCCCCTTCGAACCAGCGATCTCGCGAACTTTGCCCTTTTTCGTCTCCCTTTTCTCTTTAACATCTTCTCTCCTTTTCGATTGTATTAGACAATTCTTCATTTGTTATTTACTCGCTCATTACACGCTCACGTATATTCTCCCCTCATCATATATCTTCATTTAAGAACATGTATTAATTATCAAGTTTCCAAAGAATCGCCATCAAAACTTTTCTCACTAATTCGTGACACTATTTTCGACTACCATATCAATAATTAATTAATCTTGCTTAGTTGTGAATTGATTTATTCAAATCTTACGACTATGTCTATGGTCTTACGCATTCTTTAAATAATAATATATTTAATAAAATATTAAAATCATTTCATATTTGCAAAACTATATTTTCATTCAATTTAATCTTTTCCAATAATAACTAGTAAAGCTTTATGCTCAATTGTATCGCAATGAAAATGAGAAGAGTCAGTGGAACGATCGTTACGAAAGCAATAGAACAACGTGTCGCGGGGTACCTCTATGCCAAGTCATTTCTCTATTCTGCCATCTATTCTATGCGATTCTACGATGTATATGGTAAGACCACCTTACGAGCGAGGGTTTTGAGGTATACGCTTGCTATATTTACACAGTAATTAACCGGCGCCATGCATATAGACACGATGTTTGAAGGAAGTCGTAGCCCGTTCTCTTGTAGTGTATGAGTCGTGTTCGAACATGCATGAGCGGCTCATACAATGAATTGTAATCGTCTCTGAAGTGCTTCTACCACTTACTAGGAACGTTTTGTCGTTGATCAAGCTCACCATACTCACCATCTATGGTTTGAAGATTTATGAACGTGTATTGGCAATATCGGTTGAGAGAGCTATCATTGTCTTGTGCCTGACGTCAATTTCACAGCTTTCAGACCTCGGCACATTCGAGAATACACTCGTGACTTTCGAGAAGCCCTTTTTACTCTTTCCCTTCTTTTTCTTTTCCTTTCTTTCCTCGTATTTCTCGTCATCGTTGTTTAAGACATCTTCGCAATAACCAAACGTATCTACTATGACAAGTTTGACACGATCTATGGATGGTCATTGAAACGACTGAGCAACACCTGTATGCCCTTGACTCCCTTGATTCTCTTAACTTCCAAAGAAGCAGTTTCAACGATATCTCTTTGTGTCTGTTTTACGAGCTTCTATAATTCGCTCTTCTATTTCTTTTTCTTTATTTTTTAAAATCATTTCTATTTAAAAAATAAAGTAGGTATATATTTGTATGTTATTCTTTATTATTAGGAATTAATATCAATTCTGTGCCAATCGATGATAGAAAGTAATTGTTGATTATCAGAGTCGACGACTTAGTATTTCCTTGACAAAGGGAACGACTGTAACTAACGATTTTCATTGGTAACGTTTACATTTATCGTAATCCTACATCGTTATAAACCTATTATAATTGCATTCGTTTGCTACGAGTCACGTTTCCGCGAGCGTGTTTTGCTTATCACAGCACGTGCGGACGGTTCCTTTGATGTTACGTTCAAGAGCAACTTACTTGTTTCGCTTGAAACATCCAATTATGCAAAGCCGAGCCTTCTTGAAAAATCGCTGGTAACGGGAAAGTTCGAACGTGCGAAGCATACTTATTTTTACGATGTTAGCTTTCAAACCTTCAAGGATGTAGAGTAAAGATGGAAGAAAAGGCAGTTTAAAAATGAGTGAGAGAGAGAGAGAGAGAGATATCGCGAAAATAAACGCGACTGATCGATAAGCACCGATCTCATGAAACGCCGATTATCCTTCTTTATCTTCTTATTCGACGACATACGATCTTCTTTTCCAGACTTTTCGTAGCTTGCAGCTAAATTGATTGCCGAAACAAGATCAAATATGATTTATTCCATTATAAGTTTTCCTTGAATTTTGACGACGTTCTCGTTTCCGAATATCTGATTTAATTATTATAAAACGCAATTATACACTATTCAATTTTAAGAGCGTAATTATTAATCAGATTTATTTTCAAATACGATAGGAAAAGTATAAAAAATGGAAAAGTAATTTAATTATATGCTACATAATGAAATCGATTTGTTCGAGACTATTTATACGATAAGAAAAACGTTTGGTAGATAGCAAAGGCTTAAAGAGATAATATCGAGTTTGCTATCGATACGACAACGGATCGAAATGTCACCCAAATCGACGAAACAAGTTCGCATCCGTATAAGGGATACTTTAACGGAGTTGGCTTTGTATTTACTCGAATACGTTTACACGAGGTTGCAAGTCAACCACGTAGATAAGTTGTTCTGCTAATAGCCTGAACGTTTTCTTTGTGGTTTATTTCGTGACACTGTAAGCGAAATACCACGTCGACGTGAAGATCTCATTGTCTTTCTTTCGTCAGCCAGTTAGACACGAACCACATAAAAAAACTTCTCGTTTACGTAAATTTATGCTAAGAACCAGCAACTCTTATCTCTTCTTGCATGGATTTATTCGTTTTAACATTTTACGAAGAAATTCTATATACAACGAGATTTATTCGTTTACGATAAGATATATAAGATATAATAGATTGAACTAACTTTGTTTGTTCTTGTTAAAAAAAAAAAAAAAAAAAAAAAAAAACCAAGAGAAGAAAATTTATATTTTACGGGAACTTTATCTAAATCCGAGGGTAAATGTTGAGTTATTCATAAAATCATTATTACAGTTTAAACATTGAAATAACTCAGGTTCTTAGTATATCTACTTCAGTTTCAATTTATTTTGTATAATCAAATGGGGGGCATCGACTGTTCACTAAAGTATAGATATCTACCTGAATGAAAATATTTCAAATCGCAGACAAAGTTAAGACAAATAATTTATTTTTTCATTTCATTTCTTTGCACTACGTCACAAGGGGCTCGTGCACACGTAGATATACACATATATGTATGACGAGGTAGAATTCCTTCGTCTTTCTCTCTCTCTCTCTCTCTCTCTCTCTCTCTCTGTATCTCTCCCTCTCTGTTTATAACTCTCACCACCGCTGGCGAAGATTAAAACGGTCCCAGATAATGAGAACTATGTGCCACTCTTCGGGTATCCTCCTCTGATATCTTCTCTCTCTCTCTCTCTCTCTCTCCTTCTCTCTTTCTCTCTCTCTCTCTCCCTCTCTTTATCTTTCTCTTTCATACACCCTATCTTTGTGTTTTTCTCAGCATCGTACTTTCGCGGAAAACTCCGCGTATTACTTTTCCTTCACGAATTGCACCACGTACTTTAGATTATTTCGCTCGGGCCAAGAAGCGCCATAAAGGTGTCTGAAGTTTTAATCGTTTCTTTGTTACCGCTGCTTACATATGTGTTTGTATGTCTATGTTTATGTTAGTCTTTCTTCCTCACGAAGTACACATGTTTATATGTATACTCTATTCTCCCTAGTAGTGTATATATATATATATATATATATACAAAGCCTCATGATAGACCGTTATACTAGTCGAATAGATACTTCGTGGTGAAACGTATGCGGGGAGGATCGTAATATCCAACGCATCAACATGTAACGCGAGAAAACCCATTTACGGTCGCGAGTCGAGTGTAAATCAATACCAAGTAGGGTGAGCGATCGTTGTCGCACTTTCTACACGTCCTATCCGTACAGTGACGCGTGATCTCATCGAGCAATACCAATATTTCACCAGTACTATGTAAACGCTTGTTACCAAGGTAGGTTTAACGTAGTTGACACAGACAAAAGTATCGCGAATCGATGAATCATTGATTAGGATAGATAAATTTATTCCGTCGAAAGTCATAAGATGAGTCAGAGTTATGTCGAGAAACGTACGATTCTCGATACAATTTTAATGATAAAAATATTTATGATAATGATGATAAATTTATATTGATTATAATTTAATGAATGAATTTATCTTGATGTCATTTGAAACATTTAAAATAGGAATATCGATATTTAATTTTTTATTTCCATAAATATTCATACCATATCAATAGGTTAGGGGTTTATTATCCAAATATGTGGATACGATTTATACAATTATAGTTAATTGAACACTTATATCAATTAAAGTTTGCGGCCATGGATTCCACCATATAATTGAACGATTATTGCTTATTATTTTAGCGTGTAATAATATAATAATAATTTCATAAAACATCCATTTATGACCAGCATACTGGCTAATGCTTTTTCTTTTTCATTTTCTTTCTTTATTTTTCGCGGGCGCATTGATTTTACAACGTGTCCAACTTCAAGAACGACGGGAGACCACTTTTATCTCTCTGGAAGCATGAAATAAAGTACAAAGTGGTTTATCTGAAATTGAATGTCTGCACATGTCTATCTGTTTACCGTGACCTTTTCGAAACCTCACGTTTGGACTGTTCATCGTGTATGGCATATACACTCATCGCTGATACGTTTGACATACAAAAGAGAAAAACATTTTAGGAATCGAAAATAGATATTACATGAATATCTTGATCAATTATTAAGCAAAAATGATTCTTTCGTTTCATCGTCCTCATTATTATATGTATGTTTATACGTTTACAACTTTATTTCATCTGGAAATTATTTTATAATTATCTTTAATCATTTTATAAAATATTACTTTAGATTGAAAAATTACAGGAGATATTTATCTACAAAATATTCATGAATCGATCATATTTTATTCATAGTATTGAAGTACGTAGATAAAAATAAAAAAAGAATGTTTTTCCCTTTAAAATAATATTTATTTAAAATCTCTACGAATTATAATTACAGAAATATCTCTTTCCAAATTTTGTCTTTCATTATTCCAGTATACCTGTTTGTAATACAGTAACAGCAAAAAAATCGTTTACGTCGCTAGTTTAAAATATGGACTTGCATAAATTTCAGGAATGTATGTAGGTCAATGTCTCTTTAACCCGTTAACTGCATTTACATAATACAAAACATTGCTATCTTTTCACGACGAAAGAAGAAATTAACTTTTGCTGTTTAAATTAAAATTTTAATAAAAACTAAAAAAATATTTGTAGATTTAAGACATTTTAGAATATTTTGAAACAGCAACGAAATAAAAAGAAACTCACATTCTTTCATAAATAATTTTTCAGATTTTTCAGGACAAACTATTGTCCATTCTTTTATTATATTATTAATAGTTATTCAACAATTTACTATATGTAATTTGTTGTAAATAATTTGTTACAAATAATTTTTCAAATTTTTTAATGAAATCTTTTCTCTACTTTTTCATTATAATATTAATGGCTGTCGCACAATTCGCAATAAATAATTTCTTATTAATGATTTTTATAAAGTGTCTATCGAGAGTCAGAAATATTCATATATATATATATATATATATATATATATATATATAGAGATAAATATATATATATATATATATATATATATAGATAAATAAATATATATATATATATATATATATATATATATATATATATTTATCTGTTGTGTTGTGAGGAGCGTAATTATGAAAGCGTTTCAAGATACGCGTCTAGCACCGAACGAGCGATGATAGTCGATTTGCACGGAGAATCTTCCCCTGTCTCTTCCTAATCATCAGAGTTATAAACCCACTGGTCACGATGAATAAGGGCGCTGATACTAGGCTAGAATATCTCTGAAGCCTGTCAACAAAATACCGCTGGCCGCGTTCTCGCAAATTAATGGGAGAAGGATCCCATGAAGAAGGATCCCATGAAGAAGGATCCCGTGAAGAAGATTCCTTTTGAAGAAGCTTATGAAGTAGATGCGCGATAATAAATATTGCTCGAATTGAAGTTATTATAATATATTTGTTGAAATAAGATACAATTGTTGATGCTCTTATAAGATAACGTGTAGTCAGTTGTGTTGTTATGTTTTAGATTGTGCTGGATACCTTCGATTAAGGCATACCCAGTGATATTGATAAAACTCAGCTGTTTTACTGGTGAGTGCGAATGCTTTGATGTGACCGACCGTAAATTTCTCTCAAACTATCCACGAAGGTATTAATAAATTAGGAAAGAGAAATGGAAAGGGAGAAATTTAAGTACAAAATGTCGAGAAAGGGAAAACAATATCCTTATGGATCGTGGATTTGTGAGGATAGTTCGCTGGAATGTTCAAACAATTTCATGTATGCCTCTTTGTTTTAATGAATGTGTAGACTAAAGGGATATATCAATGGATATTTCATGGCTAGACTCTAGACAACCCTTGGCTCGTCACACCTAGGCATCTACTTTCACTATTTATTTATTGCCCGACTATTTATCTATCTATGCGTTTTCTTAGAGAATATCTAACAAGTTCCCAAGAGCAGATATTTCCTATAGTAATATATAATCCTTAGGAGAAAGTACTATAAACAATTGAGAGACACACGTGTACGTTAACAATATCAAAGATACGACACATTTGGAAAAGTATACGAGAGCGAATAGATAATGTTATCAATTCATTAGTCAGGATGTAACGTGTATGCAGAACCAAGATTATTCCAATTGAAGTTCGATGAGATTTATAGAATAGAGTCTATCGCAAATTACATATTCGATATTAATATTCACCGGTTGAAACTAATTTCCCAGTATCTCTAAACGGAATGGATGAATTCAAAGATGCAAGAGAAGGAGAGAGAAAGAGTAGGTGTGATCGATGTTCTTCCGATAATGAAACCTTGTATGACATAATAACATGCAAATGCGTGCGGGAGGTCAAATAAATATTATTTGGTGCCGCGCCTTTCTCTAAACGACGTTCTCACCTTCGAGGAACGGACCCAACGACGACAACGACGACGATGTCAGTGACTGGATCGACAGCGAAGAAAATATCACATATGTCCGTAAAGTGCTATAAGTGAGTTTATCTTCGAAACGTTCTTCGAAAGATCGTAAACGCGTCTGAGAACTTTGAGAAGTTTCAAACTGGCATCTTTTTAAATTGATAAATAAACGATATACAAATGTATAATGGCATGATTCAAAAAGACCATTTTATAAAATGTTAATAAGATGAACGTTCAAGTTCAAGATCGAGATGTTCGAAAAAGTAAATAAAAACTTTGATTTAGATATTTTCGAACGAATTTCTTATGATGGATTCAAATAGTATATTTAAGTTCATTCGTTGACATTGAAGAATTCTCCGTTATCTTTTTTATTGTTTTTCTATGGCAAAAAAAACCCTTTTGCTCGTGATTAAGAATAATAAGAATCTGTGGGATGTAGTGGCCTCATTCATAATGACATCGGTCTCGTAAACTTCATTAAGGCCGGCAATATTGTATCTGCATTTGGCGGGTAGCACGAGGTCATAGAAGTAATCAAGGATCAGGGACTTCCAATTAGAAATGTTTCACTTCGACCTTCACGTATTGGACTTACGGTAGAACAAGTGGCAAGCGAAATTGATTAGTGATTACAGAAAAAGTACAAGTCTATAATAATAGAATTATTTGTTTGTAATGTCTAAGCGAATTAGGACCTTTTCGAAATAGGGATTGAAATAATTACTCTAATTGGTTGAAAATATTTTTAATCTCTTAATATATAATTTTTCGTCTAGATTCTATTAAATCTAGTTTTACATTTACCTATTTTAAAATCGATAAAAATTTAATTAATCTTGGTATTACTTTTATAAAGACAGGAAAGAATTATTTCTTGTAATGTTACCCGTTACCTACCGAGCTTGAATAGTTTGATAAGACGAAACGAGGTGGGAGGCATTACGGGTAAAGACACGGCAGTGTTTTCCCCGTGTTACAGCGCAATAGATAATTGGTTCTAATAGGCGTCCAGAGGCCAACTGCCGTTAGCTACGGATAGATCTGTACTTTCTTTTGCTCTTTCTTTTAACCGTATGTCCCGTGAGGCTTACGCATTTCTAAGCTCGACTACAGCATAGTCTATGTTGTATCTCATTCGTGTGGTTCTCTTAGAGACGCGTATCTATTATCATGGCACGTTCGGGTCATGTTCGCATTAACTCTTACCTATTTCATCCATTCTCCTGGTTGGACGTATAACGCCAATTGCTGCTTGTCTCTGACACTGTGATAGTTCGAAAAATATATATTGCTACGAGAAAGTGTTAATTAAAGCAAGGAATGTGCGAGCTGTACTGGCGAACACCCGGTAACCGTTGCATCATATCTTTCCTTTGTACTCCGTTTTATATTTTGTCACAAGAATTTATAGCTCGCTTGATATAGATGATATAAAATCAAGAGCACGTTTAATAATTTTACATAAAATTATAGGTGTCCGAATAGAAGAAATTAAAAATTAGCAATTACTTGATCATGATGAAAAGGAATGATGAAATGAAGAATGCTAGTATGTGTCGTTAAATATAATATAATATAATCGCATCCAGCCGCAACTGCTTTTAATTCGAGGATGGAAATCTTAGAAGATTTAGAGCTTGTAATAAAAGTACTTAACATTCCAGACATTTCGACTCGTACCATTTTATGGCCAATATACTTTCCCACTTGATAACGCAAGTTCGTAATCGATATTGATATTTTCTATCTCGAAACTTCGTCGACACGTGACAACGATCTATGTTTGTCTTTTAGAAAAATGAAAAAAATATTGTGCGTAATTTTCCTTATAAATTTTTTTTTTCTTTTTTCCTATGTACGTGCAACACCGCACTTTGATTTGTTTCTCAATTATTAACTATACAAATGACCCAGAGAAATGATCGAACCGAATACATTTGTGTTTACGAAACGATAAATGTGTTTTCAATTTTGCAAGCCGGTCTTATAACAACATCAATTATTTCTCTATTTACACTTGTACACGTTCAAGCGATTTAGCGTGACCCTAGTGTCTAATGTTCAAGCAACCTTACGGACAAAAGATCGTGCGTATAGACCTGTGATCTCGTAGCTCATACGTCTTTGCGTGGCCTTAGCATCCTTATATTTCCTTAGAGTATTTGCACCGACTGCAAAGGCAAGAAGAAGAAGAAGAAAAAGAAGAAGATGGAGAAAAGAAAAGAGAATACGGCAAAGTGCGAGTACGTATAATAACGAGCTGTTTGTACATATTTGGTAAGGACGACCTATTTCGAGGTAGAGTTAAGCGGATGTAGTAAAAGAGGGAGAGACAGAAAGAGAGAGAGAGAGAGAGAGAGAGAGAGAGAGAGAAATAGAGGTATGCGAACCCTGTATCGGAGAGAACCAACGATCTGCAGATACCTTATGCAAATTCGATTTGCTCGAACGCTATAGTAGTAATGCCTATTCTCTTCACCAGTTTCTCTCTTGCACGCTCACTTGCTCGTTCTCAGTGCCTAAATTCTCTTAGAGCTAAATTATAAGCTTATAACAAAATTTATGGCAATACTTTCGGCTCGATGATGCGCGTTTGTTGTTGCATATATAACGTACATCCAATAGCAATGCACTTGCATCCTTTCCAAACGTTATATTATTCTCCACAGTTGTGACATCGATATCTACTATCATTATTATTATTATTATTATTATTTTGTAAATGTATAAACAATACTGGAAGCTTATTATTATTTATGTCCTATTATATTCCGAAGTCGATATGTTATAATAGTCGAAGAAATTTTACCAACGGCATATGAAAGAGAGATAGATAGATAGAAAGAGAGAGAGAGAGAGAGAGAGAAAAGAGAGAGATTGAAATATTTTATAATATGCTTCGTAATATTTCGTAATATTCTCAAATATTTCGTATATAGCCTAACGCAGATAGAAGATGTTCTTCTTTTGCTTATTTAATCCTCCCTTTGGGTTTTAAACGATGTATGGCATTTAGCGGAGAGAAGAAGCTAAGTACATGATAGAAGATAAGAGTCTCATATTTCTTCCGCGTCTTCCTGTAAAAGTACATATATACCATCTCTTGCGTAATTTGTGTGTGTAATATGACTCGTATATCCTAGAAGAATTTTTGCGATGATAAATAAATCTTCAGACATCGAAGAGTATCATAAGATACTAGAAGGTTTAGGGAGGACGTTAATTCGATATAAAGACTCGTTTTTGAAGTTCTCTTCAGAGGAGTTAATATTTTAAGGACATAAATATTTTCATGAAGTCGAGTCATGAACGTTTTGACATTTAATATAGAGAAAGAGAAAACGTTTAACATCCGTATTACATTTTCTATTTCTAGGACGGTCGAAAATAATTTTTTCCTATGTAGTCAAAGTCAAGTTCTTTATTAATATTGATGCAGAGTAAATGAAATTATTTAACCACTAATAAAAACTCTCCCTTTAGACAATTACTTTCAGTGCTATCGCATCGTGAAGCTAAGCGCGCGAGCATTTAAGTGAATTCTAATAATTTTAATTTTCTTGTAAATATTAAAAAACATTTCGTTGGATTTAAATCATATTTTCTAGTCGAACTGTATCATCGCTATTTTATACCGCAACGTATCGTTTTGGAAAAAGATAAAAAAAGAGAAATAACGTAAATGAATTATCTCCATAGCGACAGGTAACAAAAGAGAACAGAAAAAAATACGAAGGAAGAAAGAGAGAGCGACGTGAAATTCTCGGCAAATACGCCATGCGCTCCGTTAACAAAAATAACCGAATCATTGTAGTTCCAGCCGTGACTCGATCGTCATGAGGCACCGCTGCACTGCAATTGTCGTCCATTATCTTCCACTGCTCCATTATCTTTCGCGTTCGAACCGGCTATCCATCTGAATTGTTGGGCAAATTGTCACGAATCTAAATATGCATGACCGACGTGGAAAGCTTGGCAAATAGTCGCTTACGTCAAATACACTTTTGCCAGTTCAAATACTAGAACGGAAGAAATTAAAATATTTGATTCTTTTCTATGACAAGAATAGGAGATCCGTACGCGTATCGGGTCCCATTAAACGAATCGTTGTTTACAGTTAAGTTGCATAACCGAGATTATTTTATCAGTGCTCTTTATCTATCGATATTTCAATTAATTATCGATCTATCGCATTAATTACCATCAATTTAATCGTGGATTCAGTATCGTGCCAATTAATTCTATTAAATATTCTCCCGTTGATTATACCCACCGTGCGCTTTACGAAACAAGCTGGTTAAGTACATATGTATGCACGTGGATAATCCTGAAAATGCAAGAGAACAGGAAGGAAGGGATGAATTATTATTAAAGTTAATATAGACGTTAGGGAGCGTATCTCGATGAAGAAATTAAATTTAGTATTAAACTTGAGAAAGTGTTTTTCCATTAAACGAGAAAATCCACTCGAAAAGCACGCTCTCTGGGTTGGTCGAATAATCGAAGTTCTACTGTAGTTTACATTTCATTCCTGGTCGACAAAAGATGATCTGTGCCTTTAGTAGGTATATATGTAACTTCGTATGTACTATGCAGTTATATTCGGTCGATACTCTCGTTCAAGAAGAGAACATTATTTCTCATTTTCAAAGAATAATCTCATCGTTCGTTCAGTTTTCGATCACGTCCAACCGATTAAATAATATCGATCGTATACAATTGATATTATCCTATACTGTTAAACGAGTTTGTTGTTTTGTATTACATGTATTTATATATTTGTCGATTTTATCTTAAAAATATGGCAAAGAATTTTTCTGAAATTGGATGAATCTACCATTTTCGGATACGAGAAAATAATTTAGGTAGATCTGAACTTCAGGAAAATTCATTCGGGGAATTGCATAACCATATAAAATATGAATGATTTTTTTCATTTTACACGTAGCGTAAAATGAAAGTGTAGCTCTGCGAACTTCACAATGCGCGGTATGATATTTGTCGAATTTCACTTCTTTAATTTCTTAGCGGCAAAGTTATAAATGTGAACGTTAAAAAGCGATTCTCATAGTAAATAATTATAAAATCATGTATTTTTTATTAATTGAATGATTCGTGATTCGTGATTCATGTTCCATATTCCTTATTCTGTGATTAGTAATTTTTTATTATTTAATGTAAACTTTTTATTTGAGAACAATTTATAGTTATATAAACCTATAATATTTATATCCCTTGATCAACGTAAACTTTGTTATTAAATGAAATTGCAAAATCATTTATTATAAAATTGATGGAAATTCACTTTCCGCAAAGTTTAATAAACTACTGTCGTAAAAAGTGTGATCATCGCAGCATACTAACACTATCTACTCTAACCCACACTAAGATTGTTAGGTTACGAGTGAGGAAGCTATAATCTACATAAGCTTATACGCCGATACAATAGGCGCATGGTTAGGATAGCATTCCCCTGTTGCGCTTGTAGTTCATATTTTGTCCATACCTGTCGCTGAATGGTTTAAGCAAAAGGTGTTGAACAATGTTAATATATTTTATTATTTTACAACAATAATTGGCATAGAACAACAAATTTCACGAATCTAAGATTCTTGATGAATTGTAACAAATCTATTGTTTTTCGTCGTGACAAAGCGATTTAAGTAAATCACGACTTTGAAAAAATTCAATTGAACAACCAGATAGAATATAAATAATTTTATTATTTACAAATTAAAATTGAAATGGTGATATTCGTCGAATTTTATATGACTTAATTTTCATTAAAATTTATTTAGTTAGAAGAAAGATATGTCAATATTTCAATTTTAATAACCATTGAAAGAAGAACAAGTATGAAATGCTGTACGTTGCCTTTTTCCGAGTCAAGAGACGCAGCAATTTGGAAATATATGGAACTCAGCTACGAAGAAAGCAGACACAAGTAGTGTAAGTTACATGAACAGCACGGAAAAGCCGTATAGCTATATACGGCTATATAGCACGGATAGCTACAGAAAAAATTTTTTATGCTCTCATCCTCCTTTACCGAGCGAACATTGCCCGGACTTTTAGATATTATTAATTTTAATGCGGTAATCCCGACTCGATATTTATATAAAAAATACAAGTAGGTATTTTTAGTAATACATTTTTAATTAATTTCGCTCGAAACTTATTCTATTAGATATATAAAATCTTTTACGATAAACTTTAATATAATGAAGTATTTATAAATTGGAAATGGAAAATAAACATTTCCTGTTACATATATAAGTAATTAAAATCTAACTGTACTATCAAATTATTAGAGTGTAATATCTGCATCTTTCATTTTCATATCGTTAGATGCGGGAAAAGACCAAAGATATACAAATGTAAACAACGGTGTAGTTCGACTAATTGGACCCAAGCCATGCGCATAATAATTTCGTGATGCTTCATGATGCAACAATCACGAATCTGTTACCAATTATTTCTCTATTCGTCCACATATGCGTTATTGCAAGTGCGATTTCCTGGATTACTAAACTTCTGATGCAGCAATATTAAATTACAGAAACTGGATTTGGAATATGTGTTCATTCTGTTTTCGTATTAAATCGATCGTTGAAATAACGTGATGTCTCTCTTTCCTCTAAAATAAGAATATTTATACCGTGATAAAATATAAAATGAGAAATATTGTTTCAAAGAAAAGAGGGGAAACGCTGAGTGATAGATTAATACTTTGAGCCTGGAATTATCTGAATATCTCGTTATCCCTCGTCGGATGGTATTAAAGGATGCGGTAAAATTAATGGCTCGACCGTTTTTTACCTTGGAAATTGGCAAATCAACAGGAAAATTTCTGTAGTACGTTTTTAGAAAATATTAATCTTTTTAATATTCAACGTTTATCTATATATTACAAATGGAATCGGAGTTCATATATAATGAATATTACATGGAAACACAAGCGCAAATATTTATATAATAAAATATACTGAAATCGTTGTAAAAACAAATAGGAAAAACGTGATAATCGAATGGCAACGATAATTTTCACTTTAAACGCTTCGTCAAAAAAAAAAAAAAAAAAAAAAAAGAGGAAAAAAAAGAGAGAGAAAAAAAAACGTTCGCAATTTCATGTTTCCCTTTGACAAGAAAGAACGAGCCGAGTCTCGATACAACAATAAAATCGCTAACTTGCAGTTAATTATCTCGGACTTTCCCAGGTATGTACGTGGAACGTACGTGAACACGAAAAATAAATCGTTCGCGACATCTCTACCATTATGTCGTATAGATAATTGGAACGCACCGACAAGAAGAATCGTGTCGCGGGTACAATTTGCAGAATACTTGGACTATCTTTTACCTTGGCAAGTTTCTATCGTGATGTTTCCGCGTGTATGTTTCGTGTATCTAGATATGTACTGTACATATATATATATAAATATATATATATATATATCTATATATATATATCTATATATATATATATATATCTATATGTATATGTATATATAGGTATGTATATATAGGTATGTATATGTAGGTGTATACGTTGAGCACGCAAAAAGGAAAAGTCACATCTTCACTCGCGGACCTTCGCACATCCGCCAACGTGTAAGCGTTTACGTGTGAATCAATGTAACCGCGAGAGATACAGATTATGACGGATAGTCGTAGCCGCAGTGCCGAGTACTTAGCCCGATGCCATTACTGCGCGTTCATTTTTCAAGCCGTATTCTCTGGCCATATCGTTACGCTCGGTAAAGTACACACTCTTTTTCGTGGGTAGAACCGAATTAAGTATGATATCGTTGAGGAAAGAGATTGCGAGTGAAGGAGAAAAAGAGAAAAAAAGAGACAGAGAGAGAGAGAGAGAGAGAGAGAGAGAAAATCTCTTTTGATATCGAGTGCATAAGCGAACTCTTTCGAAAGTCACGACGAGCGACCGTTCTCTTGGAACATATATTAATTCTTCGATACGGATACAGAGGAGAGAATGCCGCTTGCTGTTCGGCCAAACTTACTAAGATATGAGCGCTAAAGGAAAAAGAAAGATAATACAAAAAATGCAGTACAAGACAACTCCTCTTTCTTGTCTTGCTCTTATTTTCTTATCTTATTTACTTTATACCATTTTTTTTCTTCAATAATATCTTCTTCTAACAAGCGTGGAGCTTTCTAAGTCGTACGTTATCTTTATGTATTTTTTCTTTTACTTTTGTGAATGTACTTCGGAATAAAAATGATCTTATAATTTTATTGCAGATTTATAATAAGTTGTTTCATTTTTGTCATTTACCATCAATCAAAAAATTTTTTCTTTCTTGAAAAAAAATGACACGGAGAGGTCATTACTTCTTCTTGTTTTTTTTTTTTTCTTTTTTTTTTCAGTAATAAAACATCGAAATGTCAAAGTGCGGTTTTCGTAGAAAAAAGATAACCGGAACGCGTGTGGTACGATTGTCAAAGAAGAGAAGCTTTCGGAACGCGGTTGTTACCGGCGTCATTATAATTACCGCAAAACCATAACTGTGCGCTTGCGCCGCTCGTAACTAAGATTTAGATCGCGGATAAAGGATATAGAAGGCGTTACACGGCACGTAATAACGCCTAGTGGTAACCCACTCGTGATATTATACCGAATACTTCGTTCGCTTTCTCACGGGGATCTTGTCTTTCGCGAAGCTCGTTTCATTGCGGTTACGATTCCTCTCTCCCCATCCCTTTTTATTTCTCTCTCTTTCTCTCTCTCTCTCTCTCTCTCTTTCTTTCTCTCTACTATTTCTTCCTTCTTTCTTCTTTCTTCTTTCTTCTTTCTTGTCATAAGACAGAATTCGTTTCTTGAGAGATATTCGCAGTCCCATGAGTCCCTTCTCCTTTTTATCTTCTCTTCCTTGTCCATCGTTTGTTCATTGGAAAAGCACGTTTCTCTTCCATTCCGTCTTGAGTGTATCGAATATCGAACGATAAAGCATTCCTTTTGCATTCTATTGATTTTCTACTATGTGGTTATCCAAAACGAACATTGATTTTCGTTGAATCGTCAATCGTCTTTCCATTTCCGTGTAAATCTTGATATCTTACAATTAAATCTAAAATATGAAATGTACATACATAGATATAACTGCATTTAATGTGATAGCCTTGGAATAGGAAAATGATTTTCTTAGGATCGGAGATACCAAGAAGGAATATCATCAAGGAGGAAGAAAAGTTATCACAGAATTGTCGACGTAATGACGATTCCGTTGGATAAGTGTGTAACGTGACTTTTCTTTTTCGTTTGAAACTTCATCGTCAGAGACAGGTTTTTAGACATTTATCATTTTTACGAGGGTTGCCATATTCATACGGAAAGATAATGAAATTGCGTTTTCTTGTTTCTCTATATGTTTATTGAGATTCTTATAATGTTCATGAAGTGTATTCGTGATTAACAAATAGTTGATTTTTTATTATTCGGTACTTCCGACATAGAGTCGAAGTATCACACAGCCAGCGGCATAATAAATTCTTAGCACGATAAACCGAACTCCTTTCTTCGTCAACTTTAAGATCCCGTTCGTTTGAAAGCAGTATGCCATTGCAATCGCGTGAGTACTCGGATCAGGTGCACATGCGGGCTTCTAAAGTACGATGTTGAGAGAAAGAAAAAGAGAAAGAGAGAGAAAGAGAAAGGGAGAGAATACAAAAATGCAGCATAAGAAACTATATTTAACTCTATTTCGAACGTATTTATAACATAAACGAGAAATATTAAATCGCTACAAGGCAAACCTTTGCTTTTCATTATATTATTTAATAAATATTATAGATAACTTGTTATCAAAAGGATAAACGTTTTGTACTCACGCGATTACTAAGAAAGGAAGGAGAAGATTCAAAGTGGTTAGAAATGGCGGAACATTTCACGCGGTAAACTATGCGTGTAATATGCTGAATTATTTCAACCTCGGCGCCAACAAGTTCGTCCATGCAATGTCTGCACTTACAAAAGGAAAATTACAATGAGTCGAATTCTTTCCCAATTATTATATTAATATCCTTCGACATGTGTCATAGCTAGCATCCACCTCATTTTTAAACTTATCGATTTTATCATGGCGCATTACGAGCTATTTTCGTTTAACTTTAAATACATACATACCAACTTCAATTGACTCCATTCCTGATCACATTCAAATTGCTCCTTGAAAGTTAATGGAAATAAGATAAATTACTTGAATTGTGTAATAAGAATTCCAGAATAATAGTTGACATGTGATATATTATCGAGTCTTTATGTCGTTAATAGATATAAGGTTCGGTTCGAAAGGTTAATTTAATACGTCCCGTTGACAGTTATAAAGTCGTTTGAGCCTATTACATTGCTTCGGAAGTCGTAATGCTAAAAAAATGCAATTTTATGTGTATAAGATAGAAACTTATTGATAATTTAAAAGATTTTAAAGGTTAATCGATGGCCAATGAATAATGTGAATAGGAATAAGGGTTCATTTCCTTGGTCAAAATGATATTTTTATATTCCTATTTTCTTCATGAATATATATCGTCTCTATGAATATCACAGGGTAATCATTATATCTACCATAAGTAGAAGTTTATAATGCCATCATCGTGTTCTCTTAGACGTAAGTTTGATCCAAGGACGTGCTCCACCCGCGCGTGCGCCTAACAACAGTGTAATTCACTTTTCTCGACGAAGTGTATGTTCGTAGAAAATGTCAAATGTTTATGGTTAACGGTAATACGTGCTCGTACGATACTGCTACGAGAGAGAATAGATATTGTCGTTTCTTTGTACTCAAGGTGCTTCCACGACAAAGGTGCTACTGCCATCGCTGCTTACGACGCAACGTGTTTTACAGCACACGACTTCCTTGCATTCTGGTCATACTAGATATGCGCACGCGTTGCTTTGTTCCAGCACTGGAGAACACAAGATCTATTTAATCGTAGCTGGGGACCAGTAATTCTCGACACGGTAAACGTACCGTTGGTAATGTTGCCATGATGGTAACGAAGGATGTGTAGGTTTGCTTTCAACCAAAGGACGACAAGAATGAATCGCTTGTATTCATATATCTATTCTCATCAAATCATTCTAACAGATCTAGATTATCGTTGCATCGCAATTAAGAAAACAAATTATTTTATCTTATGACATCTCTTATTTTTTCACTTAGGTGTATCGTTCGTTCCTTTAAAAATGATTTATTTAGTGACGATTAATAAACACATCGATGTGTGATAATAGCCAGATGAATCGATCCTTTGGTTTGAATTACTTTTTAATATTTTAATTAATCGCAAATGTATAGCTCATCTCACGTTTTTGATTATCTCGTTCGCTTTATCGATATTATTCGATGCTCGCCATTCTGTCTTCATCGAAATCAATCTTCTTACAGTTGGAAAAATTAAAAAGAAGCGCGATCGACGATTTAACACATCATCGACTCGGCATGCGACGAGCAGCGTCCGAAATTCGGACCGCATGAATCAGCGTTCGATCGAAAGCGATCATTCGCCATCGATGAGCGGTCAGAAAGAATTCTTTTGTGGGCCAGCTGTTTCTTTCGACTCTTACAATCGTGTCACGGCTTTTATAC
This sequence comes from Vespa mandarinia, assembly GCF_050613455.1. Lineage (NCBI taxonomy): Eukaryota > Metazoa > Arthropoda > Insecta > Hymenoptera > Vespidae > Vespa > Vespa mandarinia. The sequence continues at coordinate 13,320,735 of NC_140811.1, read as the reverse complement.
CTTGGCAGATGTTATTCGTTTCACCGATCTTCGCTCTCAACCATTAAATGACTGTTTCGAACTTACCGAAGTGTATACGGAGTGCACTTACGTGCTTAGAAACTATCGCGAAATTGCATTTCAACGATCGTTTCGAAGCTCGTTATTAGCCATTAAGATTGTACCTGACATAGAAATTTCGAGACGGTATTCGTTGAATGTGTTGACGGTAAGTCACTCTCTATCACAGATTTTTCATTCGAAATAAAGTCAAGCTGTCGTTCGTTGTTGATGCCAATATGAAAGAGGCGATGAATAAATTTGAATAACCAAAAAGTAAAATGAACAAAATATTATTTTTTATACGATTCTCCATATTTTCATTCTAAATATATTGATTAATATTCAGAGATTTTTAAGCATGTATGTACATTCTTCATTCTTCATACGTCCTTTAAATTATATACGAGATCGAACTAAAGTAAAAGTTCGATGCTTGATTATATCGAACGATAACTTATCTATCGATCGGCAAGATGAGGCACGAGATTCCAATTGAACACACAATACTATGTGCCGGTACTTAATGCAAGACCGTTATATTACTCGCGATGCCAAATACGTCGGACAGGGACAAGCCGGTGCATTCAGGATAATATTCGAACTATCCAATATCTTGGCGCGTTAAACCAAACATATGGGCTGGCAAGAGAAGAAGAGACAGATAGAGATGATGTAAATGGAGGGCAATGGATGACATTTCTTGACGATCGATAAAAACCATTCCAATCGACGAACACTCCTTCACCTCGGGCACAATTGCTTTTCACGATTGATTCCTCTGTGAAACATAGATATCGACAAACTTCTTGTTCATTTATTTGTTGATCCACATGCCGTCGATTTTATAGCCTTAAGCTAATGGCTTTCTATGAAGCAAACATAGAAATCTATCTATCTATTCGTCTATTGATTTTTTTGCTTATATATTGTTATAGATACATATTTGTATTGTATAAATATAGCATTCATCTTTTCAGAATCAAGTAAAATGTGTGTGTGTGTGTGTGTGTGTGTGTGTGCGTGTGTGTATGTGTGCGCGCGCGCGTGAGTGTATATATATACATGAAAAAAATATTAAATCTTTATCAATTTTTAAATATATCTATCTGCAGGAGATGGCATAAAAATGCCTAATGAAAGATACGTATCTATATTTGATTCAATAATGATCGCAATTTACGACAATGCATATTACATAAGAACAGGAATATTCAGGAAACTCGTAGCAATTTTTTCAATGAAAATTCAAATCTAACATGTTTTATTCAACTTTATTTAAAAATGCATATAAAATAAATGGTAAATGTGTATTATCATTTGGGAGAAAAATTTTTCTTAATCAAAATTCTATACACAATGTGTAACATGAATAAAATCCTTTTATAATTATCCTTTTTCATATGTTCGCAGTTACATATTTTTCACGTATACATTAATGCCCCGAATAAGATATTAAAATGTCAACTATACTTGATATTAATATCGTAATTCGCAATCAATTTACATGATATCGTAAACATATTTGATATTTAAACGATATTTGCGGTATATCAAAATCTTGGCACGTAAATCTGAATAAGAGGACCAGGTCGAGCGCGACAGTAGATATGTATTTTTGCAAAAACGGAACGTCGTGTCGCATTTCAATGGGCAATCGTACGCCGGTAGTACGAGCAAGTAAATGGTTTCGCGAACAGAGCACTCTATTGTCCAAATAACAATCCAAGCGTGGAGTTTCCATTTAGGTTTCTCTATTTGGTGGCTGTTGAAATGTGAGGAAGTCAATCGGATTCCGTACGAATTTGTGGCAAAGTATCAATCGGTGAATAAACGAATTTTGAATGGTAGGTATATTTTGCGCGTATTGAAATTAAATTTTGGTCTTTAGCTTGAGAATTTCGTGCGCCGTTTAATTTCGCATGAAGGATGAAATTCGTTCGAGAATTGCTTTATAAAATATCGATTGAAAGTTTCGTTTTCTTTATAAACGAATAAATTTATCTTCAATCGGATTGAATCGATACCCGATTGATTGGCGAAATCGAAATTTTAACTTTTTCGAAATATTAACATTATTAACATTAAAAATGGCAACGAAATTTTTTTATTTCTATAAAATTAAAATATTACTTCGAGCGCGCGGATATACACGTTGTAACATTTTAATTAATACCTATTGACGGAGATTAATAAGAACGGAAAGAAATCGTAAAAGTTCTTTACGTCAATGTGATATTAAGTAAAGTTATTATCGGATCGAAGGAAAAGGCAAAACGAGTATCACAACGTTTTCGTTATTAAGATTTCATAGAAGCGCTTTCTTATTCAAGCAACCCTCATTCAGCGAATACACGTCGCTCTAGAATTTACACTGTTCGTAATTCATTTCACTGTCGATAAATAACATTAATGACAATTGAATGATTCCGAGTTGGTGGGAGATAGAGAGGGAATTGAAAGAAATTTCGAAATGAAAGAGAGGGAAAACGAGGAAGGATACAGATACTCCGATAGTTTCTTATTTCTTCGTTCGTCCTTTCTAACGGCTTGACTCCATTCCTCCATAAATACGATGCAAACGCGTCCTTATATATCTTCAACGTAACGTTCTCTATTGTAGGTAGTTAAATAGATCTTGCAGAAAATTAGTTTCTTTCCATTTTCTTTTTATCCATTCTATCGCTTCGAATAATACGAACAAGCGTCTGAATATCGTATTGTTCTTCCATTTACGATCGACAATTGGAATTCTAATCTATGCTCTTGTACTTCTGTTTCGAATCATTAGATTTAAAAGCCACTGCATAATCATAATACTCTCAATTTGTATAAATAAACTCTTCTTATTTTTATTTTTTTAATAATCGTTACCTTTCTGTACGATCTATTGTATTGTATTTATTAGAAGATATATTGTTTTATGTTTTCTCGTACTATATCAGTGATTTAATCGTTGGTAGGTGATTAATTTCACAACATTTAATTAAAATACATAATTATCCAGAAAACACAAGGTTTCTCAAAAAGGTATTATATATAAAGGTAATATCGAAAGTATTATGAGTTTAATTATATCAAATAATAACATACTGGACTTCGATAAATCATTGATATTTAATTGAATAAAATACGATCGATAAAATAATATTACTCCCAAGAAAGTAAAGTAATTTTAAAGATAACAGAAAATATTAGGTGAGATAACTAAACCCGCATATAGGTCTCTCTTTTCCGAAGGGCGCGTCATCTATGATAAGCGTAACAGCTCATTGCCGTTAGAAAAGGAGGCGTGGAGTGGTTCGTCGTAAGCACGCGCACGTATCCCACGGACAGTAATTACGAGATCAAATAGAGTCCAGGATGGCGCCGAGGGTCGACTCGAAGCTACCAGGAGCGATTGTTCCTATTATCAATTACGGCTTTCACGCATGGCCTGCCGGCAGACATTCGAGCTGCCGTTGCTGCTGTTTCTACTGCCGTTGCTGCTACTGCAGCCAAGTAACGCTTGGTACGGTTGGTACCTTTGCCGAGATCGTAAAGTCAGTCCCATCCAGGCACGAGGATCACCAGGATGGTTACGGTGGCAATAATAGTAGTCGGCTCCGATCCGAGCAATGATTCCACATTGTTCTACAACAGCAATGAATGTCAGTTTGATCTCTCGCATTGCCGTGGTTCTCTCCTTTTCTCTCTGATACAGTGACACATTCTTAGAGACTTTCCTGAAAATCGATTTTCTTTACCTTCTACTGAACTGAGACTTCACCGAGATCATTTTCTTTTTTTGTATAGGATCCATTTTATAGGAAACATACAGAACTTGTAATTTACTGGCAGAAGAAAATGAATTCCTCGAGTTAAGAGATTGAGATTCGAAATAGATGCAAATTATTCGGCTCGTTTCTACCGGAAGACTTTCACTCTCTTTCTTTTTTTCGTTAAGGTGCGCTCATAAATTGACCGGTTTGTTACAACCTATCTTTCTAAGTGATAAATGTCAAACTGTGGAATCAGCTGAGAATTTATTAGGCGAAGTTTAAGACGGTTTATGTAACGGGAGTGAACCAGTAGTCCGACATTGATTTTTATAACTATTATAATATATATATATATATATATATATATATATTTTAAATAGATAAGATGATGGAGAGCAATACGAAACTATCTCTACTTTCCGTGATCCATTTCTACTAAGCGTATCTATTTCTAGGAGTTTAAGAAACTTCCTCTGGCTCTCTGTAAAGTACGTCGTATTAAGAAGTTCCTTCATCCACCAACTTACGTTCATACGACTTACATACACATACATATTTTCAGTGTCACGCGTCGTAAACGAGGTAGAACGGATAACGAAGTAGTCTCACCATCACCGTCATCCTACTCTAGGAATGTCAAGCCCGAGTCGTCTAAGGTAACATATGCTAGATAATCCCTATCCTTGGAACTTTCAGTTACTCGTGGTATCGTCACGCAACCGTGTTACCCGCCATCGATTACGAAGGTAGCTTTAACGTGATCATTTTTTCTTACTCATAATTGCGAAAAATCATAAAAGTTATGAACGTATAAATCCGAAAGATAAATTCGTATCATCGAATATTTATTCACGATGTAATATAATAAACTTGTACAGTCGATTTTGTAGACTTAAGAACAGATTGAAACAGATTTGTTATCAGATTGGAACAGATTTGTTATCAAATTATTTATTCATATATGATTAAACGTCATTTATATAGAATACGTCTATTAAACAAATGATTCGTAAGCGAAGCCTATTCGAAGTCTCGAGCACATTCCTTTTGACCGGTAGATATTTTGAAGAGATGAAGGAATGGGAGAAAAGGGTGGGAGTTCCTATAGGTGCGCTCATTTCCGCTACCCCTTAATGATCGTCCATTGTCCGTAAGCGTGCACTCCTAGATCGCCACTAGCGATTCGTCGATCGTCAACCGCTTCTTGCTCTTCGTTAACGATGCAAAGTTACCAGTCACGTTGGTAATGATACTGTAACATCATTGCCCCAAGGTAATGTCATGGATGGAACGAGCAAATGTTATCGACGGATATACATACATCGTGTACATTCAAATTAGATGGATAACGAAGTTATTCGTAGAAACTTTTCACGGATTCCTATTTATCACCTTACCAGATTCTGATATCGATTGTAAGATCATTTGCATATGAGCTTGAGCGATGATCGTTTATGAGAATCATTGTATGAAATATAACGTTAGAGATTTAAACCTAAAATGGTACGTTGCATCAAAGAACAAAAATGTAGGATATAACGATCGAAGGAAGAAAAATAAGTATCATCGTTCTTAATAGGGATAGCTCTCGCTCATAGCTATAACCGTAATCATTTATGGATACTCCATGCGTATCAACGTCGTTGTTTCGCTTAACGACGCGTATCCTAAAATTAGAACGCACTGCCTGAAATCATGGCTTAAATTTAAGCTCATTTCACTTTGAAAATGACTCAGGTGTTGTTATCGTCGGTGGAAAATTTATCGGATAAGATTGGAACATTAGGAACAAATTTATCGTGACGAAAATTATTTCAAATTCAAGTATTAAATAAGTATCTAATTGTTGGTCGTATCTTTATCTTAAAGAACTATATAATGCATTTTCAATAACAATCGATCTAGCTTATAATTCGTTTTCAATATTCGTAATACTTTTATATTCTATACGAAAAGACATTTAAAAATCAAAGCTATTTCTTTTTAAATGGGAATAAAGAGCATGTGTTGATTTCTTTCACGTACGATTACCTTCGAGATATCTGATAAAAGTAGAACGAGAATACGACTTTAGTTTGCACGTAAGCGCTCCCATAGAGGATGAGATTTTCACGCGATCATAGTAAACGATCTTCTTTTACAATTTCGATCTTGTGCCTCTTTATTATCATGTCGCTTCCGTACTATGCTTTTTACGGTCGTTCGAGTGTTAACTCGAACTTTTTCGTACGAGAAGTACGACTTATAATAGTGCCTAGGAGAGAAGTAACGATTTGATAAAACCTTTACCATTCGTGAAACTTTCGACATGGAAAAATCACGTGGTTGATTGTTCCCTGTATAACTTTTTTTATCAATTTTATTAGGGGAAGATAATACTCGAGAGAAATAGCTTCTAGTTTTCTATGTGCTATGGTTGTAGTTACTTTAGATCAAGTTTCATCCTTTCTTTCGAATAACAAAAAAAGTATCGACGATTACTTTCGTCACTTTCTCATATATATAAAGAAGCTCTGAGAAACATTTCTAAGAAAAGGTCTTAGCAAATAGAAAACATTCCGGATAATGCGTTTAGCAACTCGAATAAAATCAATTTAAAACAATACGGAAGGGTCCAACGTACTAGTCTTTAGTTTAATAAAAGAAAGTAGCTTTCGATAGAATTTAGTCAACAAATGTTATCCAATTTCGATAGAATGGTTTCCATTAGGATTTGAAAATAATGTAGATACTAAGGAACATTATAGTTGTAGAAGTAGCATGACTCACGTGTGTCTATAGGAAGAATATATCGATTTCAGATATTAATCTTTCCCTAGAGACAAATTTTTAAATTCTGTATTTTTGGATTTTCACATCGTTGGAACTATGTAACGAATAGTAATCACGTTCAGCTTTCAATGAACCGCGTCAACAACATTGGAATCGTTCAAGTGAACGATGAGGTGCTAACGAGCTTCCGATGACTCTCAATCTGCTCGTTGACGCGATTAAAACCGACGATATACTGAATACGCGAAATCTCGATTCATTCGAATCACGTTAAGGGTTTCACTCTACAAAATCTCACGATTTATCGAGGGAAGAAAGATCTTTGCAAATCAACAGCATCGGTGTGCTCATTCTCGTCGTCGTTTCAATCGTTAAAAATATCAAAGGAAATCTTTAAAAGAGCGAAGGTCATACTTATCAACATTAATTCTCGTTCATTCGCGATGTTCGTGTCGAGGGATCGATCTTCTTTGAGATTGAAACTGATAAAAGTTCTCGAACTCTTCTTCACCAATCGTCCGTCAAAATACGTTTTGTACGCATCGATAAGAATCGTTTCGCACGATCGCTCTCCCTTGATCCCTTTAACTCATTATGCAATCATATTAATTAAGGAACGATCCATGAAGAGAGATCGTTCGCTCTCTCGTTTGCGGTACCAGACACCTTGATGCTCGAGGGCTCATGCGAGTCGATGGAAACTGGGATGAGAGAAAACCAAGGGAGAACGAGAGGGAGGGAGGGAGAAGATAGTCAAGAGATAGATCGTAAGAGTCGGTTCGTGGCCTTATTACATCGTAAATTCTCACTTAGTGATGGATAACATTAACCCATCGGCAACGACAAATTACTTAACTTCAGCGAGATCGGGCGCAGCCTCCGCTCATCCGGAACTGCTTCCTCTTCCATCCTTCGTGTCGTAGTTTGGATCGATGACGCACCTAAGACGAGTTCTAGACCCTTACTCTAGAACTTTCTTTTTCTCTTACACCATGCCGGTACTTCGAACTTCTCCAGTTTGTTACATCGTTTACGAATATGTGTAAGTACGTTTAGTTTAGTTTAGAATAATAATTATCTTTATACCAAACATGATCGATTTTCACATTGTTCGGAAGAGTGTTCAATTATCTTGACAGTTATCTTTAATAATTTATTAAAAATTGTATAAATATAGGACGATTACTTCCGAAAAGTATTTGAATTAATTAACAATTGTTGAACCTTGCTCAACACTTTTCTTTCAAATTATTTTTCATTATTATCAAATGTTCCTTTGTAAACGTTTGACAAAAGCGAGAAAGAAATATATCGGAACACGTGCGAAAATTTGACATCTCCAGCTCTTATTATTCTAATAAAACTTGAACAAGAAAAAAATCAAAAAATAAACTATTACTCTTCCGTAAGATTTTTAAATATCCGATGCTACGTATGAATATTTTTGTGCGAACTTTCGAATTTCGCTTCAAAGTGTACGCTTTGAAAAGCTTTGCGTGGAAAAATGTCGACGGGTTTACCAAGAAGAGATATTACGAAAAACTGTGGCGAGATTCATTTTCGGAACAGACGATATGTCTGTCTGTAGTTCTTTCTTCCTCTCGCTCTCTCTCTCTCTCTCTCTCTCTCTCTCTCTCTCTGTCTCTTTCTTTCTCGCACACATACATACACACAAACACATATACACATTTTTCTTTTTTTTTATTAGACGACGTTGAAAAATAACGTCGAAAAGAAAGGAATGAATGGGTGAGAGAACTAAACGGAAGGGGAATGTATGACATTGTGAAGCTAAGGAAAAAAGCAGGTTTCGTTGCAGAAACCATACAGGATATTTTCATGTGTGACATGTTTTTCAGAGTGTCGCTGTTCGCTATTCCAAGTTCCTTTCATTCATTTCGATAGGACCGAGGCCAAAGGTATAAAATCAAATCGGCAGGAAGGCTGCTTTCGAATTTTATGTGATCTCGTTCAAGTGCATCCGACGAAATGCGACAAGTTACGAGAGAGGAAAAAGGAAACGAGAAGTTTTTGTGGTGATCAGAACAAGCAATCGTGCGTGATATTCGATTGATAAATAACGGATAGAAGTGCAAGCATCTTTTATTTTTGTACTAATCGGCTTTTTCCAATATATATATATATACCTGTGTGTACATATATATCGCAAATTAAATTTTTTCTCTATATCTATAAATCTGTAGGCTTAGATGTTTACATCGTTTTTGACTCTTTTGAGAAGCTTTTTGAGAGCTGAAGAATATTCGAAAAATACTATTACATCCCATAGATAGCTACATTTGAAATATTTTGCAAACGCAAAACTCGATAAGACGAGAAGAGGATAAAGGTATGTTCTAAATCGGGAAATATTACATTTTACGATACTATTTCCTCTCCATACGTAGACGTTTCTAATATTTTCTTACGAAAGACGACGATTCTTCGGCGTAACGCACGAAATCTCTCGACGAACGCAATTTCATCGGCTTATCCTGTCTACCACGGGCGGTCTACTTACGTATATTCAAGATTCATGATATCGTATCGAGCAGCGGTGCGGCGAGTTTCACCGGCCGGATAACAAGATTAATGAATTCTCCGCGATCGAACGTACATGCTTGCATATTGTGTCGATTGATTCGTGCCTGACTTCACCTTACGGAAAATAAATCAACGTACATACATACATGCATACGTACATAGCTAAAGCCTTCGATTCAATACACTTAACCGAGACCCGTTTCTCGTATCGAATAACATTCGGAGAACTTGTCAAAAGAATTTTACAATTGATCCATGCAATAATAATAAATTTCATATGTTCATTGTTGTTATTCCGTTAAAAAAAAAAAAAATTGAATCTTTGGATATTATGAGTTATTTATTATATTTCGCAATATATCAAAATTGTGAATGGCCAATAAAATCGAGAAGATTTCTGGCGAAAAAGCAACACGACAAAATAAGGTTTTAATCAATTGCGATGGCAAGCCGTTAATGATGAAACATAGAACCTGTTTGTTCGCTTAACGAGACGCAGTAGCGTCGTTGCATTTTTAAAGCATCGTTCCGCCTACGCGGCGCTTTGCCGATTAAAGCCCCCCATCGCGAATTTTACGGTGCGAGCGAATAGAGAGGCGAGCGCGTGCGCCCGCGCGCATTTGTGGTATAGTTCAATCTAAAATGTACGCGCCACGTACTCTCGTTAAATGATACCGAACAAAAAAACCTGCCCGGAACTTTGCTAAGCGCTTTAAACTTCGTCAAAATTCATTGCTACAACGTGGCCGATAAAACATATAACTACACTACTTCTAACACAAGATATTCTTCAACGAGGACGAACGTTGGCCCTCGTTTTCAAAAACACGAGACAAAATTCAATGAATTCATTGTTATTCCTCGGTCGAACGATATTAACGTTTCGTCGATTGTTACAGTTTTCACGTAATTCGTTAATATTTACGTTATACAAGTCTGTGTGCAATACGGAACGAGTAGAAATTGTTTCTTTGTTTTCAAAAAAAAAAAAAAAAAAAAAAAAAAAAAAGAAGGAAATAAATGAAAACAATCGCAAACAATAGCTAATTAAGGTCCGCAATGAAATACTTGTGATACTAAATCACGTCGTCAAAAGCTTTTTATTGTTTCGACGATATCAAGTAATCGACCGATTCAAAACTCCACGCTTGTACGATTTTCTAAGTGTGCAACGTATTACGCGAAAATCGCTGTAGTTCCGTCGTACTTTTCGGCCGACAAATGGAGTTCATAAATACCGGTGCATATGAAAATTGAAATTTCCACGGCGTGCGGTCATGTATATATATATGTACCAATATTGTCGGTATTATTCGCGAGCTCGAATTGCAAACGCTAAACGGAATGCATTTGACGGAGAATTGATGTGCATATTATAATAAATTAACGGTAAATACGTTTATCGTTTCGAAGTCATAAATGAATGTTAGCCCGCCCGGATGGTAATTCGTTAACTACTAAAGGGATTTTAGACAGAAAGTATGCAGCTTGGAGAACGTCTAGGTGATAAACGTTCAATGCTAATATTATTTTCAAATATGTAAATATTTTTATGTAAATTTCCTTCCGTTCATTTATAATTTAATATATATTCCAAAATTGAGGCCAATATCGTCAAAATTTCGGCATTGTGGATGAAAAATAAGAAAATGCAATTACGATATTTTGCATTTCTATTCAAAAAAATAACATAACCATATAGTACGTTCTGTTTACATTGCAATCAATAGTCTGTTTCATTTTGCCTATAATAAACAGACATGGTTTTAGCATATTTGTTTCCTTTGGAAAATGGTATGTACTGATATTTTTTGTTTTATTTGTTTTTAAATACGATATCGCGCACGTGTACACACAAGCCATAGCGCTTGTCCATGAAATAAAAATATGTATATCGTAGTGTACTACATTTTACACGTGATGTTATGGTTTAATGGCTCGTGATAACGCTTGGCCTCGAAAAACTGACGTGTACATAAAATCCTTTTTAGCAAGTCACACGTGTACAATCACGAAGAGTCATCGTCGTTACCGATTCGTTCGCGTTTTCGTTGCTACATCGAAAAACGCATTGTCCCAAACAAAAAATCCTGTTTACCGTTTGTAAAGTCATTAGAAAGTCGTGCTAATAATTACTATAGCAAAAGCATGTTTTAAACGAAACAACTTTTTTATCGCTGCACTTTTTATTATCGTATATTTATCCATTATCACTTATTGCGACGGAAAAGCGTTGTATGGCATTGGACATTTCAAAAGAGAAATGTAGCTAAAATAACATTTGTTCGAGAAAAAAAAATGAAGAATGTAGTGCAGAAAGAATGGACGTTACGTGAGCGCTATCATTTGGAACGTTTATGAAAATGTACAGACGCCATAGCCGTGTCCATGAATAAAATTGCACGACTTTATGTAAATTCCTGGACGTTCCTACTCAGCACCTCGTCATCTTCTTCTGTTTCTTTTCATTTTTATTACACGAACTCGTTATTTATTTGCAATTGTCTTGGATCATTTTATTAATCAAATTGTTTACAGAATTTTGCGCGTCTCTAAATAAATGCAATTGATTATTTTACGGATCGACTTTGTAAAGAAATTCATAGAAACGTTAAGATATTCGTATTCATTCATAATGTATCTATCTATGTTACGAAATTTATTGAAATATATTCGCTTCAGGAAAAGGAACTTTCCGTGACAGTGTCTGTAAGAACATTGACTATATTTGTGAGAATGTTACCTATCGATCGACGCTAATTATTTCGACGCGACTGGAGAACTGGTTCTGGTTAGATAGTGGAAGTTTCTCGCGCTGGTCCACCATTAAAGAGGGAACAGAGAAAACAGTCTCTTCGCATCTCCATCTAAATGAAGCGTTCGCTTTGCTACCTCAGATCGTCCCGAGATACAGAATGGTTGGCCCAGGTACCTTCATATCTCCCATGCGTTGATAAGAATCTTTTGCAGTGCTGCGCACTTCTGCACAATACGAACTTAATTAAAGGGAACGCTCTGATCGTCGCCGTTTTCCTCGTTATAACGTCCCCAGTACGAAGAAACGGTATCGAGTGAAAGGAACGTCGTTTATCATCGATATATATATATATATGTGTGTGTGTGTGTGTGTGTGTGTGTGTGTGTGTGTGTGTTTGTATGTATGTATATATGTACATACATATATTTAAGAAAGGATTCGATAATAAGTGTTCTGCGCTGGTATAAGATGGAAGTTTATGTCTACGATGATAAGAAGATTTCTATGCGTATCTCGAGAACGAGAAATCTTGCTTTTCTACGGTATGTACTATCTGAATGTCAAAATTTTGTATGAATTTTGTTATAATAAATATTCGATGTATTTTATGTGTCTCGAGAATTTTTGAAAACTAAGACCGAGAAAGCTCTAAAGAAAAAGACATTTGGTAAGAATTATAATAGGATGACATTATGATAATTTAAAAGTGATAATATATGTATACGTGTGTATTGGTATAGAACATAACACAAGATTTATTCAAACTATTCTTTCAGACGTTTTCGGGTTCGCATGAAAGAAAACGTAGAGATGGATGCGCGAAAAATCTTTTCGAAACTTCGGACGACGTTTTTATCAAAAGTTTGATCTACGAGACGCGATAACTTATCTTGCTGTCGAACTCCGATCTCGAGAAGCGCCGTTTGAACTTTACAAGTATTATTCGCGCGATGTGAAGCAGCTTCCAATGGGCGTCTCGCTTTTCCTACGGATTTCCATTCATCGGATCTGCACTAGCAACGCGAGCTCGTACCTCGCAATTCTCTCGCCTTAAGGAGATCGATGGTACTCACTGTACGCTCCTTCCGATAATGGAGCAATTTTTATGCTGATCCTATTCAAGAAAAGGGCCTTAGTTATCGAAAGACGGGATCTATTTATTTTCTTAGAAATTTGGACGACTCTCGGATATACGTCGATCTTTCATCGAACATTGAGAATCGTTTGTCATAACATCATATATATATATATATATATATATGATATATATGATATATATATATATATATATGATATATATGATATATATATATATATATATATATGATGAATGAATACTTTATATATCTAAATCGTATATAAATTTATATAAAATTTCTCACATATATATATGCATGTGTTTGTATATACATATATTATACACATATTATACATATATACATATTATATATATATATATATATATATAAACATAGTATATCAAAATTAATATAACAGTACCTCTATACAAATTTAACATGCTTCTTCGTCTTATAAGTTAATCTGGTATGCAAGAAACGTTCGAATTCATTTGTATGTATCCCGTAACGTTATCATTACGTTACACCCTTCGTTATCGCCAATTTGATATCATAACCAAAGATCCTACTCAATTTTCTTAATGTTTATCTATGAAATTTTGTCTTTACATTCATCAAAAATTTCTATGAAATTTCTGTGAAAGACAAGAGTGATTTTTAGATTATTTCGAAAAAAAGCTAATTTCTCTCATGAATATGAGAATTTCATATAGATTTAACGATACGTTCTCTATCCTTTGAAATAAGACGTAAAACTCTATTTTCTTTTTTCTTTCTCTTTTTCTTTTTTCTTTCTCATAGACGACGGTAAACGGTCGTTATCGATTCGCAGGATATAAGAAGTTTGACAAATTTTTCCAGAAGCACTTTGGAAACGCATAGATAAAAGTCGTGGAAAAGTTTGCTGATACGACGACTAGAAAAAGGAAATAAAACCACGAAACTATGACCAAGGAGAGTTTAAGAATTTATATTTCTTTCTTTCGATATCGAAGAAGCTTTCTAAATGCAAATTAAAGATAAGAGTATTTTTATCGTCAGAATCAACGATTCTTTTTTATTTTGGATAATCAACGCCTTCCGTTGTTTCATCTTTGAGTAAATTATATCGAATGAAGCAAGTAAATATTAGCATGTATTTTATAATTTTATATTTTCCTAACTAACTTAATATATACTACTAACTATGATGTCCCTCATATTACGTGTCAGTTAACGATCCAACGAAAGAAAAAAAAAGAAAAGACGTATCGGACGATTAGCTTTACGATAGGAAGCATCGAATGGAAAAAGGAAAAAAAGGAAAAAGCGATGGATTGAAGGCAGTCGGCTTGTTCATTTTGGAAAATATGCCTAAGCAGCGTAATAATTAACGAGCTTATAGCCTTGCATACTTTACCAATCCATCGTATCGAACGTAATGCTCGGTCGCACGTCCGTGTGGTTTTAATAAACGCATGGAGTTTTAATTAAAACGGTGGAAGGTGCAAGAGATTGAAAGAACAAGAGAGAGAAAGAGAAAGAGAGAGAGAGAGAGAGAGAGAGAGAGAGAGAGAGAAAGTATTAAGAACGTGCTTATAACGACGAAACATATATATTGTGCGTAACGATCGATAGCAGAGAAAGCCGAATGATAAATTAAGTTTAGTGCAAGAGCATCCCTTATGTCGCGAAGGTAAATTCGTGCGGTGTTTATGGAGCCTGTTAATTACCTACGACCAGTCAGTAAACACGATTCGGCGTTGAGTCGTTTAATCGCTTTGGTCCTCATCCGGGCTATAAATTCCACCGCTCCTTCTACCAATACTCGTCTTAATCTTCGATCGATGTTTTCTCAAAGCCAACGCGCAAGAAACGTACGTTTGCTTATCGGACGTCTACACGATGTGCGCAAAAAGCGAAGTAGGTAGGTACATAAAAAAGCAGAAAGAAAAAGAGAGAGAGAGAGAGAGAGAGAGAGAGGATGAGAGATAAACAGGAAGCTTAATTGCGATATACGGTAATTGTTTCGAATCATTCCAGATCGGCAATACGACGGATCTAATGACAAATAAAACGAAAGATTCTTCTTTCCTCCTTCCATTTACGTTTCTCGTTCCTTAAAGCGCTAAAGATAAAACTCCTTTTTATCTTCCTCTATCTCTTTTTTTTTTCTTTTTCTTTTATTTGCACGTTATTATATTGACATCTGAATTTATTCGTAGACTGTAGTTCGTTATAGAGAAAAGTGAGGAAATCAAGGAGATAGGGAAATAAAAAGTAGTATGTAAGAATGGAAAAGAGTAACGAGATTTCGTTCTTCGTTGAAAATCTGCGTATGAAGGAGCCTGCAATGAAGTGTGGAATACGAAATCGTATGCGAAACAGATTTTGCGCACCTACCCGCAATCTCGTTTCCTATTTCTCATTTCTGGTCAATTGCGATTGTGCTATATATAGATACCTATGTATGTATATAGAGGTGTATGTATTCGCAACAAGAATGCATTTTACATTCTATCGTCGTTTAAATAATTCAGTATTCCATTTCCACACGATCAACTAAAAAATACGTCACATTCGCGTATCCTGGCTTATTTGCAATTCTTCCGATTCTCTGAAATAATTACTTCTATCAAATACCAGGATCGTGGCTTATCAATGACACGATCGTTAACGTTAATAAGAGAGTTTTTATTTCAATAGTTACGATGGAGGCGCATTTTAAGCTGATCATTTTTCTTAAGTGTCATGTCAAGCGTATCCGATGCTAATCTAGTATGTCTTTATAAAGCTGTACTGTATAATGATTCTTATATATGAATAGGTGCAATTAGATTTGCATATTTTATATTTCGCATAGATAATAATAAAAGTAACATTCGCATCATAATTACATTTCATATAAATGATCGCAAAGAATTAAGAATCAAACGGTGATACGAGGAAATAAATTAGAATCCAACAAATTTTCCACATATCTTTATTCAAAAATTCAATGAAACATTACGAAACATTTTGCAGCTTAGCACCAATGAATTTGCATTAAGAATCACTTAGATATTCCTAGAAATTAAATGATTGTAAAGAGAAGACGAGTTAACGAAAGTTACAAGAAATGTTTTCCGTCGTTTGTCAAGGATAGTAACACGTCTGATGTACAACAAGTATATATATAAACGTTACCACAGGATGATCATATAACAATTGTCTGGCAACAGTTCTCTCTCTCTCTTTCTCACTCTCATTCTCTCTTTCTCTTTCATTCTCTCTCTTTCTCTCTCTCTCTTTCTCTCTGTCTTTTTCTGTCCTAGAGGAGAAAGAGGTGATATATAACATATCCAGAGTATAATCCGTGATTCGTAGTCGGCGCTAAAGCCGACGGCGGTGACTCGGAGGCTTGAAATTTATTGTTGGGAACATGGCAATAACGAATCGTAAACACTCTTCGTTCACGCGGCCTCTATTCGGATACTAACGTAGAAGGGAGTTTGTGTTGGAAGTAGAAAGGAACTCAGATTCGTCGATTTCGTACAGCGTTTACGGAACCTGTTAATTATCGTCCACCGAGCCGGTCGGACACAGCACGGCGTCGAGTGGCTTAACCGCCCTGTTATATCTTTCACTCTCTCTCTCTCTCTCTCTCTCTCTCTCACATCTCTCTCATATCTCTCGTGATATCCTTGTCTCTTTCTCACAGCTCGCTCGCATGCAAATCACTCGTACGTTGCCTTGCCCGCACGAACTCAGCACAATTCTACGTTGAAATGGTCCTCTCCTGTCTTCGTTCCTGCTTCTGTTTCTCTCTCTCTCTCTCTCTCTCTCTCTCTCTCTCTCTCTCTCTGACTTCTACCGCAGATGCCTCTATGCTGCTTCTGCTGCTGCTGCTGCAGCTGCGGCAGCAACGACGAGATCCATACGAGAGGAAGCAGTAAATCAAGTAGCTTGGTGTTAAGGACTCTCCCTCTACATCTACGTCGAGTAATGCCGTCGAATCGATCTTTGATTTGATGCTTCGAAGAAAATTCTGACATAAGATGCATCAGCAGACCTTTCCTAAAAGAGCCGCTATTCGCTCGACGAACCTATCAAGAGAGGAAATTCCGGAAAAAGTACTTACCGATTTTCTTTTTTTTTCTCTCTCTCTCTCTCTCTCTCTCTTTCTTTTTCTGTCTCTCTTTTGTTCCACTTAAGGCTATTTATTGATTTTAAAGAGAACGACGTAAAATTATCTTAAATTGTCTTAGATAAAACAATGATTGACCCGTTGCGACTTTGATAGTAATAATTTTAAGTTCCGTGAAAATTCATTCGGATGCTACGATAGGGTAAATTTTATTACATCGATGGGGGACACTTAATCCGATTATCTTATCTTAAAAGGAAAAGATTTAAACGAGATATAGCGGAATCTGAAATCAAACTGGAAATATGTAGCTCAAAATCGATATTACTTTTCTGCTTCTGAAGATAGGACGACTTCAATAGCCTTTTTGAAATTTAGTAGAAGGTAAAAACTACCCTTTTTAGATAATTTAATATTTTCCAGATATCTTCATCTTTCTGACAGTTCGATTATTATACTTCCTAATATTTTTACAAAAAGGAGGGACGATAGAGAGAGAGAGAGAAAGAGAGAGAAAGAGACAAAATAAGACATTTGAACTTATCCTTTTCTTTAGTATTCGCATCTTGAGCACAAGCACGCGTCTTAAGACGCGTATATCGAATAACTAGATCCTCTTTTCGATATTCTGTGGTCGGAAAAGAAGAAAACGTCTACTTATGTCTAAGTCGATCAATCGATCGATCAAGGACGAAATCGTGATCGCGTGCATCGGCGAAGCATCTGGACATTTCATATTAGGTATTTTCTGGTAACAGGATTAAAGAGAATTAAGATCCATCTTTTAAAAATGAATTCGTGGAATGTGTGGTTTTTTACTTACGAGACACCGATTCCCCGAAGAGTGGTCTTTCGAAATCGACACTACCGATCGTCCGACGATAGGATATTTTATATTAATACATTTGATGTTAAATTATGACGACGGAATTTGCATTAATCGAAGGGATTATATTGTTCATAGATTTTTCTTCGGAGAACTCATCGATGGATTATCGATGTCGATGAGATCTAGATGAGATCGAGAAATATCCCTTTCGCGATAAGTCATTCGGATTGGGATCGTATACCGATAGATAATACGATTCCGAAGGTTATACTGTCAGGATCGTAATCTAGCAGGTGGCTACTCGTTCACCTTGGACAGGACGAGCCAGAAATTGCCAGAGTTCTCTCACAGGGCGTCTCCGAACTTTTGTTTTCTTGGGAGAACGCCACGAGAACTTAGCAGTTCCGATAGCTATTTCTGAAATTACGGACCGGCCTGATTTCTTCGACGTCTGGCTTGAAAGGAAAAAGAATAAAAAATAAAAAGAAAAGAGAACGGACGTGGCTGGGAATTCACGATTATGGATATCCCTTCGAAGGATTCGAAGAGGAGTTATTCGAGCGAGGAGAGGAGGCTTCTGCGTAATTACCTTCCGGCTTGCGAGACGTTGTAAGATTCTTGGTAATATAAAGTATAATTAAAGGTATACTCGTTCGCGTAATGTTCCCCCTTGCTTAAGAGTTTTTACGTTGCACTATGCCTAAAGTAATCGTCTTACTTTCTTGCCTTTCCAGGCCAACCTTCCTCCCCTTTTCTCCTTCCTCGAAGAACGTGGCCCTAAGATAAGAGGATCTTCCGGCATGCGCTTGGATTAGGTGGCTTCAAGAGCAGCAAATCTTGGCATTACGGAAATCCGAGAGGCCATAATTTCGTGGAGCGTTTCCCGTATAAATCGTGATTCGCGAGCATCCTGGTTAATCGACTATCAAGGGGAAGCACGCGTGACAGTTAAAACCTCGAACGAACTTACTCCCGGATTACGTTCCTCTTTCTCCGCTGATTCATCCTTCATTTATCTTCGTTATCATACTCTCAAGAAATTATTATTTCTTTTCTTTTTTCTATTCTGGAAAGATTCTATTTCGAATCATAATTATTCCGACGGTTCACACAACAACAATTCAAACAAATTTCAACGATTTTTGTTCGTTTTATGTAACTTTGTTCGAGTATAAAAATGTTCGTTAATAATTCATCTGATTTACCTGATATTTCTTGGTTACGTCAAATCTTTTTGAGAACGTAGCCGTTTAATCTCACATAAAAATGCATACTCCTATTTTCCCTGGTCGACCTCGTCGCGTTTCTTCCGTACAGACGGTGAGACGTATCGGTTCGGAATAGCAATTTGTGTATAATATTCGTCCTGTCAGTCTTCATTATTCACGCAAGTATGACTTTCGAATGTCCTCATTGATCGGATAAAGGAAGTCCATTTTCAGCAAATATCGGCAAACAATGCGATGTCATACGTCGAGAAATTATGAACGAACGAATTGTATCATATTATTGTAAAGCATCCGTTACCAAAATACGTGTGCATGCATGTATTGAATATTATATATATATAATTTATTTGTACATTAATATGTTATTCCTATGTATTTCGAATGAATAAAAGCGAGCCAAGCAGCAGCGTTTATTAAATCCTGATATGTATCGATCCCAATACATATATATATATATATATATATATATATATATATATATATATATGTAAAGAAGCACACGTCATCGCATTATCGTAGATATCATTTATATTCTTTTCAATAATAAAAGTATTTGTATTGTATACTCGAAATGAAGAGAACAGTTCCAAAGTATAAAAGATACGATCACGATTTTATATTTGCAGAATCGCAGTGAACATTTTATCCACGATAATGCTTCCAATTTTATTGTAACGCGATGTTTTATACTTGTACAAACTCGTAACTCATAAATTTAGTGGTACCTCTTTATCTTAGATATATACGTTCAGTCTCGCATTCTCCAGGGACTCGTCAAAATTTTTCTTTTTTCTCTTCAACTCTCGTAATCTCTCGAAAAACTTTCGACTCCGATATCGTTGAGATGGTTCTATCGCATTGAAGATTCTATAAGTCGAATAATCTCGATAACTTTAAAAGCAATACGTGGATATTTGATGAATATATATATATATATATATATGTTCTCTAAAACTTGATTCACTTATGCAATCGTTTTTAATACTATTCACATCGTCGATTTACCGAAATTGTGGCCTTTTTAGTTCATTTTCATTCTTCTACGATAAGCAACGAACAAAGAAGTAATAAGAATTAATATAATAGACTTTAGAATGGAAAATGTTCGCCTGAAGCTGGTACTGATAAGAGATACGATGGAAGACTACAGAGAACATTTTGAAGAGAGAAGAGAGTGTATAACTGACTAGAAAAATAGATAAAGATAAAGAGAAAACGAGATAATCTCTGTATATTGAATCAGAAAAAATTAAAAAAAAACGAATAAATAAAAAAAAGAAAAACTTTTTTAACGTCAGATAATCAACAACACTTGATAGATAAAGATAAACGATCGTAATTTTTTCTTAGATCAATAATAATTAAAACACATTCTCTTTCGTTTCCTCAACGTCACTCTCTTACATTACGACTTTGTCCACGTGTTGGGCAATGATATAGTGAACGTTTAAGTCCGGCCGAGCACAACGATCTACCTTTATCTAGAGCACGCAGGTTAATATATTCCGAGAGCAATCATTGCGGTACCTTGTTGTATGTAAATCACCGCACTCCCCAGTAGAGATAGATCGTTCGATGTTGCATCTATCGTCGTTGTCCTTTGAAAATAGATATTGCTCGAACGAATTCACTATGCCGGAAAATATTTCTTGCTTTCGTAAGCGAAATAGAACATTTTGACGAATTCTTTTTCAATGTATGCGAACTTCAAAGGATATATCTTCCCTTGTATTCAAGAGAATTCTACGTAAATTATCGTTGCGTGTGTTATCCGTATATCTATCGATTATAACAAAAATTTAACGTTACAAGAGCACGTTAAATGTAATATGTCACACTATCGTTTTCTTATTTTTATCAAAGCTATTGAAAGAAACATAGTACGATAAAAAAAGAAACGTTTAGCGTGACATCATTTTTTGAAATGTAACGACGTCGAATTCTAGCGAAATTTAAAAAAAAATTGTGAGATAACAGTCATGATAAATATATCACATATGAACAATCGAAATTCGTATTATACCTTCCTATATGTAGCAACGATCTAAAATAGTAATATTAAATAGATTCTTGGTTCGTAAATTGTCGACATAATTTAGAATTGGTGTCAATGGAAAGTATAGACATAGAGAGAGAGAGTATATTTGTATATGTATATGTGTTTTGCTTTCGTTTTAAAGAACTTTTCCTTGGCACGAAGAAATGTCAGGCAGAATAAAGCCTTTGATTGTATTTATGACGTGACATATAAACCTCCGAACGGATAAGTGAATCGTCCGCGTTAGGAATGCTGAGAATAGTTTTTCTTTCCTTTACGTCAAGAGTCTAGATCCCTAAGACAAGTATAAGGCGATGTAGCGGTAATGGATCTCACTTCTAACCTAATTCAATCTAATCGTTAGCGAGGCATACCCATGTAAGGAGGCTGACTGCGCGAGCCAAACAAGTTGGCTTCTTTGCGAAGGATGTACGACGTTCAGGAAGGAAAGATTCAAGATAGTTACATGTGCTTGGCGGAGTCGTGTTTGACTCCAATGAATTCCTCTTGCATCCTTGTTAACAGGCAAGAGGAAATTTTAACGCACAGCTAATATTGATTTCCTTGACTTTTAAAATCTTTCTTAAGATTTATTAAAAAGATTTACATATTCTTAAGTACATATTTTTATCATTTGTTTCTCAACCATATAATAAGTATAAATTATTTACGAGAGATAAGAATGGCAAGAACATGCAGTAACAAACAGACGAACCTAAAAAGATTTACGATGTTACTGATAATGATACAACATCATTCATTTAAATGGAAAGTATTTTATTAAATGTAAGTGATAAAAGAATAAAGTATGCATACCACTATTATTCTTTTTTCTCAATGCAAGTTGTTTCGCACTCTTCCTTCGACATAAAATTATTCGGATTACCCTGGCATCCACCGTAAATGAAATCTGTACATTTTGATCCATCGTATGCCCATCTCGGTATGGCTGCTTTACATGGGCCCGTTTCGATCGGATGATGACAAACTAACAGACATTATAATACATATATATACACATATATTTATACTTATTATACGGTTGAGAAACAAATGATAAAAATATGTAATTAAAAATACGTAAATCTTTTTAATAAATATTTAAGAAATATTATTTTTAAGAAATCCATTATTTTTGCGAGAACTTCAAAACTTTATTTAACATGTTTCGGATTGTCCGATTTGGGTCAAACAAATAAAAAATAATTAAATTATTTTATTTTTACTATATATATATATATATAGTACAATTTATTTTGTAGAAAAACATACATTATAAATTTGTTGCTCATTCGTATATTCAATATAAAATATTTCGAATTATTACGTAAAAGAAAAAAAGATCAAAAATACATACCGGTGTGATGAGCTGAACTTTCATACACAAAAGAACAAATAAAGAATAAGCAAAGTATTAATATTTTCATCTTGATGGTTTTCATCTTGAAACGTTTTCTTATTTGATCTGAAACTCCTCAATAGATGTGAAATCCACGGATACAATCACCAAACTGACTGTAAGGTAGTTATCTGAGGTTGTTATCTTCTCACTTATATAAAGTGCATGAAAGCTTTGTAAACAGTATGAGATTATCAACTAAACATATACTAACTAAGAATTTATGATATTATTTTTCCTTATATACATTGACGACGTATAACATGCAGTTTTAATCTGCAATTATGATCATTGATAATAGATTAGACTGTTGTATAATGTAAAATACGAGAAACGGAAGACAATGATTTCCACGAATTAATTATTAAGTTATTATTATAATGATTTATTATTCAAGGTCAATCAATGAATACCAATATTAATCTGACTGTTTACTGATATTGAATAAAACACATCGAACGTAAACATATTTTTTCTATGATTGCTTTTAAATAATATATATTACAAAACAAACGTGAAATAGAAGCAATTATCTATATTACTGACATTAATAACAAGATGCATATGCGCGAATCATATTTCCACATTATTTAATGTAGATCATATTTTAAAATCGATAGTTTTGACGCCGAATTTAAACAATTCTTGTGTGTGTGTGTGTGTATTCCGCCTATTTATAATTCTTAAATAAAATATCATGAAATTACAATAAAAATAGTTTTATACTCTTTTTATCATAAATTAATCTTATATTTATTTTTATATTTTTTATTCCATAAAAGTAATTAATATAATGATTTTATTGATAAGTGTACCTGTAATATTTCCCATATCGGATATATTAATTATTGATTTCATGAGATTTACAAATACATAAACTATCACATATAATATAATGATATTCTCTCATTTTTTTATGAAAATAAACATTAAATAATAATGATAAAAAATATTTAGTATTTCAACAATTATATTTCTACTGTAGATAAATATTATATTTGTATTACCTTTTGTAACGTAATTCAATGATAATATCTGGTGCCTTTTTTAACTTTACATATGTCGGTAACACAGAGTAGATTATTATTACCGACCGATTCATTCCTAGTAAGAACCATGTATGCCGCTAGAGTAAAAATGAGTAGCCTCTGAGATAAAGAGATAAATGCGCAATTATAATTTTTGATCGAGGATCGAAGTCCTCAATGAGATTTGCAAAGTTTCTGTCTGCTTCTGAAATGGTTATCAAGTAATCGTTTTCAAGAAGTAAGTCCGTTGAGCAAAAAACGATGTAATAACTAGAAACGAATCGATTCGAAATACGAGTAATAAACAGTTCGTGTTCGCTGTTATTATATATGCATCTCAAATATAAAAATCGTTAATCTAAATCGTATCACGAAACAGACTATCGTAACACTGTCAAGTAAAATTGAAGGAAGAAAAGTCACTTAATTTTAATTTGCCATTAAATTTACATTTATGTACGTATAATCTTCATAGTAATTAAAAGTTTTGTTAGTATACAATCTTTAATAGTAATTGTTCACGGATAACCATATATAAATCTTATCAATTTTAATTGTTTAAAGGGCGATCTTTTGTAGTATAATTCAAGAATAATGATAATATTCTATGTTACTGCTAAAAAATTTGTAATTATTTTAATGATCGATCTAGGATAAAATAATGATACTTTACTTTTTTGATAATTCTCAGAAAATAACTAGATCTATATCTCCTAATATAGATAAGTAACTAGCAGTTACAGCGCCTCTACCTGCGCTTATAATTCACTACTGAAAGTGCTTTGAGTTTGGAAATTGTAGGAAACTTGCTTAACCTGTTCATGCTGTCACAGAAGATTCAAAGGTTTAAAAACTATTATAAAACTTCATTTAGTTTATTATTTTGTAAACGATAGTGCAATAAAAAGGACATATGAAGAGGTATAATATACTTCACACTTGATTCATATTCAACTCTTTATAATCATTCTTGATTCTTCTCCAATACATAACCTGCTTATCATCGGTAAATTTATTTAGATTTTGATTTGATGTTATATTTATTTCTGTTTTCTGGTCATTTTATATCGTGCTGTTATGAATGCTTGTTTGGTTATAATCCCTTCTCAACATTTTTGTGTTTGTTGAAGAATTATGAACTACTATTGCTCAACTTATTTTATCAAGAGACTGATAAAATAAATACAGATAATCTTTTTTATTATAGTTAATGCATCAATCAATATTCAATAACTTTATTTGTACAGTACTATGAAGAAAGAAAGACCGTGACGGAGGATATTGTGGATAAGAGTAGACCTGGTGACGACAAACATATCTAACCTTATGCCCTCAGCCACCGGTGTGTAAAATATAAATAATTAATAATGCCTAATATGTTGCATATATCAACAGCAGTTTTGCATATCATCTTCACATTAGATATTATATTATCATATTGGATACAATATGTAGCTGAGGTATTTTTTAATAATGCCTTGAGGAGTATTGCACTTGAAAATTGAATACTTAGAATTACTTAGTAATAGATTTTATGGAGAATGCCAGAAATAAAAGAACAACTATATAATCTCGAAATAATGAGTATTGGGGATACATATTCCAGGAGTGAAGAAGCAATATAAGTAAAGCACTTTGGGATCGAGTGGAAATTGCAAGCATCATTCCAGAAGATGTGCGAAGTAGAAATCTCTTTAAATATAGTAAACTATTAGTATGTACAATGAAGCTCCTGGCAAATGTGCAGTATCAGTCGCTGCAAAAAAAGGTGTGCCTTTACAAAGAATCGACGAAGAATGCACAATCATTAGAAGGTGCAGTTATATATGAAATTATCTTAGTTTCTGGAAAGCAATAGAAAAACTTATAGATTAGATTAAAGTAAATATATAACATATTGGACAACTATGTTGCTATTTGCACATTCATGAATCTGTGTTATATAGTTTGATATTATGTAATGCTATATAGGCTTCATAAACCTTAACATTTTTTTGTACATTTATTTCACTATGACTGAAAAAGATGATAATTTGTGGTTGGTTTGTGGTTGCCTATAGATTTTATCCTTGTTATATATTACTAATGAATAATATAAGTATGCTTTCAAGAGTTAATGCTCACTCAAGGCTTTTTTAAATAATGATATGCAACAATAATATGTAAGAGAATTACATGTAACCAATACCAACCAGGAATATACCTTATCTTGGTCATATAGGTATTTGCAATTCAGAAAGCATTGTAAATATCCTTATACATTATATAGATAAGTAAATAATCTAGTATTTTGAGCTATGTAAAATTTAATTAGTATTAGTAGTCTTTTTATATTTCAAGTTGATTTGATTACAAAAGAAATTCGATGCTAACATAAAATATAGAAAAGAATTATATATTTAAACAAATTTATAGGTGGGTCTAACCCTATTGGGCAGCAGAAGGGTGGGGCGACTATGCCCAGTAATGAGGAATGTGGAATTCGAGATGTCTGGGGACACAATTTAGAAGAGGAATTTCGCACAATTCGGCAAGTCGTGCAACAATATCAATATATTGCAATGGACACAGAATTTCCTGGGGTCGTAGCAAGGCCTATTGGTAAGATAGTTACATTATGAAAAACGACTCTGCATTTACAAAAAAAGAAAAAATTATTTTATCTTAAGTATAATATCTTAAAAGGCGAATTTAGAACAAGTGCCGATTATCAGTATCAATTGCTACGATGTAACGTAGACCTTTTGCGAATAATACAACTTGGTCTCACGTTTCTCGATGAATCAGGGAATACGCCAGGTGGTAGTTACACAACGTGGCAGTTCAACTTCAAATTTAATTTACAGTAAGAATTTAATGTTATATAGAACTGAATTATAGAAACGAAATTGTGAAATAATCGCATATGTATGTCTCTTTTAGGGAAGACATGTATGCACAAGATAGTATAGATATGCTACAAAATAGTGGTATACAATTTAAAAAACACGAAGAAGAGGGTATCGACCCTTTAGATTTTGCTGAACTGTTAATGACATCAGGGATTGTTCTTGTCGACGATATTAAATGGCTATCTTTTCATTCTGGTTACGATTTTGGATATCTATTAAAACTACTTACTGATCAGAACTTGCCACAGGAAGAGAGTGAATTTTTCGAACTTCTTAGGATATATTTTCCAACCATATATGATGTAAAAGTAAGTAGAATTATACTTTCTAATAATTAATATTGAATTCTTCGAATAACTAATTTATTTTTCTATGCAGTACTTAATGAAATCCTGCAAAAATTTGAAAGGCGGTCTTCAAGAAGTAGCGGAACAATTGGAAATACAAAGAGTCGGTCCACAGCATCAAGCTGGGTCAGATTCTCTTCTAACTGGAATGGTCTTTTTTAAAATGCGAGAGGTACGATTATAGTTTCAAAAGGATTAAATTTTAATATAAAAATTTCCTTTTTAGAAAAACCATATTTATGTGTATTCTTTGTTATTGACAATTTTAGATGTTTTTCGAGGACAACATCGACGATGCAAAATATTGTGGTCATTTATACGGTTTGGGAACGTCATTTGTCGTAAATGGTTCTGGAGGATATATGGACAGTAATGGGGATAACTCTTCCTCTTCGTAATGTTAAACTTGCTCCATCGCAATTGCAACAGATTATTTCATTGCATTACAAATAAAATATTACAAAAGATCCTTTCACTTACTGATCGGGCATCTAGTTCATATCCACGTTATAACATTCAGAGATCAATATTGTAGATTACAGATATCATCGACTGATACGCAAATCTAGGTGCATTTTGTTTAAATTTGTGAATTTTTTTTCTATCCTTTAATTCATGCAATTTTCGTAGCTTTGTTCTGTGATACATAGAATCGGTCAAAAAAAAAAAAAAAAAAAAAAAAAAAAAAAGAAAAAAAAAAGATGTTTATCATATCGTGCAACACAAAAGAAAATGTAATATAGCTTCTTTATAAACATTTGTGAGAATATTGATATAGAAGATACAGTTGCAGTACAAAAATGACTCGCATTTCCTTCTATTTTTAAGACTTTTATAGATTCCTTGACTACTTTGGTAAGCTGCGGAAAGGATACTTCGAGAGTTGGGCGGTGATAACGCAACGTGTCAACTTTGTAGCGTGCTTAGATGTAACGATCTACTGTCGGTAGATGTATTTATTATACAAAAATGCATTTGTAGTACGTTACATTTTAATCCTGAGTACTTCTTTACGCATAGCACATACAAATAACTTGCTCCATTCAATCTCCAATTAATTCGCGATTTCATTGTAGACCGTATTGTTAACGAAAGTCCGTCTCAAATCACTTAACTTACAGGGACTATAGATTTACGTATTCATTATTTTTTTCGGATAGTAAACAATGTTATTAACAAGATCACTCTTAGCGATCGACGAATCTTTACCGATTATGTACGTATGTGTTCGTCAATGCATACTACACGTTTTATTGTAAAACTCGTTACCTGCAAAGAATAAAACAAAACTTTGGTACTTTTCCAAATCGATCGTACATACAGATTTTTCTTTTTGTAAATATTATATAATTTCAGGCATTTAAATAAATACCTCGTCTGATAATTCACTGGTATATTCATTAATTTATCACGATCTAAACATAGATATTTGTATCTGTAGTATTAGGAGATAACAGAAGAAAAATATTTTAAGTATGATTAGAAGACAACCATGGAAATTCGATATATGTACAATAATTTTTAGAACGTACACCGAAATATTGCAATTTCTCAAAGATATTTAAAAAAGGACTAAAGATTATATTAAACATTTTTACAATATGATCTAATGAATCATCGTCAAAAAACCAATTTAAGAAAAAAAAAAATTTTGTCATGATTTTCCCTTTCAACGATAAGTAGGACATACCGATCCCTTCCTTTTTCTCGGTTTAAACGACACGTACGTATCTGTTCGTAGTAAGATAACTGTACGTTATCATAGAAGAGTCGATGATATCAAGAACGTTATCATAACTTGTTACCTGTGAATCTCAGTCCAGTATCGTCTCGCTTAGTAGACTATTTTATCCGTAAACCTGTGCTCGCCAAAAAATGCGGGAACGAACATCGAGGGGTATTTTTTACCCTTGCAAATTAACAATGAGAGCGATTCTTCTTCTCTATATTTCCGCGATATCGTTAAATGGAATCGATGCTCAAACAGAAAAGGAGACTTTCGAGAGTGCTTTCGGATTGAATGTGCCAGAACAAACAGAAAACAAAGATAATGTAGCTTTGACGGAAAATAAGGAATCGGTTCCTTTGGAATTGGAGGATCTTGCGGAAACAGATAAGAAAAAAATCGGAACGATTCGGGAAAAGTCTGACACGGAAACGGAACTTTTTAAATCTGATCCTCAAGATTCGAAAAAAGAAGTTGAACAAAATATAGGGAACATTTCCGGTAGGACTGTTGATGAAAGAATGGGAAAATATGTGCGATATGGTGAGTAATTTATTATCGATGGGCGTGACCCTACTCTTGAAATAAACTATAAAAAATGGAGGCACCAAGTGCTACAAACGAATCAAATGATCCTTTATCTTTTTCTGATCTCTTTCCTTTTACTATTTTTTTATTTTCCCCTTTTAAAAAGTTACTTTTCTTTTTTTCATCCGAAAGCCATTCGAAATGATAAAAACGCGTCGTGACCGATCGCATTGGAGCTGGTATTATTTGCTGAAAAGCTAAGACAGTCGTATCGTAGCTTATCGTATCCCTTATCAGTTACTCATTTTAACGTGAATCAAAGGGTGATTCATTTGGGTCGTTCGTTGTTTTATGTTGTTTCGTAAGTACGAAAGTGTACTTTGAGAAACATTGTAAAGATTCATTATTTTTAAAAAATCACTACTCGTTCAAATGTTATTTTATTCGATTGATGAAATCGATTTATGAGAGAGCCAATAATACGAGATAAAGCATTCTTCGAAGCATACAATCTTTCATCATGTTTATTGATTCTTCGATATTTAATACCTTCTCTAGTACGACATGAAGTAAATTAATTGGTTTCTTTGTCCAAGTTCTGTTCAACATGATAAAATGGCATTTTTGATACAGGTATCTCTATAAAAAAATAAAGAATAAATAAATTTCAACAAATAAAATAGTAATTATTCGCCTGAGACAAATTCTGAGATTAATAGTAGTATGACCTTGCAACGTGTCATTAATTTATGCTTACAGATTCAGATTCACCGAATGCCTACAGATATGCACCTCGATCTGATGACTCAGTTCCCGATTATGTTCTTCTTGAATCGAGATTGAAAGAAATTCGATCGGAATTCATGTATTGGTATTTTGACTTAGGAGGTGAAAGTGAACATGGAGATTATCAAACGGATATTCATGCATCCACGGTGATCATTCACAAGAATTTGAATTTTCAACTTCCTTTTTTCGGATTTCGATTCAATTACACCAGGGTTCGATAAATTTCAAATCTCTTTCTTACGATATAATACCTTTTCGTGATAAGAAATTATCTATGAATGGTATAATTTTCATATTTTAGGTAACCGTCAATGGTTTCTTAGAGTTTAGTGATCCTCCAGATTACTATACGCATCCTTTGGTCTTTCCAATCAAGGATTGGCCCGAAAAAAACGATCCAAGTTTTATTGGGATATTTTTCAGTCAATGTCGCATAGGAAAACTTGGACCAAACGATATCGATAAAAGAAGACCTGGTGTATATTTTCGGTAAAATAAACGATATCATTCATTTATATGAGAAAAATCATAAAATTATCAATTCGCAACCATCTTCAACGTTTTTGGGATTGATCTGGTTTCAGACTCGAGAGAGATCTGCAGAGAAGGACGGATCAATTTGGCGTTGAAATGAGAGAACGAGTCAAGTGGGATATTCGTGAAGGTGTCGTGGGTTCAGATTCGTTCGATCCAAA
Organism: Vespa mandarinia; assembly: GCF_050613455.1. Lineage (NCBI taxonomy): Eukaryota > Metazoa > Arthropoda > Insecta > Hymenoptera > Vespidae > Vespa > Vespa mandarinia. The sequence continues at coordinate 13,290,178 of NC_140811.1, read as the reverse complement.
GCATGTCGTTCTTGTCACCTGGAAAAACATTTCCTTCGTCGGTGGCCTTGATAATGCTCTCTATAAAACGAATACCTTTCAAATGGTTCTAGCTACGGATGAAGTTCACACGTATGCGATATTCAATTATCTGAATATTCAATGGTCCGCTCACACATCAGCTGGTGGTGACAACTATGCTGGAGAGGGTGGAGTACCTGCATTTGTAAGTAATAAAATGTTAATTTACTTTTCTGAAAAGACGTTTCAATATCATGTTTCTTTAGATTGGATTCAATGCCGGTAATGGTACACAAAGCTACGAGTACAAACCTTATTCTCAAACGTCCACTTTACGAGACTTAACGGGTAGAGGATGGGGCAATGGTTTTCCAGGCCGTCACATTTTTAGAATAGACGAGAAAATAATGTTGGGTTCTTGTAATAAGGATATAGGTCAGGAAAAATAGTAAATAAGAAAAATATTTCATCCGTATCAAAATTCTTTATTTATATCATTTGTTGTTTCGTATAGCTGGTACTAACTTGCCTCTTGTATTCGCTCCTGAAAGCGGAAACATGTTGGGTGGTACGGTAGTCAATATCACAGGACCTTGCTTCAATGAGACCGAGAAAGTCAGGTGTCTGTTCGATACGGTCACGGTGATCGGTCATGTCATAGACAGAAATCGTGCTATTTGCGTTCAACCATTCGTACAAGCAGAAGGTTACGTTCGCTTGGAAGTAGCTATTGGTAATAGCGGAAAGTATAATTGGAAAGGAAAATATTTCGTTGGTGAGTCGAGTTATAGTTCGATCATTAAATGTCTTTCGTTCGTTTTAATAAATTTTTGATATGATATTATGCAGAGACACCTGCTACTGCTGCCGAAAAAATTTCTTTCACTACGACAGCCGTTCATGAACTTGATCCAGCGGAAATAAAGATAACGTGGAACCAATACAACTTGACGAGCAATTTGAACGCAGGTGTTCAGATATCATTATGGGGTTACAGAGAAACGAAGACTACTCCTGAGTTAAAATTCATTACTGATCTTGAAGTATTTTTCTTTCGCTTATTGAATATGATAATATGTATAAAAATTTTTAAAGTCTTTACTTTTCAATTTAATTTTCAGGTATCACATACTAATACAGGATCTTATATAATCAGACCAGCGAATTATCGTGATAAGTACAATCCTGACGAACAAGATATTGTGTTCGGCTTTATAAAGATAAATCTAACAGATCCGGCTCAGTATTCTGGAATTAATATTTCACCGTAAGTATGAAATGAAAAAATAATTTTCGATAAAATCATTTGTTAATACTGAATCGACGCAATTCTTTTAGAGTTTTATGGAGTAAACCGATTCCAATTGCTTGGTATTTTGGTCCACAATGGGAAAGACTATACGGATCTCGTTGGCCACAAAGAATGTGTGATAAGTGGATTATGAATGATAGATATTTGAAAAATTTTGCTGCTGAAATTGCATTATGTCCTTGCACCCTGAATCATGCTCTCTACGATAAAGGACGATTTATGCCAGACTTCGATTGCGATAAGGACTCAAATCCCGATTGCTATTACAACAGTCATGCGAGTCATTGCGTGAGGACTGGTGCACCAAAGTGAGTAACGTCAAAACTTGTTATTGAGTTTCTTAAGTTTTGAAAAAATTACACAATATATTTTTAATATGTAATCATTTTACGACCAATAATTATAAAAATAAATATTCACAAATGGCATTATAAAATTTAATAAATTATTAAGGTTCGTGCATTTTATTTTTCAGTTTGTATGGCTCGGAACAACAATGTTGCTATGACAAAAATGGTTATTTGATGCTTACATATGATCAGCAATGGGGTTCGCGACCACGTCGTGCGCATAATTTGGGATATTTTCCGTGGAATGAAGCTAACAAAGTACCAACTCTCTCACAGTGGTTTCACGACATGGTCCCTATGTATTTGTGTTGTCTGTGGCAAGAGGAACAGGCAGTCGGATGTGAAACGTTTAGATTCGAGAGACGTCCTTCGCAGGACTGCATCGCTTATCAGTCTCCGGCCATTGCAACGGTATTCGGTGATCCACACATTGTTACGTTTGATGGGTTGGAATACACGTTTAATGGAATGGGAGAATTCGTATTACTACGAGTGGATCAATTGAGAGACAAACTCAATGTTCAAGCTAGGTTTGAACAAGTTGAAAGAAATTATTACGGAGCTGTTAATGCCACTAAATTGACATCGATTGCAGGTAATATTTTTTTTTTTATATTAACAAAATCTTCCAAATGAATAGAATCTGAAATTTATTATATTATATCATGTTTTTTTACATTACTCGTAAATACAATCTAACTTTGTTTTTCTTTTCACGTTTACACGAGTGATGGGAAATAATACCGCTATTATCGAGGTACGGCTACGACAAAAACACTCTCAATGGAGGTACCGTTTAGACGTTTTTGCAGATAAGCAACGCGTCTATTTCGATAGACCATCCTTAAAGTTTCAACATTTTTCCGGTGTAGTTGTATATACTCCGACATATATCTTAAATCAGAGCGAAGTTATCATAATGATGGACACCGGTGCTGGTGTCGAAGTTATAGAAAATGAAGGATTCATGTCAGCCAGAGTTTATCTTCCCTGGTCATATATGGTAATTTAAAATTTATATTGACTATTGTAATACCTTTTGGATTTACGATTATTACAAGATAATCAATGGATCAATTATAGAATAAAACCAGGGGATTGTTTGGAAATTGGAGTCACGATATTACTGATGATTTCACGAATCCGGACGGTCAATTAGCATCCGTAGGCAATTTAAACAATTTTGAAGAAGTTCATAAGAACTTTGCGATGAATTGGCTATTGGAGGACAAGGAAACGGACGATAAAGGGGCTGCTTTGTTCACAAGGGAGTTTGGTAGGACTGCGACCTTTTTTGCCAATCGAAAATTCCAAGCAGAATTTCATCGAACGCCCGAAGAAATATTACCGGCTAATAGGTGAGGTACATTTCAAATATTATATTTAAATGGAAACAGAATGTTAAAAGGGATAGAGTACTTAATTTTTCGAATTAAAAATTATATTCGAAGTCGGAGAAAAAATTAAGTTGAATAACAAATTTTATTATTTCTTTCAGAACGGAAGATCGAAATCGAGCGAACGCTTTGTGCGGAGATTCGTATCAATGCAAGTATGATTACGCGATGACACTCAATCGGGATTTCGCACACTTCACGAGAACTTATTACGATACCTACACGCAAATAAAGGCAATAAACGATAAGAGGAGTAAGTAAAAAAGTAGAAAAAATTCGTGATTTTAAATTTGATTAAAGATCTTTACAGCAGTTTTATTCTTTAGTTATATCCTGTGGTATATTGGAAACACCACGTTTCGGGCGCAAAAGCAATTTTCTGTTTATACCCGGTGCCAAAGTAAGCTTCGAATGTAACCAAGATTTTATACTCGTTGGAGATCAACGTCGAGAATGTACGCCGGAAGGACGATGGAACATTCCGGAGTATGGATACACCGAATGTCTCCGTAAGTATTTTTATTTTTATCAATTCCTTTTTATGTTTTCGAATCCCTAAAATTCCAAATCCACTATAAATATCAAAGAAAAGTAAACGTTCGAGGAGTTTCAATGTAGAAATAATATTATTGCTTGGCGATAAAATACTTAATTAAATAAAGTTAATACAAATTTTTTAATATAATTAAAACACGTAGGTCAAATCGAATATAGTCAACGTACTGCATGGACAACCTTTGGTATTATAGCGGCAATATTAATCCCTGCTACAATATGTGTCGGTCTTGCCTTTGTTTATATGAGAAAGAATAGATCTAATGGAGATTCGACTAAATCTTGGCGTTATTCCGAACGTAGCTCGGGAATAGATAACGATTCTATGTTGATGAAACAAACTGTCCCTTTAAAAATGGACGATAGAGCAATTTCACCAATTAGCGATAGTAGTCTAAGCTCACTAAGTGGTATGAAAAAACCACGTTCTTATGACAGGGTTTATCATACACACGAACCATTACCGGACAGGCCTTATATCGATTTTGAAGAAAAAGATTGGGATCTTAAAGAACCCGTCTCACCAACCGAATCTGAGTTGACCGTAGATTCCATTAAAAAAACTGGAAGTCCTACGAGAGAAAGTGATGTGTGAACTTTTCTATATCATTCGTGTTTAATTTTATTAGAGACTATATCGACGAGAATGTGAAAAATAAATAAAATTTATATTCACCGAATATTTCGTTCGAGGGACTGAAAGTAATATTTGTATTTAGTATTTTAAAGCATTTCCATTTCATAATATTCTCTTTGTTCATTTTTTTTCCATAGTTTTTCAATATCATAACAAATTTCAGTGCGTCGCTAAATCTCCTTCTCTTATATATCTATATTGTAACATCTTACTATCTTTTCTATAATTAGAAATAATTAGAAAATAATAAATTTGTATGTGCTGTGGAATAGAAATGCAAAAAAGGTATACTATATTATATTTAAAAATTTTATCACACATGGTATACAATTACGATTTGTACGATTTAGCAAATAAAATGAGACGCATCAAACATTTTATTATTTAACTGAGCAATTGTAAAAAAATAATGTCAGCTCTTTTAGATGGTGTATAAAATATATCTTAATAAATTTTTTATAGACCTTTATACATTCAGGAAATTTCTATTCCACATGCATTTACAGATTATCAATATAGAACAGTACGTAAAAGTTACTCACAAACAATTCCAAGTGGAATGGAAGTTTCCACCAAAGTCTTTGCAAACTTTCCCTTATCCTCGATCCTGTTCTTTCTCTAACTTCTTTATTTCAGGTCTTTTCGTCAAAGTTAACTTCTATTTGAAATTGGGCTGGTCACGAAGAGTAATATAAAGTAAATGTTTCTTTTTTTTTTTCTTTTTCTTTTTTTTTCCACCATATAGGTCAACAGGAATACAGTTCCCGACAAGCTGGTATCACAACTGGTATAGTACTTGCTAGTATAATTCCCATTGTACTCATAATAATTTGCGTTGCATCAAGAGTTCTTAGGCAACGCAAAGAAGAACGAGAGCGAGATGAGTCATTTGGAAGGTATATAAATATATTTTTGAAATCTACGTAATCAAATTTTTAAAAAATTATCGTCATTCCATGTTAATGGATTTTTCAGAACACGTACTTTAGAACTCCAACGACTCAGAAAGATTGACGAAGACGATGATTCCAGTACATATCCGAGTAAAGCTACTGAAATTAATTAAAACGAATAATTTTCAATATCGCCTATCATTGCACCAGGTCAGCGCATCTTTCGAATTTGCATTATATTATTCGCTCTTTCGTAACAATTCATTCTTAACAATTATTCATTGAATTTAAAGCGAATTAGAATATTGATATAACAGTTCTAATATTCATACACGATAACATTTATTTCATAAAATTAACATGACCATTTTTCATTATAATTATAATAATACATATCACAAATACAAACTGTAGTTTTTTCTAAGAGCTATATATTTTTAAATTAAAAAAAAAAAAAAAGAAAAAGAAAATCACAAGAACACAATTTAGACAACCACCGATCGTAATGTCTTTTTTTTTTACTTTTTTCTTTTTTTATTGCAAATAGATCTCCGACGAATCTAGAATTAGATATACATATATGTATATAAATAGGTTTTTTAATTTATAATTCATATGTAATATTGTAAATTATGTAGATTGTTGCGACAATATAATAGATTATAAATTCTTATTAATAAAGAGAATATGAAAACAATAAAAAATATATCAAAGATGATATCATATTTTTTATATCATTTTTGAAATAATCATCATTACCATGTTTTTATCGGTGATATAATTCTCACCTCCTATCGGCCGTATAATGTATCAGAAGAAAGTGGAATTATCGACCGAGTTAGTAGTCGAGATCAAACGTATTTTAAATGTAGTATTCGCTCTACTATTCCGGTAGTCAATGATTAAACTATTTACGTCGGGCTTCCTGCTCTCTCTCACTCTCGAGCTGTTTAGGATGCACGTTATTTCACGGTTGTTCATTGTTACGAGTAATTACGGCAATTTATTTCATTTGTGACACACATTGTGTATACGAACCGTGTTGCATGTTAAAATATAAATGTACACTTGCGGTGGCCGGTTACGAATTATGAGTGTTATTATATTTTGCGTGGTAAAAATTTTCGAATAAAACGTTACAACTTTTGTTCAAAACATTCATCGAACTTATGAGATAATTTGGATGACAACGAACTAATAAATCCTGGTTATAGCGACGGGTATGTAATAAACCAACTTACTATCGATAATCGGTGTCAGTTTAATTTTGTTATGTTAGAATTGTTATCCGTAGCGCGTGTCGAATAATGTCACAGTCCGCTGTCAAAGCTATATATCCCGCCGATCTTGGCACAAAGTAGTCAGTACTATATATAGATCAAACAAAAGTTTCACGACATATGTAGCCGGCAAATATAACATCGGTGTTATAAATATGTGTGTATATGTATATACATATGTATATATTCATTGTGTATATACACATGTATATATATATATATATATATATATAAATATATATATGTATTTATACATACGTATATATACATATTTATATATTCATATACACATATATACATATTTATATATTCATATATCCATATGTATATATACACATATATGTATATATATATATATGAATAGATACATATGTATACATGTATATATATATATATATATATATATATATATATATATATATCTAATGATAAATTTAGTTACATTCATTTTATTTATATTTTACATTTATTTATATTTGTTTACAAAGTTTTTATAAGTTTTTTTATATGCGGAAGATCGTAAGAAGAATTAGTAACTTTATATGCGTTAAAATATTATATTTCTATATCATTTTTATTATATCATTGATTTATAACATTTACAAATATAAATAACTAATTTTTTCTCTATTTTATGAACGATTTTTTTCTACAGATATCAAAAGAATTCTTCTAAAATTAAGTTATTCAACATCATAGGACGTAGCGTTAAATATGTTTGGCATACTACAATGGCTCGATCATGGTTAGGATGTTTATTTGGCATTCTAATAGTATTAATAATTTTCTACCTATATTTGTTTTTTAATGGTAATACATATCATGGTTTTTAACTTACCATATTGAGTCAATATCTTAGGATGCACACGGATGTTTTATTATAACGTTACAGTTCCTGTTGCGGAGAGCGGCATTCCAATAAAGCAAGGAAAAATGCAATCGTTATCGGTCGATGTAAATAAGAAGAATTTACGAGAATCGACTATGAAAGTTCAATTATCAAATAGAACCTCGGAGGTAAATTGGTAAAAATTGGAACCCTTTGCACTCGACATTATCAACATAAATAGCACGTAGTAGGTAGAAATCAATTTTAGACTATTTCGAATGCGAAATTAATTATAGATCGAAATTTTGATATGAAATTTTCACGCAATATTCATTTTTATCGTAATTTTTAATTGATCATATGAGTAATATATTATTATAAGTACAACACCATTAGAATTCTGATTAGATTAAAAAATTCTAAATTTTCAAGAAAATAGCACGAACCGAGTGTAAAGGGTCATCAAAACAAATAATTTTCCAATAATTTAACCCATAGCAGTTAAATATAGTTTGTTTCAAGGTTAAGTGTGAATTCATACACATTGCCATGGTATGTGCCGGATATAATTCAACATTTTCATTGGTTACGGTAGTAAAGTCGATCTTGTATCATCGTACAAAACCACTGCACTTTCACTTGCTCGTAGATGAAATAGCAAAAAGAACACTCACTACATTATTTAAAACATGGGATTTGCCAAGTGGTCAGTAAACGTTCATTATCGCAATACGCGAAATTTTTATGTTAAGGTGAAGGCTGTAGTCATGATTAGATCGTTCGTATATATTTTTCCGTCTATATATAATTTTCTAATTAGATTGAAATAAAAAGAAATATATAAAAATTGATTTATATATAATAAATCGGTTTGCTTCTTTTGTTAGATAGAATATTTAAGATAGACGAAAGAAGATTAATTTCTAAAATGATCTACTCAATTATAGTCCGAGCCATGATTGAAGATTCTTACGATTACAAAGAGCAATAAACTTTTCTAATGAAAATCTAATAGTAATTTCTTTAACGATTACAGTCATAGTATCATATTATCCTGCCGAACGATGGGTGCCGAAGGTATCATGGATACCAAACAGACATTATTCCGGAGTTTACGGCCTATTAAAATTAATATTACCTGAGGCGTTAGATGAGAGTAAGGTTCTCATCCTTGATACTGACGTGACCATCTTAAACGACGTGAGTGTCCTTTGGAAAGTCTTCGAGAAATTCACGCCTAATCAAACGTTAGGCTTAGCGGAAAATCAAAGTAGGTGGTATCTAAAGTCCTTGTCGTACGGTCAACAACCTTGGCCAGCATTAGGTAGAGGCTTCAATAGCGGCGTTATGCTGATGCATTTACAACGATTGCGCGCTAGAAGATTTAAAGAATTGTGGGTGAACACCACAAAGGGGATCTTAAATTATATAAAGGAGACCAGTTTGGCCGATCAAGATATAATAAATGCCGTTATTAAAGAGCATCCGGATATTATTTTTAAGATAGATTGTACCTGGAACGTCCAACTTAGTGATCATACCACCAGCGAATCTTGTTATCAAAGAGGAGATCAATTAAATGTACGTTGTTGTGATATTTCTTTTAAATGATCTAGTGTAACTTTGATCAATCTATCCTTTCAGATAATTCATTGGAATTCACCTCGGAAGCAGGATGTAAATAATAAGCACGCAGATCAATTCCTTAAATTGCATAGGATGTTCTTAGAGATGGATGGGAATCTTTTACGAAAACGCTTATTTGGTTGTGATAAACGTACAAATATTTTGATAGTAAGTTCTTTTATCTGAAAATTCGATGAAAATTTATATTATTCTTACGTTCGCTCGCCTCTCGTTTTATAGTATGACGAATCAGATCCTTGTCGAGAATTTAACAAAGCTGCAAGGATGATGTACAGAACGCATTATTTTATTCTCGAATATCAATATAATGTATATATGTCTACAGACATTGTATTAGCCACTCAATGCAGTATAGAACGAGTGCCTCTTTTAGAACAACTTTCGAAACATTGGCCGGGAACAATAAGTGTAGCACTTTATCTTACCGATGCCGAAGTACAAAATTTTTTGGTATATGTACGTGGATCCCCGGAATTGCGAAAAAGGAAAAATATTGCCTATCACATTGTGTATAAAGAAGGGGTATAAATATTAATATTATTCATTTACTTCTTCAATATTATCGAAACTTTTCACTTTTCTCTTTGCCATTTCAATATCCATTCAATTAATATTCAAAGCTTAATAAAAACATCTTAAACATATTTTCTTTATTTAGGAACTTTATCCAATTAATTACTTAAGAAATATAGCTATGTCGTACGTATCGACGCCTTATGTATTTCAACTTGACGTTGACTTTTTACCACAATACGGCCTTTACGAAAACATTATGAAGCATATTAAAAATTTACACATGGAGACAACTCACAAAATAGCTTTAATCGTGCCTGCTTTTGAAACCGAACGATATAGGTAATTTTGCATTTAATTAACATCAATGAGTAAAATTCAATAAGGTAATGGTTTTACTTTTATTTCAGGTTTACGTTTCCTGCTGACAAGGAAGAACTCTTGAAATTTCTCAAACGAGGTATTCTCTATACGTTTCGTTATCATGTTTGGACTCAAGGGCATGCAGCAACGAATTTTAGTTTATGGAGAAATGCAACTGAACCTTATGAAGTAGGTTTTGTAAAATTTATCAGAAAATCGTAATCTTCATTGAATATTATTTTAGATATTTTGGGAACCTGATTTCGAACCTTACATCGTGGTTTCCCAATTTGCGCCTAAATACGATACGCGATTCATTGGATTTGGATGGAATAAAGTTTCTTACATCACTCATCTTACAGCACTCGATTTTAAGTAAGATAATTGTCTTTAATAAGAGAATATACTATTAACCTTTGTGTAACTTAACGAGACAATTTTTCGAGACCTACGCGTTATGTAATTTAATAGATTGTCTTTTGCCTGTAACGTATGATAAAGAACACGTAAAGAATCAACATTTTATATAGGTATATTGTTCTACCGGACAGCTTCATTATTCATCGACCACACGCTCCAAGTTTAGACATCGGGAAATTTAGAACAGACTCTATTTATAGAAGGTGATATGAATTTAATTATATTGTTTCTTAAATACGATTGTTACAATTCTTCAAATCTTAAAACATGGTGACTTCGATAATATTTAAATACTTATTTTCAATAGGTATCGCAAATTACGTTGGAGCCATGATATCTTGTTAAAATGATCTGGAATGCATTTAATAAATAAATTATCTATAGTATGATAGTTTTTTACTTTTCAGGTGTTTAAAGAAATTAAAGGATCAATTTGTCGATGAATTAATGGCGAAATATGGTGCTGATGCATTATCGAAACATAAGCGAATTATTATTAAAGAGGACAAAATTGTGGGACCTGCTAAACCCCATTAAAATATATTTTAATATTATTTTCAAACGACGTGCGGAGACCGCGAGAATTATAGTTATTTTTTTTTTTGTTTAATCGAGTAAATATATTCTGTAAGATATAAACAATTTTCTATCTTTTCTAGATAAATATTAAAAGGTTAGAAAAGTGTTTAAAAAATCAATCGTTGTAAGATCGACTGTATATATAGGGTTGGGAAATATTTATTAAAATTTTAATCTATGTAGTGGTGTGTACAGAACAGTGCCTTCAGTACAGTATCGTAATATTACAGTTACACTAAATATTTTATTTATAAAATATGTATAATATATACAGCGCCTTCCTTACAGTACCTAAAAATTATATTCGACTTAAAAATTATATACTGAATTCTACACAATTCGACATCGTTCTCTCTTACAAAAACAAGTTTTTTTTTTTTTTATCAAAAGATAATGTAGTATAAACATTTGTATAAATAAATGTGAAAAAATGACATAGTAACAATGTAACGTAAAAATGTTGGAATTATAATGACAGTGACATCAATGATGATGATGATGATGATGATGACGATGAACACGATTACGTATTATAATAATTAATAAAAGTAAGTATTAGTAATGATGGCAACATTACTAAAAATTGACATAAAAGATATTTTTCGATATAAGAATCGTAAGAATTAATACCGAAAACTATCGGCTAAAATCGGTTTCGTTTAATGTCTTTTTCTTTCCTATATTCACGTTTAAATATGGCGGAAAAGTAAATATCAATGTTACATTTCCTATTAAAGATCGTTATCTACGCCGTAAAACGTAAATATAAATCATTTACATTCATATTAATCATTCTGACTTTACGCTTTCGATAAAAGCATGTATAAAGTGTTTTTATCCTGTACATTACTGCAACAAGAGACCGTACGAGATACGAAAATATCCTTTGACGAGTAAATCACCCATTCGCGCATGACCTCGTTCGTAATAATTAATATAATATATATATATATATATAATTATTATTAATAATTATTATTATTATTATTAATCGATTGAGACAAACTCAGTTGGACACGACTGATCCACAGAAACGCGTCCACTCGTATCGCTCTTTCGGCATGACGCACTACTAACCTTGTCCGCAACTAACACAAGGATTAATTCGGAACACACATTCGTATATTCGACGAGACACGTTACAACAATTTTTTAATGTCTCGACGCGTACGTAAAATTTTTTTTTTCTTTTTCTTTTACATTGGTTCTTTTTCATTTTTCACGGTTTACGTTACGTTATCACTTTTTTTTTCCTTTTCCTTCGTCTTCTAAGCGCAACAATAGAATTGATTAGGCAATGTTTCAACGACGACAATTAGGACACACGATTTACGTAATCGTTCAGCGAGCAGACACTTAGAAAACTACACGCTCTACGAAGTATTACACACGATTAAAACTAATATTGTACAACGTTTCATGGTAAAATTATCGTTTTTTTTATATCCACAGGGTATATTAGTGTTTGTGTGTGTATGTGTGTTGTGTGTGTGTGTTGTGTGTGTGTGTTGTGTGTATTGGCGAAAAAACACAGAGTCTCTTTTCTCTGTCTCTCTCTCACGCACGCATGCTCGCTCGCACGCACTCTATTATAGTTTTATTTTACGTCCATATGTTCCTTCATCTATAAGTTATTTTAATTAATTGGCCGATTGAATTTGTTTCAATCGCCTGTAAGATTTTTATCATTAATTCTATGTATAGGCAGATACGTTTTCCTTTATCGAATGGATAAAGTTATCGTCATAAAGGACTATAATTAAATATTTTTGCGAACTTCTCGTAACGCAATTAACGCAATTCCTTTCTCTTTTTTAGAAAATATAAGAAATTATATTTTAATTTTTAATACATTTTAGTGAAGGAACATCGATCTTTATAGAGCAGAAAATCGATATAACGATGATAACTATGAAATAATTTGATATTAAAATAAAGGATAAAACGTGGATCGACTTTTGATTATGGAAGTATATTATAGTGTACTTTAGCATATAATAGCTTTCAATACTAATTGTAAGATTGTCCTTGATTGGCCAATTAACGTATATTTTGAAGTATCAGTCATATTAGGACAATTAAAGTATCATCGTATTGAAATTCTTTTAAAATAGTTTTTAACGTAAACCGTCTCTAATTGAAATGAAAATGAACATGTATGTTCATTTAAATATATTAATTAAACAGAATGAAATTTTCTCAATTAAGGATCCTTTTTGTTATATGAAATGCCAGAGTTTTATTATGAAAACATGAATTTTTAATTAGTTAAAAACAGATTAACGATTTCTCCTCCGTTATTAATTAAATATTAAATATGTCTAACAATAAGTATCGAGTTGGATCGGTTATTGCGGACGGTAATTCAGACTGCGTTTTTTTTTTTTTAAACACTCAGTTAACTCTAATCGCGTCTATCGATAACAAATTGTGAACTCGGTGTATCTGACGTGCACAATTTATAGTTTCAATAAATAACATGAGTTCTTAACTACGTTGACAGGTAAAGCATAATTATATTATGATGGAGTTCCCTTAATGAGCTGAGTGAAAGGAAAGTTAACTTGGTAAATCATTTATCTTAAAAAATACGTTAATAAATTGACGATACTGAAAAAAAATATTCTTCGTAAAATAAATATACGAATGTTACATTATTTAATAATCTGTTATATTTATATTTCCGAGACATTATTAGAAATGTAAAAATACTGATCGTAATATTATACTTTTTTAGAAAACGATCGATCGCTCCCATAATAATAGACATATTTTTTCGTCCTTTATTTTTGAATCGAATTTACTATCCTGGATCATCCTATCAAGAAACAAATAACAAATAGAAGATATCCTTAAGTGCCAATTTTAGGTGAATAAATTGCAAATTGGATTGAAAAAAGGATTGATCGTAAAAGACGATATTGGAAAGAAAAGAAAGACGAAGGATGTTGATTCGAAGTCGGGAAGGGTCCGTTGGTAAATTGTGTCGTTGAGAGAGATTCTCTGATACCACGGTAGCTTGCTACAACGAGGTATCTCACGATAATAATTGTAGTTGCGTGTACAAGCGTCTCGTCGTCGTATACACGCTCGATTACGAGCGTCACGACCAGACACACGACGGATTAACGACAAGGAAATGTGTATTATTACGTTTCGAGACCATCAGACGAGAAAGTTATATTCGCGTATGGTACAAAGTTCCCTTCCCGTTATATTACATTCATCTATCGTTGAATCAACACCGTGATAATAGATATTTCTAGAGATTAAATAGACAACGTAAATGTCTACGGTCAAATTTAAATGATTTCAAAGATAATTACCGACTTTATAAATATTTGAAAGTAATCGATCGTCTAATAAAAGTAAGAGTTTCTTAAAACTGACTTATTTAAGATTTAAAATCAAAGAAAACGATTTAAAGCTTTATAAAGTAATATTAAAATCCGTAAGATTTAAAGAATCTTATTCTTGTCGTAGAACTTGCAACCTTATCCATTGCAAGTACCGTCATTTACCGTCACTCAAAAATCGTCCAACTCGTTTTTATTCTTTCTTTTTCCCATCCTCTCTCTCTTCCTCTCCTTTTCCCTCTATCTCGTTTTCTATCTCGTTAGTTGAAATATCGCGAAGATGAAATGTCCGGAAAAGGATGTGGCAGGTATGCAGGCAGGCAAGCAAGCAGGCAGGCAGGCAGGCAGGCAAGCAGATAGACAGACAGACAGACAGACAGGCAGACAGACAGACAGACAGACGGATAGGAAATTTCGGCATCGATATCGACGGGCAGAATAATTTAACCACTTACGAATGCCAACGCGTAAGTAAAGTGAATTGCTCGTGATTCGAGACACGTGTGCCGATTTGGATGGCGAGATTTATGGTTTTAACGCTTTGTATTGCGAGCTATGCTGGATGTATATACATACGTACGCATACATACATACATACATAAATACATAAGTATGCCTGTATCTACAGATATATATATATATATATATATATATATATATATATATATATATATATAAAGAGAAAAAGAGAGAGAGAGAGAGACATACCTATGCTTGTATTTAACATGTACATATACTTGTACAGCATATGTATATACGCGAATGCCACTGAATATAATTCGTAATTCGTGCATACGCGAAATGTCGATCGATTGACGAAACGACGCTAAACACGTTCATTGTCGACGTTGTCGGCCATCCTGCGAACGTCCTATCGTTTTCTCGGTGTGAGCAAGCACGGGGATCTCGCTCAGAGAGCACATCAAAATACAAAACTACAAAAATATACTCGCGAGACCGCGCCGGCCGTATATGAGATCCTTTCTTCTGCTTTTTCTCTTCCTCCCTCTCTCTCTCTCTCTCTCTCTTTTTTCTCTCTCTCTCCCCCTCACTCTCTCTTTCCGCTTTTATTTCCTTCCTCTCTTTACTCTTCCCTCTTTTATTTCATCGCTTCTCGTATTTACATATAAACAATGTTCAATGACAATCACTCGCCAGTCTGTGTATATATGTACATTAGATCGCATGCTCGGCCGGTTTCTCTCTTGAAAAACGAACAAACGGCTCGCGATTTTCTCTCTCTCTCTCTCTCTCTCTCTCTCTCTCTTCGTTTTTCTTTCTAGTTATCTTTTTTCTTTTTTTTTCTCATTCTAGACCGCTGAAAATATTACGCGGCGAAGTCCCTTAGTGTATCGATGCTGCTCCTTCCTATCTTTCTTTTTCACTTTAACGAACTCTGCTTTTGTTACCTTCTTTTCCTTTCTAAGTAGAGATAGATGGGAAGAGAGCTGAGAGTTGGCACCTGTATTTATCGATTGAATCTAATTACCTAATTCTATATCCTTCATTCTGTTCGATCTTTTATCTTATTATTCGTTTTTGTAAAATGACCGAATGCAAAAGAATCCAAAAAGAAATAACTTTCGGCACTAACGAGTTTCTAATAAACGTTAAAAGATAATTAAATTTAATTGTCATTGGCCTTTCCTATTAGTTAGATAAATTTATTTATTTTAATAGATTATTTCCAGAAAAAAAAGAATCGATCGTTAATAGCTTATTTCCAGAATTTTAGAAAAAAAAAAAAAATAACTTATCGAACAAGACTTTCAAATAACAAATATATATATATTGTCCATTCGTTATGCGTTACGTTTGGAAGTAACGAAGCATTCGCGAATAATTTGAGCTTCTGGTTCAGCTAACTGTTGAATAAAAATACAAAAACACAAAGAAAATCTTTGCTACTTTTATTTGCTATTTTATTAATCTTTGCTATATTATTAGCTCAAATTTTTCGCATATACTTTTAGTTTAACGTTTTGAATTTAAGCTTGACTATTCTGTAACAATTAAAAGCCTAACAATATTCTTTTTACAATGCCGAAAACAGAGGATCATGTTTCATAATTCGAAATATGATTCTTTGTTTGATATACGTACGAACCTTTGAAAATTTAACAATAATATTAATTGAGAAGCAATGAGTAATCGATCGAATGAGACAAGTGAGAAATACAAACGTAATATAATATAAATATATTTATATAAAATTAAATATGTATGACGATAGAAATATAAAAAATTATCAACGAGCATGTTTGAAGGAAGAACCAATACTCTTCAATTCGTATAGTAAGAAAATATTTTTTGATAGATAGATATACCACGGAGAGTTTGTTTTTCAGCTTTAGATCGATAAAAATGGAAATTTGTTGTCATCATAGAAACGAGATCTTCGAGATTCAGGTACAATCATGTAATATCGTATATCGCTATAGAATCTGTCCGCTTTTACATCTTTATTTCCAACTTACGATGTTATTGACCATTTTATTTCGACCTATGAATGGTACAACACGATTTTTTTTTCTCCTCGTTTCTGTTTCGTTCGCTCAGCTTTCGCGCTCGCGCGTTTTCTAAATAAACGATGGCGATCCGTAGCTATCGAATGCAATACGGAAAAGCTTTTTTCGCTAACACGATGTTCGGCATTGCCGGCAGTATTTCACACGGCA
Source organism: Vespa mandarinia (assembly GCF_050613455.1). Taxonomy (NCBI): domain Eukaryota; kingdom Metazoa; phylum Arthropoda; class Insecta; order Hymenoptera; family Vespidae; genus Vespa; species Vespa mandarinia. The sequence goes on along the minus strand of NC_140811.1, from coordinate 13,273,369 downwards.
GATTCCAACCACTCTCCCCGGAAAGGTCGTTCTTTGACACTGGATTTATTGGCCACGAGCCACGAGGATCGTTATAGTTTTACTGCATTTTATTTTAAAGCATCTTTTCCGGGCCTATTCACCTTTCTTCTGTTTGCTCTTTCTTTTTCATCCTGAGAGAGAGAATTTTTAGAATCGACTTTTTACAACTTGTTGCAAGTCTCGCAATCACCGATGAATAAAAGAATGTACTTCTTTTTTTTGTATTTTTTTTTGTATTTTTTTGTATTTTTTTTTGTATTTTTTTTTTTTTTTTATAATATTATTCCTTTAGAAACTTTGTCCGAAAAAATGTTCAAAGTTTTTTTCCACGAAATGATATACTTTCTTCATTTTATTTTCATCCGTAGTTTGAAATATCAATAAAATGTTGGAAATAATTATATAAAGTGTTCCAATGGATACGATAATAGAAATAGCTTACTTAATCTTGTCAAATAAATCTAACACCTTTCATCAACACAAAAAGCTTCTATAGTCGAACAACCATAAACCACGAATGCTTGGTCGATCACGAAACGGAGTTTCACGTGTACATTGAACGATATTAAAGAACAGAAGTTAAAGAGTGACCTGAGTTGTTTGGAGAGACCGGAGAAAATCGACGACACGTTAACCAGCTTGATTTCTCGGAAATTGAGAAACTGCGATAAATAGAAGAAGATCGTCGTAGATATTGGAAAAGTTCTCCTCTGTCTTAACAAATAAATATAATCTTTAATCAGTCAAGGATAAATTCAATTTATCGGATTAAATAATAATAATTCAGGTTATCTTAGAAAGAAAGTTACAATTTTTTTTTAAATACTCCTTACTTGTCTCATTGTCTCTCAATTAATATCATTCTACGAAATCGTTAACATCGCATAACGATTTTTCGCGAAGCAATATCTCGCGATATAAATCGTGAAATCGTTCTAATCTCGCTTGTCGGACGAGTCGATAAAAAGCGAAGGAGAAAATGAAAGGAACGAAAAGATTTAAATGGAAAAGAAAGCAAAGAAAAAAAGAAAAAGGAGGAAAAAGAAGAGAAAATGAGGGAAAAGAAAACGCGTATCGAGAGAAAGAGTGATAAATCGCATCCCATGCGAATTATAGTCCGTTTATCTTCATCCCTCATCAGCTCGATGTTCGATAAAACGACGAATCGTCGTCCTCTCATCATCGTCATGTCGCAGCATCGTTTCTTTGTCCGAAAGAAGAACCACATCGACTTGCGTTCACGTCGGAAGAAGAATCATCAAAATCTTCGAATGAAGGCACTATTGGTTTCTTTCCCGAGATCGCCGGCGACTCGATAGAGTAGTATGGCTCGACGTAGTAGTGGCGGGAACGAAGAAGTAGGAAGACCCGACGTCCTCATCGTCCATTATATTCATAGGATCATACTTCCGTGCCATCCTCATCCTCGTCTTCGTAGAGAGGTCCGTTGGTCGATTTCTTTTTGGGTTTTGGAGGGGGCCTAGGTGGAATCTTCCTACCTAACGTGTTGTTACCTTGTTGTTGTAAACCGAGAGATCTAGAGCTGATATCGAGAGCCTCATCGGCCAATTTAATGGACCAGTCGGAAATGGCCTCGGGAGCACCCTCGGGTGCTGATCTATCGAGGGTACCGAGTGCATTCGAACTACCGGCTAATATGTTGGGAGTGCTTCGTTGCATGGTCGCATAGTGGGAAGTCGGTGTACCAGGTATTTGCCTTCCTCTGACCGAAGATCCGGTCTCCGGACTTTTATTTAGGGAAAGCACAGAGCTGCCGTCTGCTGTAGTGCGTAGGCCTAGATTATCATATACGGGTTCCAATGCATCAGTGGGCGAAGTCGGTGGGCCACTGCTCCAGCTGGGAGCTCGAGGTCTTCTTGGAATGGTGACGTATCCGTGACGAGGCATCACCGGTGCTACTGCAGATCCTGCAAGACCGTACGGCGTGACGCTTCGATTATGAGGGAGAGTCTTGAAAGTTGCAGGATATTGTCCGGGTGGTGAGTTATAGCCCAAAGACGTCGGACTCGAGGTCGAATGCTGTCGTTGCTGATGCTGCTGTTGTTGTTGCTGTTGCTGAGGTTGATGTTGCTGACTAGGAAGACGAGTGTTGTCTGGCGCTGTAGAAGCCTGACTGGTTGGCGAAGCTCCACGACCACCAGAGAAGGCCAACAGGTCTGGTGGATATTGTCGGTAAGTACCACTTCCGACACGGCTCAAAGTTCCACCTGCACCCCCATTATCGAATTCTGTCGTCCTGGGACCCTCCTCTCTTTCCTCGTCCAATCCTCCGCCGACCACGTTGCCGATTACGCCGCTACCGACCACACCGTCAGCTGTCAAAAGAGAAACAAAGGGGAAGGACGAACGTTAAAAAAGAAAATTTTAAAAGAGCTTGCGCGAAGAAATGAATATAAACTTAAAATAAAGAGACGGAGACAGAGAGAAAGCCGTCCGGCAGACCGATACTTTGTCACGATTTCTTTTCGATAATGAAAAAAATTCTTTCTTTTTCAAGGGATAATGAAAAAAATTCTTTCTTTATCCACAGCTGAAAATTCATTTTCTCAACAGACACGTTATCACTTCCAATAATTAAAACATCCCTGAAAGAAATATTAAACTGAACAAGTTTTCTTTTGGAAAACATTGACTACGTCAGTTGAATTATACGTCGTTGAAATGAACAACTTTTTTCAATACTTATGATCAGACAAATTCTTAACTTAAAAAATGGAGCGAGTAACTTATTGATAAAATACTCGGAAAAAGTCACCATGAAACTTTCGTAGAAAAGAAAGCTCGCGACTAACGAAGTGACGAAGTGCAAACTTGCTTTCGTCGTGTCTCGAAGTTTATATTAGGATCGTCGGTTACTTCGATGCCACGATCGAAGTCACGACATAACGATCGTACAATTTTCCTAACGATGCCGTGCGTTAACGAGTACCACGTTTAAGCTTTACGCTCGTCGACGAACGGTAATCCGAAACTCCTGACCGTTTATCCTTTCATGACAGAAATTAACGTTCCATCAAGGATGAAGCATTAGTACGATTGGATTACATTGAATATTCTACAAATTTTCGATTGAAATTAATTTCGAAAAAAATATGATAAAAAGAAGATATCGTAAAGCGTAAGAAGCTGTTTAGAACGAATTATTTTTCCTACGTTATATCTACTTTTAAGCGTAACTTGAAAGACTTACTACTTTTGCAAATAGCGACAAAGCAATGTAATAAAAAGATACAAAAGAGAAAAAAATGAAAGAAAATCTAATTTTGCACGAAGAAAAGAGAGCGAAATAAAAGAAAAAACAGAAATTATATTGTACAACGAAATTATATGTTATAACGAGCATAGTGGAGAGAGTAGATTTGGACAATCTCTAGCGTGCATATCGAAATCGTGATGACTGGACCTACCGACCAGTCCAGTCGGTGGAGATTTACAAAGCCAACATGTAGGAGGCGAGGAGACGTTTGCAATTATTTACGGCGTGGTCGAGAGCCAGCCCTATTGTGGTTAAGCAGCGAACGCAAAAGGGAGAGATCCGCCGTCTCTCTATTATGTGAACATAATTTGGAGAAGCCAAACGTTATACTCATTCTCCCTGCATTTCGAAGTAACAGTATTGTCGAGATCGAAACGACTATTGTCGAAATTTCGTTGCCTAATTCTAACACGGTTTTTATTATTTGTTCTTTTTTTTGGCGATTACTTGATTAGAATCGATTCGATTATCAGAGCTTTCGTACAATTAATAACACCGATTGGCAATAAAATTTGGCATGAACTTTAAAATTGATAGCCCGTGAAATTATATAGTAAGTCGAAAGTAAACACCAGGATATCATAGAATGTTTTTTGACGAGAATTCGTGCAGAAATTGCAGCCTCTCATCCGTATTAACGTTTCATTTTATGGAGCATATTGTCTTCATTGTCATGCCTTTTCTCTATATTCTCGGCCACGGAAAAGTTAGTAGCATAATGAAATAATAGCGAAATTTTATTTTTCTTGGTTTCTAATTATGATTTTTTTACACAATAAGATACCGTTATTCTATTTTTCTCTAGTAACAATGAAGATATATTTATTTTGAACAAACGATTGTATAATTAACAAATTTTACTTTTTAAAAAATATTTTATTATATAGAATTTTCCTAGCGAGCAATAAAAGAATAACTTGCAAATAGATAAAATCAAATAAAAAAAAATATCGATTTTTCCAATCATTTCATTCACAACCACGTTGTTTCCTCTTCGTTCTATTCAAGTTAAATCAGTTTGGGGGAAATTTTCTCTCTCTTCCTCTCTCTCATTTTTATCATATTTTCTCTTTTTCTCTCGCTTTTCTCTTTTCAACTCGTGGCGTTAGATATGCAATATTTTTCTCGCGATCCTCTATATTTGCATATTCGGATAGAACAATCGTACGCTATTGACGAAAGAATTTCGAGTAAAATTAAAATAGATATCTGTATTTGTCTATCTTCGACAAAAGATAAAGCGAGAACGAGGTATTATATTCTCGACTTATTTTCCTTTCGAAAGACATAATCGCGAATAAAAATGGATCGTTCATTAACCCATATAGTTATCATCTACGTCAACCTGACACTTGGAAGAAACGTAACAAGTATCGTTGTTGCGGAGAAAACCATTCCAATCGATTCGTTTCGATGTGTCAGGTTCATGCTCGTTAATGCGATGCCTTTTTAGTGCATCCTTTATTTACCAAAGAAGCTATTTAGCCAACGGGTAGATCGAATTATAAATCTTTTTACCGTGAAAAAGGATTGCTTTTATCTGTGACTTTAAATTAAAGCCTCGTTTTTATCTGCCGGGTACTGTTTCCCTCAACAAAGCGATTGCACTGTGTGCTTGCTCAATCGTATCGTCCTGAATCTTAAATCGCTATATCGACCTCTGTAATTCTAATCAAGAGAGCGCGTTAAATTTTTGTACCTTTTCTTCGTGACTTGTTATTTTTACTATTGTGAAACTTAGCACTTTATAAATTAGTTTAGCTATATACAAGATTGAGATATTTTATTCCATCGATCGATTATGATAGGTATATGATACAATATTTACAAAAGTCCGAAAATATCAATCGAAATAAATAGCCGATGGTATAGAAAATGATTTTAATAGAAATTAAAATTAAGATATTCAGTTATTCCTATAGGAAGCAATTATACGGAATAAAAATGATATTTCCATTTCCAATAATCTTAAGGTAGATCTCAGCTCGACGCTCTCGCGAGTCACATTCGATGCTCGTTAACGTCAGAGCGAACGCGGTGCATAGAAGCGGCAGTTGTGGTTGACCGATCGTTACTCCGGCTAGCACCTGGCGGCACATTGTTTAGTTATATATGCAGTGTACTGACCGAAGACCGAGTCGTTGTCGAGAAGGGTTCGATTCAGCTCCGTCATTTCGGTGCCGTGCGATGTCACGGAGGGTGCCTCATATCGCCTGGCTGTTTTAACCGAGCTGGTGTTTATGGTCGTGATCAAAGACTTCTCTTGTTCGCCTAGACTATGATGTTCTAGAGATACTGCTTCCAAGCCTTTCTCATCATGATGATCTCGACGACGTCGACAGTAGCAAGTACAGAGCGTCACCGTGACGAGGAGAAGTAGAAGGGCAGCAATACCGAGTCCGATAGCCAAAGGTAGACTAATCGTACTATCCCTACCACTGATAGGGTCGCCCACGACGCTCAGAGTTACATTCTTCTCTACGCTACCACCTGGATTCTTCGCAAGGCAAACGTAATCACCTTTGTCGGATGGACCGACATCAGGGATAGTTAGATTCAACCAATCGTTACTGGACTCGATAATATAACCACGTTCTCCATTATGTCGTCTGCTTTGATTGTTCAACACTTTCGATCGATGCACCCAGACGAGCTATAAACAGAGTACATATGTGGTTGATATGGTTAATATAATTGAAAAAAAAAAAAAAAAAAAGTAAAAGAAATGAGAAAAACGCAATTTTTCTCAAATCGAAAAGAATTTGATATTTATTAATATCCGGTAATTCGTAAACAACTACAATTTAATTTCTAATCGGCAAGGTCATCGCGAAAATAACCGAGTCTAGAACCATCGAGTCAACATCGCGTGACATTTTCTATCCTCGAAAAGTAACGTCCAATTTTAATTCGATTCATAAACGTAATGACTTGACAGTCCTAAGTATGACGGATCGCGAATATGATGTACTATAACACCTGGTTAAGATACTGGTTATACGATCGTATTCGTCATATCCGAAAGGTGAGCGTGATAAGTAATGTATTCCTGCTTGACTTTCCGAATGTCACGAGACGCGAGACAAATATGTCCCACTAGATCGTCTGTGAATGCATAACCCGGAACAGACTAGCGTGCTACCGTTTACGAAGAAGGAAATGTATTCTACGTGCCAGTCCTTACTTGGAAATATTGCCAGGCTTCACAAATTGCTCTTGCGCATTTCTCAGGCTTCTTAAAGACATTCATTCGAAATCAGCGAAATGGAACCGAGAAGATTGAAGTTAAGACGAATTAGAAGAAATTATACTTTTACCGGTATTTTCTAAGTAATAGGATAGAATTGCCTTTAAAGTATCACGGTAGAAGAACGAAGGAAAGACGTTGGTTACCTGAGGTCGAGGAATGCCCGTGGCTCTGCACCAGAGTTTCGCATCTCCTTGGCCGATCTCGAGTTTTCCTGCTGGTCCTATCACAAAGATTTCTGGGCGACAAGCAAAGTCATCGCTACTAACCTCGTCCCACATCTTCCCAGCAAGATTGGCTGGTTGTTGGCAAGTGTTAGGCTTCGTGTACAATTTTCGTTCTATCGTCCAATCGCGAAATCTCTTGAGTCGGCAGTTACAGTTCCAAGGATTATTCTGAAGCTCGAGACTGTTCAATTTTGGTAGATTCTCGAAACTGTGAAGCTTAAGTACGCTCAGATTATTGCCGTCTAAAGTGAGGGACTGTAGACCAGGTAAATTGCGAAATGTCTTTTCCTCGATTCTTTCCAATTTATTATCGGATACCTCAACCTTCTGCAAGAAGGTCAAGTTGAAGAACAAACCATCCTCTAGGGCCCTCAGTTTATTCTGATTCAAGAGTAGCACTCTGAGTCGTAGGGTCTCAACAAAAGTACCAGGATGGAGAGTTCTAATGTTGTTAGCTGAGAGATCGATCTCGATTATGATCTTCAGTGCTCTGAACGACTTTGGATGCACCGTCTCGATGCCACACTCGCGCAGTACCAATTTGTGAAGATTCACGAGATTGTTCAGTTTGAAGATGTCTTCGATCAAGTGGGGTATTCGATTCCCAGTAAGATCTAGACTCTGGATCTCCGATGACAAGTTTTGCGGTACTTGCGTTAGATTCTGCCTCATGCACTCGGCCGTTTTCTTACCGGACACCCATTTGCATTTACACGACGACGCAGTGCACTGCATCCAGTCTTGGGCGACATCTTGTCCTCGGCACATGGCCATCATTGTCAGAATTAAGCAGAGTAACAATCTCGCCGTTGTCAGCTCCATCCTGGGGATTTCTATTAACAAAGGTAAATGTTGGTTATTAATGAGTCGTACTAAGCATATTTAATCTAGAAAATAATGCAATAATATCGTTCGTTTTCCCATGATAAAAAAGAAAAATTTATTCATTTTATGCTTAATGTGTTTATTGTAACAAAGGCAATAAAATTTCGAGAAACAAAAATACATCTATTTTCATTTCATTTATATTTTTATTATTAGAAATTTTTTTTTATTTATATTTGAAAATATGTTTTGTAAAAAGGTTTATTATTTGTTACAATGTATTCAGAATACTGTAATTTCAGCAAGTGATTATTCATAGTTAACAAAATTGTATATTTCTAAATAAGTAAAATTCATTGCAACTATATTTTTTGTACTCTTATTATCCGTCACCTAGATTTTCGTATTTTTCTCGGACCATTGTAATCTTCATCTTTTAAATTCATTCAACTATGCAAATTGTAATCGATATTCATTTGTATATGAATCAATTGCCCAGTTTATATGCGCGTATTTTGTTTTCGTTTTAGGTAAGAGTGAAACAAGCTAACGATAGCAAAGTAAGTCGAATTAATGCCACCATTGTAGAGAGATTTTTGCGGTGAACGGTAAAGTTCGAAAAGCTTTTGAAATATTTGGACGTGATACCTAGTCTCCCTGAAAATGGAAAAACTTTGGGTGACTATTTTTCCGAGGTATGAGAAGAGTCGTTAGGCAAGCAAATTTCACGGATTTCTCGAGAGAACCTCGTTAATCATAGAAATCCTTTTAACGGGCGGAAGCTAAACGCCCTTCTCGAAGTAAATCGTTTGGAAAGGAAGATTTCGATGCGTCGTTTAACAGAAAGGGAACTCCCGGTGGCTACTATTGGAAGCTATCTTTTCGTTCTCCTAAACTTTCTTTGCGATATCTTTCTTTTCTTCTACTATCGTCCAAGATCCTTGTTTTCCGTCTTTTCGTTTTCTAATTTTAGAAAGAGTTACACGTTGGTAACTTCGGTAATTTAGCTTAATATCGTTCTCTCCCTTTCTCTTTTTCTTTCTTTCTTCTACTTCTCGACATGGTGCAGTCGGCAGGCCGTGCCGTCGACGTGTCGCCAAAGTTAAATTAATACAACACGGCAAGGGGCGAGTCCGAAGAGGCGTGCTTGCGCTCGAGCGTACACTTTACTCCTTTTATTATTGCTGAGACCCGAGGAGTCCGAGGTTGTGCATCAAATTACTCTTTTCGCCAGCAGGCAGAGCCCAATGCAATTCATCCTGTTCTCTCTTACTCCCTCTGGGACGTGGTACGAAAACGAGAGAAAGGAATACGGAATAGCGAGAGAGAGAGAGAGAGAGAGAGAGAGAGAGAGAGAGAGAGAGAGAGAGAGAGAGAGAGAGAGAGAGATCAAGAAAGAAGGAAAGGTTTTGGACTTGGATGTGTAAGTTAGCTTGTACACCGTCGTGGCGACAGTCTTACCATTTGAATTTATTCCAAAAGTCGGCGAAAGAGCTGACCGAGTTATAGCGCGGTGGTTAACGGAAATCGCTCGGAGGGTTATAAATTTCAATGTCGCGCTATAGAAGAATTAACGTCCGATGTAGCAGTCCTGTTACTTCGAATAATGAAATTCTGTTGAGACACTTTGTTAGCGTGCCCGAATTCTGTTACTGTCGAGCGAACGGTACCGTAAAAGTCATAAGAATTAGAAAATCGAGAATAATATTCGAGCGATGATAATACCTCTTTTTTCCAATTGTCAGATATGGGTGGATAAAAGTGAAAAAAAAACAGAGTTTTCATATAGGGTAGTTTATCATTTCTACGGACGCGTAATGAACGTAACTTGTCGTAGTAGTGGTTTATTGAACGTCAGAAAAGTTTCACTGAGAGAGTCGCATATAATAACTCCCGAGAACAAAGTTTTGTTGAAATAGTACACTCTTCTAGGGTGAAAGTAACACAGCTGTTCTTTCTTCTCGTATTTTACAACGAAATTTTTTAAATCAGTTTTTTCTACTAAGCTTTTCTCTATTATTTTTCATTTCTCAGTCACCGGTGTTTTTATTGTCATTACGAAACGAGGCCAAAATGTTGAAGGCTAAAAATATTATAATTATTCGCGCGTAGAAGGCGTTTGGGATTCTTCGAAAGTTTTCCTATTTTAAAGAAAAAGAATGCCATTTTAATGCCTCTCGAGGCTTCGTAGGGCTAATTATAAAGCTAGAGTCATTGCGTCGACATTACGTCGTAATAAAATAATAAAAACGGACTATGACTTAGGGGTAGAAGCGTCCCGCGGGTCGTTTTGTTGAGAATTACGTTGAAAACAACTTTATACATGTATTACGTTTCCCCACCCACAAAGCAAACCACAATCGTTGTAACGTTATTACGTTGAAGAGGAAGGGAAGGTTTACGAAGAAAGAGAATAGTCAAGGATGCAATCTTGAAATAATGAAAAGTTCGAGGCACAAGATGCATAGCTCCGAGAAACGCGTTTTCAAAATAAAAGAAAAGAAGGAAAGGAAGAAAGATCAGGGCAAGAAGAAATTTTTCCGGACGTGCAGGTGGTCGTGTAATGCAAAAGAGTTTTCCTACGGGAAAGAAGAAAGAGTACGAGACTCATCGATCGAACGAACTTTCATGGTTGTAAGAGTTCTTCTGCTTTTGGATAAAATCCTTCCGTAACTTCTTCTTGTTCCGGTATCTTTTTGATCTTCTGATAGCTGCCTTTTTTGCGAGTTATTTCTTGTTGATACTAGCCATGCACAAAGAAGAACGTTCAAAGCTAAAGTAAACATACGCTCCCCAAGTCCGATCACATTTATTTCCGATTCTGTCCTCTTCTCTTTTCAATGTTCAACCCCTGTTATACGTTCGTTGGCCTCCGTATCAGTTTCCTCGATCCGACCACCATCATCTTTCTCTCTCTCTCTCTCTTTCTCTCACCGGGCATCGATCGTACGCATTTGACTTGTAAATAACTAGTACCAACGAGAGAAAGAACATTGGATATGCAGGAAGAGACGAAACTAAAGAGTTTACATTAGTCGACATAAAGAGAAGTGGCCCATAGGAAGAGTTAACGCAAAGGGAACTTTTCTTCAAGAGAGACACGTGTGTTACATCATGTAGGAAAAGACTCCCATGGCTATGCGTCCTTTTTTTATAGCGTTTTAAGTAAGGTGGATAAAAAGAAGAAGAAAGTAAAAGAAGAAAGAAGGAAGGAACTACGATGTCGAAAAAGTAAATGGACATAAAAGCTTGAGGGAAAAATGCTTGCTAAGAAAGGAGAGTAAAAATAGGAGAGAGGTCAAGAGCAAAGTCAATCGAATTTTTATCAGAACTATGGAATTTTAAATTTATTAGCACTCGGTCTATCAATCAAGAGTCCTTGGACGTTACACGCATACTTAACTTCTCTTGGTCATGCTGTGTCCTTTTCACGAAAACTTCATCTATCATGTGGACGCGCTATAGGGAGATTATTATCACTGGTTTCTTGCCTTGTTCTTTCTTTTCTCAACCCTTTCTCTTAACCTTCTCGTTCATAACACTGTATAGAGTGAATATATATAGAGTATTTTTTTTTATCCGACAGCTCTCGAAATATGTGCTGTGGTTAAAGCCGTGTGACTTTTAGGTTTTCGTTTTTCTATGTAGATTCACCGAGGTAGACCGGCTGGCTATCTGCGAAATCATGGGAAAAAAACTTGATACTAAAATCACGCTACAGTTGTACAAGTACTTAAACGCATATGCCGAGTTTTCCGATCAACGGGAATTGGAAAATTCTCGAAAATCCTTTGGGGATCGAATGTGTTGAAGTTTATCTCTTTTCCTATCATTTCGTAAGTTTTTTTAGCTGTACTTCACGAGTTTGTAGATACGACTGTTGGAAGTGTCTTATGCAATCACCATCGTTCGCTTGAAATAAAATTTTTCAATCCTGTTTAAAGTTTCGCATAGATTATGACATTTTCTAAATGCACGAGAGTGCATAAACTTTCCTTAACAATAGAAACAAATTGACTGGAGTAAATCTAAGAAAATTTCTAAAAAGTACATTTTATTCATCGGAGCATAAATTATTACTTATAATTTTAAACTAATCATTTGAAAACTTTTTAAATGCAACCTATTTTACTATAAATATTTTAATGTTAAAATGTGTAATAAAATGATGTTCGCGTCTAATACGTAACAGGTATAACTAATACGCAAAATTAGCAATATGAATATAATGGTAATGGGTGATAATCATCTCAATGATGGACTAAAAGGAGGTCTAGAGGGCAAAATTTCCCAACGGGCCTTAAGACGAAAGATATTATATTATCCCTCGTGGTATGATCAGATATCTGAGACGGTCGTGCTGGTTCGTTACGAATATATTGTATTTAAGGGATGACTTAATCTGTATCGAGATATATTCATTTGGAAATTGATTATTTAAAAATTTTTTTCTCCGTTTGGCTCATAATTATTAACCATATTAAAATACATTGAAGAGACAGAGAGAGAAAGAGAGAGAGAGAGAGAGAGAGAGAGAGAGAGACGATTTGTCTCGAAATAAATATAACGCCACAATCGCATTATTTATAAGAAAATGTTTCATTGAGTAAAATTAAATTTTAATTTTTCATATTGGTGCATACAAATCGATTGACGAAGCGTTATCCATTGAGTCGTCAAAATATGACACTCGATCTTTTTTAATACCCAATATAGTAATCGGCTAAAAAAAGGAAACTGAATAAATACTCCCATAAAGTTATCGAATGTCGACCCTTGAATCCATGAACGATCAATGAACGTGAAGCATTTTCCAGGAACAGACCAACTGTTCCGCGGCGGTTCGTCACGCGCGTTGACTCGGGTCGATATGGAATGAAATAATTACGCAATATGTTAATTGAGGTGGGAATATGGCATGTAAAGGTCGGGGGCTTGTGTGACATTCGCATGAGAGTGAGAGCAGTCATAAACGAAGTATAATGTCGACAAGAGGATGAAATAGGTTTTTTGCTTAATCACATGTCTTTGTTTAGAATGCTCACTCGTATATAATCGGTTCCTATATTCAAAAAGTATTTGTAAAGCTTCAAATATCAAATTCATCGATTCGCAATACTTGCTGTAACGTGATACTTTTGTCCGATTTGATTTTTATACAAGTCTTTGAAACAAAAATTTTTCTGATTCGTGGGAAACGATCAGCGTTTAGGATTGAATGATAACGAATTGGATTATTGATCGAGCGAACGCAGTTACCACATTGTATTTTCTACTTGTCTAGAATAGCTACTCGAAATGCGGATCGGAACAATCGAAGGGATGCGGATAAAAAAAAAAAAAAAAAAAAAAAAAAAAAAAAAAAAAAAAAAAACAAGCGAGGCTTTCGTTTCCAAAACGAAATCGTCGTGAATACGATTAAGCACTTTCGTTCGATAGTAGAAACAAGTATAGCGATATTGCAGTAGACTGTATACACTGAAATAATGGTTCCCAGCAGGAAATGTATTTTCTATAAACTTGCGAACAGTTGTTTTCAAAACAGTCTCTTTTCGTTTCTGTAATTTGGTTAGAAATGTAAAGGAAGTTTAGAATCGCATGAGAATAGTCCGTAATTAAAATTATGTTCGTGAGTGAAGAGATAAAAGTTTGATACTTAAATGTACCGTAATATATATATTTCTTTCTAAATCCAAAAATTTATTTGTTTTGAGATATAATTCAAAGAGATATACGTCAGCGATTTTGTTAAAATCTTAAACTTTTGCGAAAGTAGACTTGTACAAATTATTCGTAATATATATATATCGCATAATAGTGGAACATTTATAATATTTGTATAATGTTAATAAAAAGTTGAGCATCAAACTGATTTAGCAACATTTGTAATGTTTTTAACGGCCCAACCGGCATAAATTTGATTCGTTTTATTTAACGATAATGGTCTGTATTTTCATATGATTTCGAATGTAAAATAATTCCTCCTTCTTAAGAAGCACGATTGTATAGAATTTTATTCGTAATTGAAAGAAACGTTACTGAAATTGAAAAACATTCGAAAAAGATCAAAACGAACGAAATCGATATACATCACGTCTATCGAAAAAGTAGAAAACGTTCAAGATATCAAGAAAATACAACATAGAGCTGTCGTATAGGAAAATCATTTACGAATAAATGTAAGAAATCCGAGGACTATTACAAAAATATTATTGTCTCTGAAATAATAAAAATAGGAAAATGAGACATACCAACGTAAAAATATGAAAATATGAAAGATGGAAACATTGATCCTTTTTAGTTATTCTTCGTTTACTATTTCGACAAATATAGATGTATGAGTGTATGAATGTGCAAGTTCACCTTAGGCACCGTCGTCAACGTCATCGCTGCCCTTACTGTTTTTACTTTGTCCGTAGCTCTTATACAGGATTCAAGAGCACTTTGAGTTTAATCATCTGTGAAAAACCTTTCGATATACGTTCGTTCATTCATGTGTATGCGTGTCGTATGTATGTGTGTGTATGTGTGTGTGCATAAGCATGAACACCAACATAAAGTGAGGCGTCGACCGAGTTACGTGTTACTCGGCCGAGCACATAGACCTGGATAATGCAGTCGAATGACTTTCATCGAGCAAAGCTTCTGCTGCATCGGCCGAATAATAATTTTCTATTATTTTATTCTATTTTTTTTTTCTTTAGATATGAAGACTACTCAAAGAAAGAGAAAGAAGATAAAAAAAGATAAATTAAATAAAAAAAGAAAATCCACTTTGAAGTTGTATAAAAAATGCATACTCCTATTCCAATCTTGCTCTAATCGAAAATCGATTGTTAGATTTATAATGGAAAGAAATACAAATTGCAATACGTTGACACATTAACAATTAGTAATAGGTTAAATAAGAAAATGATCGTAAAACACAAAGGTTTTTGGAAAAGAAAAGTACAGTAAAAAAGTTCTCCTGTGTTAAAATGAAAAAAGGAAATAGATAGGGATAAGTTGTATGCCGTTGGTTATACCAGGCGTATAAAAACGAGATCTCCGATCTCTTATTTTTAATTTTCAATTTAGAACTTTCTAAAAACTTTACGATTTCTCGGACAAGGTAAGTGGCTCTGAACTTTGGTTGGTTCAGCTTTTCTTTAGGAAAGATTGAAGAGAGAGAGAGAGAGAGAGAGAGAGAAAGAGAAACACTTGTATAGAATGAGAAGAAGAGAGGGAAGCATGCGCAGTTTGCTACGATTTTCTCGCTTATTCGATACTTATTACGCAAAAGTTTCTCGCCTCTTCCTTTTGATTCCCGAATAAGGTTCACTTTCTAGCTACAGTTTCTATTACGTAGCTATGCCCTGTGACCGGAAAGACGATGAACAAGTTTTCATAATCATTTTTAATACTTTCGGAAGGAGAATTGATATCGTCTTGAAATTAAAATAAAATAGGAAAAAAAAAATGAAAGAAAGAAATACACGGATACTCGAACGATCGGTTAAGTTTCGCAAAAAATTGGTTTCATTGATTAAAAAAAGTACTTACGACTTGTAGAAATACTAGACTTAAAACTTGTTAATTTATATTCGATACGTTTTTTTTATTTTACATCGACCGTGATTTATAATATATTCTTAGAAAAGATAATATTTTTTAACGTAGAAAATACTGTAGAAAAATAAAAAAAAAAAAAAAAGAAGAAGAAAAGAGAAATAAAGGTTGTAAAGTTAGCTTTACATTTGTAGACTTTGAGGTAAAAGAAATATTTACGAACGTAGAGAGTTATCGTTAATGTAAACAAGATATCTGTCTACCATCAGCCTGTCAACAAACACAGCGTCAGTTCTTCTCGTACATTCGTAGAGTTTGCACGTATTGAGAAATAGGGTGTCGCGTTCGATTAATCTTCTACCGGCCACCGACGCGGAATCGATCGATAAAGAAGGCGTCGCTTTAATCTTGCATTTTCTAATAATAACGCGAATATCGTCGCGTCAGCTCAACGAAACTCATGAACTCTCTGAACCGGAGGTCGTCCATACGTCGATAACTCCTTGCTAATCGATTACGTATGAATAATGTCGTTCGATACTCGTATATATGATTGTTTAACGTTTTTCATATTCTTAGGAGCGTCTGGAAAACGTTATCGATAACGATTTAAAATACTATTCTTTTATATCTTACATCGTATGTACGTTTTAAACAATAATAACGTGTATATAATTCAAACTCGTTTAAGGATTATTGGAAAAAAATTTCTATGAATTAATTTCGAATAGGCAAATTGATGTTTAATTTATTCGCTATTATTTCTTTTTCTTTTCTTCGAACGAAAAGTAAATCTATCGGAAGAACCATCTGTTCCATCATTTTTTTCTTTTTTCATCTTCGAATTATAAATTATTAAATATCGAACAGAACATAATTGAAAAGTCAAAGTGGAAATTACAATGAAACGAATTACACTTCGTGTTTTATTCATTCCTTTTCTTTATTTATTCATTGAATACCTTCATCGAATAGCAATGACTATTAATCGACGATTTCTCTTTCATGCGTAGTAGCATAGGGTATCGTATTCTGATTAGGGAACTTAATACCTATACTCAAGAAGATCCACTAATGACTATAGAGTTTCACTATCTTACGATTAATCTCTGTAGCTCTGCTGTCAAGCTTGTTACAGAGATTTCCTTGAATTTCTCTTGAGACCTAAGTTGAGTTTCTCTGAACGTATTTTTCAGAAAACACATACGATCAAATACACGCATTACGATTAAATAAATTATATTAATTTATCTTTATAAGTAGAAATTTTTTATCGAAATTGATAAATAAAAAATTTGTATCTTTAATTAATATGAAGATTTAGAAAATTGCCAGAGATAAAAAGATTAACATTCTATATATAAATTCTTTTATATTAGTTTTATTTTGGTTTTTCTTTTTTTTCTTTTTTTTTTTATTATTTCTTTACATTAATCTATTCTTTATTTCAATTTTTCGAAAGATAAAACCCTTATCTGATATTATCTGATATTATTAATATGACGTTATTTTCTTTTCTTGAAACATTTTCAATATGTACATACTACGTACAAATCTCGTTGTAATATTATTTAGAGGAAATTAAGGAGGGACTTTCATAGACAGATTATAAGAATATCTGATAAAATATGGGGCTATATTGTAACAAAGGGTTTTCCTTCCTATCGCTTGTTTTTATAGTTTGCTATGTAAAGTTGCCTATACATTTATAAATAAATATACGTATATATAGGGAAAGAAAGAGAAAGAGGGAGAGAGAGGAGGAAAGATTATGCTAGGGTACCACAGAAGGTATTAATATTTGTGTGGAGTCCATATACACCTGCTGGTACACTTAAGGGGTGCTAATGATCCTTTATATAATCTCAGAAACCTATAAATGTGTTTCAACATGTTACACGTAAATGGTAATCCGCATTTGAACGTTTATACGTATCGAGTAAGCAAATCGACAAGCGTGTTGTACAATATTCATGATTATAGAGTAACAGCTGCTTTTGCTGAAAATCATAACGAAGTATGATGGTCGCGTAAAACAACAATGAAATCTATATAAAAATATCAACCATTACAGAAGATGATAGACAATATTAGATATTTACATGATCGCTCGATGTTTCCTCTTGAATTTCGATTGTAATATTCGATCTATTTTGAATCTTCTTAAAGATATTAGGATGAGTTAAACATTTTCTTTTTTTCATAGAGAGCTATTTACATATATAACATTTCATAGCTATTATTATTAATAGACATTAAATTTATATCAATGAATTTTTTTCTCTTCTCGAAGTTCTCTTATTGAATTTTATTTATTATTTCAGTTATAATTACTTTTATTTGTAAATACCTGAATAAGTTTCTGAATTCGAAGCAGCAATAATTCGTCTTACTATCTAATAGATAACGTAATGTGTTATACGTTCGACTTACGTTCGACTTTAGACAAGTGCGTCGTTTGTAATTACTAAAATTCGTATTATTAGACAAATGTATTGGTACAATAAAGCCTTCGGCTTACTAAAACGGTGGTCGCAGCTGCACGAAGGGGTTGGTAAAGGCGTACAGCTGTTTGCTAAGGGATCGCTAAGATTATCTTAAAGCTGTATTAAGAAAGATAACGTCTGTGATGAATCGCATTCAGCGATAATACAAAGAATTTATATGTGCGAGTATTTAAAAAAAAAAAAAAAAAAAAAAAAAAAAAAAAATGAAAAAAAAAAGAGAGAAAGAAGAAGATGAAGGAAATAAAATGTACGTATTATGTATTCACATTTAACACGTAGAAATTTAAAAAGAAAATCGGTGATACATTTTCCAACGAAAAATCCACATATTTATAGAAATGAATTTCAGGGTATTCACGTTATTGCGATAATCGTACATAATGTCTATAGATTAGTAATATATAAAAGCGTTCATTCAAATTTATGGTTTACGGTTTAAAAGAAAGGAAAAAATGCACATGTAGAGATCGTTACGCAAGCGAGATGAGATAGAAGGATATTAGGTTTATTGTATAGTTGTACTTTGACCCGAGAAAATAATTTCATGGTAATCCTCTTGAGGTAATTTGGTTCGCGTCACGAAAAGATATTACGTACTTGATAATACCTTAATATATTACTTAGTCTCGAGAAGAATTTTTGTAAGTAAAAATGGTTTAATACTTTTTACTCACGCCACGTTGTATTAACAAATTGTACGTAGATCAAAATACGATGAAGCATTTATAAGGAAAAAGAGAATATTTTTAATTATAACGTTCTCTGATAGTCGGCTTGGTTGATGGCGTCAACGATCACGTTCCCCCGATTCGCGGAATGTCAAGAGATTTATATGGAATTTTTCGAACATTCTGAATACACGCTTGGATATAATCTTAAACGAGCATTTCTTAAAAATGTGATTTCATAAAAAAGTTACCGCTGTCTGAACACGAACATTCTCGTACATTTATTATTAAATACGGTAAAGTCATAAAAATCATTAAATGATATTGTACAAAAATCCTACTTGATACGAATTAGAATCTTTATGATTCTTTATATTCTGAATGTTTTTTATTTGATTTTAATTTGATTTTTTAACATGCATTTTTATGTTTTCCTTTCCAATAATCTGATCTATGTATAGTTATCACAGAGAAAGAAAGTTAACCGGATATTTTTTATTGTAAAATTATTTACCTACGAGAGCGAGAGAGAGAGAGAGAGAATGTAGAGTATACAAAGAATCTCCCGGACAAAAAAGCAGGATAAATCCGAAGCAATTTCTTAGTAAGTCTTTCGTTCTATAACAATAATACAGGAACAAGAGACAACTACCCACTATGAATCATACCTTGTTTTTCATTGTTCTCTTTTTAATGATTAATCGTGAAGCTTAAAAAAAATATAGCTTTGTGAAGTCTAATAATATTCTTTCTATTCACAAATTTATGTTAATAAGTTATAAAAGGTAAATTAATATAATAAATAAATTAAATAAGTTATCAAAGCATCGAAATTATATCGTGCAATTTAAAAAAGAGAATTTTATTCAAGATTGATTTCTTTTCTTTTCGAATTTAATCAAATACCTATGTAAAGATATATCAAAAGTTAAAGAGAAAAGATCACGAAATTCTTATATCGTACGTTGAACTTTTAACTTATGATACATGTATTTTTCCCATACTTTTTCACGAAATACGAGATATGACTACTGAATTTCGTAGAGCGCACCGATAAAAGCCAGATGCATTTGGCCATATTGTCATTGGCTTTCGATAGCTACATATCGAAATGCATCTAACAGTTATGCAAACAGCCCTGCAATAAAGCTAGGGTACATTATTTCTTGAGTTCAGAGTTTCTTGGATATTTACTGGCTGTGTGGCATGGTCACAGAATTGCATCAACTTTTCAAATAAGTCCGAATCGTCTTGTAAATCTAGAACGGGGAATACTACTTCTCTCTTTTCCTCTCTCTCTCTCTCTCTCTCTCTCTCTCTCTCTCTCTTCTGCATCTCTTTTTCTTTAGTAAGTTCGTCGCGAGACGCAGTTGTTATTAACTCCAAGTCGCACGAAAGTATCAGAAAGTTCTTTCGACTTATCCAACACAAATGCATAGACGTATATACATAACTACACACATACAAATACATGGACAGCATTCATAAGCGAAGCTAATTCACAAACTTGTCTCGTTCTTTGGAAAATTAGATCTTAGTTTACCGAATGAAATTCGATAATGCAATGTTATTTATTGTTACCTTTATCTATGATTTTTTTCGTTTATCTATCTGTGTTCTTTCAAACAATTTTTCCATAGTTTTGGTGAAAATAATACATAGATTTCATCGGAGATTCGACGTATGTATCTCTCGGTATTGTTCTATTGGCAGAAAAGCTTCGAATGGTGATCGTTACGTTGAATACAATAAGTTTCTACGTGAATGAATGGTTATGTATGGTGGAAGGAAACGCGATATAGTCGAGAATAAAATTGATGACGAGTTGGCTTAACAATGTAACATGCTTTTCGTAGAAATGTTTTAACTCAAAACACAATCGATCCTTCGATATCAAAGCTTATCAATCGTAGTTGTTAATATTCGAATGATTTTCCGAAATTTCTTAATATCATCAATAGTACAAGAAATTAATTAAGAAATTCGATATCGAAAATGACCCCCGATTTATTCTTGCGACTTTCCAATACCTACTTTAAATGGGACATCGGTCTTATCCTTAAGATTACAAAACGGAAGAACTTCAGTTAAACTTAAACTATCGAATTTCACGAGGAACTATCGCTCGGACTTTAACTAAACTTTGAACGACGATCGATTCTATTCGGTGTACTCAATTTTGGCCATCCGAATTAATCCTACGAATTTATCTTCAATCTCCGGACCTTGTTAGAGTCGTCCACATCGTATATTAAAACGGAATTAGATCGTATTGTACATCGGAAATTGATTAATTAATAATAGAACATTCTCTCAATCCTCTTTTTAAGTATAATATATTACCAGGCAGAATAATCATATCTCATATTTTTATACGACGAAATCCATTTATTGAAAATATCAGATCTATCGAAAAGTTTTATCTAAGCACATTATTCTTTTCCCCTTCGAAAATTTAACGAAGCACTGTGAATAACTTTTACAAGACAAATTAATTACTTTTAGAAAATTATCTGATTCTAAATTATGGAATCATTTAATTCAAAAATTCGGAATTTATTATCTAATTTCAAAATTTGATCCGACAATAGCAAATTAGATTAAATCATAGACTTACACTTGATCTAAGTAAGCTGGAAACGTTCTTCTAAGCGAACGCTAGTATCACTTCCTTTGGGATGAATTCTGAAACACAAAATATTATCTTTAATAATATTATATATTGTTTTAAGAAAAAAAAAAATGACTTGCATTAAAAATTATACTGGCATATATTAGTTTTCAAACATTGTATCGATTATTCTGTGATAACGTTTGAAAGATATAAGACTAATTAATACTAATAGTATGGTCACTGACCGTTTTTAAAATTTCCTTTAGAAATTCTTGTATACAACATTACTGTATAATTATTTAACTTTATAACTTTTCTTATAATATAAACGTACAACCCATTTTTCAATATTCACAACTTTTCTTATTGTTTGTATCATCCTCTAATGTATAATTTATTCTTTTTTTGTTCGAAATCTTTATTCTCTTTTCCACTTATTCTCGTACTTCCGATTCTTCAGTTTCATGATTACACTAATTGGAAAAGAAAGGCGAATCTCAACGAACATATTACATCGACATGCTATAAATCTAAGCTAATATCTCTCTCTCTCTCTCTTTTCTCTCTCTTTCTTGCTCTCTTGCTCTCTCTCTCTCTCTCTTTTCTCTCTCTTTCTTGCTCTCTTGCTCTCTCTCTCTCTCTCTCTCCCTCAGTATATATTATTCAATATTCACAATGTCTATTTTATTATAGAGTATCTCTATTTCCAATAAATATATATTGTTAGTATAAACACTATAAAAACTAATTTAATCAGGCACATATTAATCATTTCCCGAATGACCATTAAAGCATTAATTTCATTCAGATATAGATAATTTCTTTTAAATTAGTTGTTTAAGCACTTGTCCATTATTTTTTTCTCTCTTTCTATTTCTGTCTCAATTCTTCTCTGTTTCATAACGAGAGTACATTAGCATCGTGGTTTTAACATTATACCGCCTTTTACAAATTTACCGCCTTTCCCGTTCGCGATATTCGTTACACGCGACGAGGAGGTAGAATAGAATTTAATTATCCTGAGACGAAGAGGACAAGAATGAAAACGAGGACAGCAAGAACAACGACGAAGACAACGGTGATGGCGAAAGCACGTATAAAAAATTACATTAGACGAGTTTTAATGTTGAACACGACCTAATTATAGGTGATAAATGCAAAAACCGACGACACAGCATCATCGTTTCTCTCATTTTCGTGAAAGTATAATGCTAATGGTTCATTAAAATGAACGTTAAAGATAACGCGAAAGTAACCTTCCTATTTTCTTTCTACTCTACTCGTTCTTCCTCTGTTTCCTTCTCGTTTTTCTACCATCTTAAAGGCTCCTTTCAAATCACGTCACAAGATTGTATGTATTTATTTATTTATTTATTTTTTTGCCGTTTCATTTATTTATCGGCAAATTTAATTTAAAAATCAAAAGGATAGTTTTATATATGTACGTTATATGTATGTATATTTTTTTCCAGCGAAATAGTCTAATTAAATTGTTATATATGTAATTTCAATGAAATACGAAACTTTTTATCTTTATTTTTTAAATCGTTCTCTTTCTTTTCTCTCTCTCTCTCTCTCTCTCTTTTTTTCTTTCTATTTTGTCGCATTGAAAAGAACCAAAAAAAAACTATACAAACTCCATTTTCTTTCTTCAATTTCGTGTGAAATACGCGTGTAGCTCTTTGTGTTGCTCTTACTAGCTCCGTTTCTTTTGGCAACTGCCATAATACGAATTAATGATTTTAAAGATCAGCCGTGAAAAGAGGTCAAAAGTAACACTCGTGGGAGAAAAGAAATTTTCCGGAGGAAACGAAACGCTGATGGTAAAGATGGTTATTCGTGCGAGATGATATAAAAGAGGAAAATAAGATGGAAAGAGGATGGAAAACGTAAATAAGACAGGAAAGAAGAAACGAGAAACTGAAGCACGATGTTGAGAACGCTGTTTTATGTATGTATGTAAGATATAGCACCATATGAAAGCAATATTTACGAATCTTTTGGCAGTCAGGTAATATTTTTTTTCTTTCTAGTTCATTACATTATGAAAACATGAAAGAATAACGTTTTGTATGCTAAATAATTTTTTCGCAATTTTCTAGCATAATCTAATGACTTCTTTCGCTACGAAATATAAATTGAATTGAATTTTATCTCCAATATATATTAGGTGGACCGGAAAGTAATGTTGTTTCTGCGCATGTCGATATTTGATTGTAATTAAAAGTAAAAACTTGTTAAAAATTTATTCGTTTGAATTTAATTTAAGAAAGCGACATTACTTTCCGGGCCCCCGTAATATATATACATATATATATTTATATAGTATACGTTATAAATGATTTATAAAAAATATAATGAATGAGATAAAATTATATGAAATACAAAATAAATTGGAATAAATTTTTATGTCTTCGTCATCTGAGCCGTTCTCTTTAACAAACACGGTATAAACAAGAAATTTGAATCGATATTTCATCGACAGGAAACGCATGATTTACCAATGACATACGACTACGTATACATGTACAGTAAAATATATGTCATTCCTTCCATTTAGGAATGGTAAATATTTGTCAGAATTCGAGCGACGATTGATTTTGATAGCAAAATTCATACTACCGAGGAATCATTGAGAAAATTTCACTTTTCAGCATGGAATAATGGTTTAAATCGTTCGTCTCGACGCTCATTAATTTAACTCGTTTTCTCTTTGATACCCTATCATTAATCATAAGCTTTTTTCTTTCCTCTCTCTCTCTCTCTCTCTCTCTCTCTCTCTCTCTCTAATCGTTAGCCAGGTATTAAGAAATCCGATAGCCGAATTGTCAGCATCCGATCAAGTTTCTCCCTTTATCTATTTTGTTCTGAAACTGATAAGTACGATTAATTACCGAAATTCTCATAAGGTTATCATTCGATAAGAGGATCCTTATTCCCAAATTTTTAAAATTCTTAAGAAAGATTAAAATGACAATTTGCCATTATCTAAAGGAAACCACACGTGAATTTTTTCCGTTTTTGTTCTACTCTATCTCTCTTCTATCTCTCTAACTTGCTCTTTCTTTCTCTTTTTTTCTCTCTCTTTTATGTGCAATTTTGATCACTGAAAAAATTACCTACGAGAGAATGGGAGAGAAAGAGAGAGAGAGAGAGAGAGAGAGAGAGAGAGAGAGAGAGAGAGAAAGAGAGAGTATATAATAGAAGATCTGATGTATTGTTGTGGAAAATTGTTTAAAGCAAACTTTGACTGTTAATAAGTAATAGTATGTTTGAACAATTTTTAAATGTTTTTCTACGGAATAATCTAGTTCTTTCAAGAAATGAAAGCTAATAATGACGAGCGTAGCTTCAAAAATACCTAATAGATACAATAGCTCTACTCTAAGATAACTTGCTTTATATTTAATTACTTTATAATTTAATACAAAACTTTCAACAAGTTGTTATTCTAATGAAACAATTATTAATGCATCACGATTATTGTTATCATTGAGAATATATTTTCTCTTTATTTCATTGAAATTCAGACATTCAAAAATTTTTCAATATCAAGTATTAAACGATACCAATACGTAATTATGAAAGGCAAAGAATAATGTAGAAATAGAAATAACGTATAGATGTAGGATTTAATAAATGATGCAGGTGAATTAAAAAGATCGATGAGAATTTTCAGAATAAAAGTGAAGGCATCTGTCGGTGAAACTGTCTACACTTTCAGATGTTTCATGAGGGAAAAAAAGGAAGAAAAAAGAGAAGGAGAGGAAGAGAGAGAGAGAGAGAGAGAGAGAGAAAGAGAGAGAAAGAGAGAATGAGAGGAAAGAAAGATGAACGTCGGGAATATTCGAAAAGATACATCGATTTGTAAGGATTCTTATCGAAGGAAAGACTACAAAACAAATCGCTCGACTAGTAGGATTCTCTTGCAGTTTTCTCGATTGGGAAAGCGAGATATCTCGTGGGAGTTAAGAAAGAAGATTCTTGCGAGTTTCTTTTTCAATGAATACGCGTTCTAATCCGAAATCTTAAATATGATGGATGAGCGAAACGAGTGTAGTGCTTTTCAGTGCGTATCGATAAATTGTACCGTCGATTTTTCACCGTCTCCCTTTTACTTTTTTTTTTTTTTTATTTTCATCGTTAAAAGAAAATGAAAGAGTCGGAGAAGGAAAAAGAGTAGAGAGAATCGTCGACGATTCTTTGGGGGAAACGACGTGCTCCGATCTTTAAATTTTATGCTCATTCTACCCCCTCTCTCTCTCTCTCACTCTCTCTCTCTCACTCTCTCTCTCCCCCTTTCCTTCCTTCCTCTCGTACCTCTATGACTCGCTCTTACAGAAGGAACTTAGCACCTCGCTTAGCCCGCAGAATTGATTCTCGTGCAGAAAAGTGAGAAAGTCAGTGTTTATTCAGGAGCACTCGGGAAAGTCTCTACATGGGCCGAGATTGAACCCGAACTATTTTCAATCAGAGTGCTTCGAGAGTTCCATATCCCTCTCTTCGTCTCATTTCATTGTACTCTTCGCAAATCGAATTCAATATTCGCTATAATATTCTCTAGCGTCCTGTAATCTTCCTCTTCATTTTCTCGATTCTTTTTTAATAAAGGTTTATGCCCAACCGAATCGAATTATACGAACGTGAGGCTATACGAGCTTGTGACTCAGTTCTGAATGAATTCTTTTTTTATTCTTTCCTTTTTAAATAAAGATAATCGAATGATCTCGATTCAAATTAGAAAATCTAAATGGTAGTCGTTTAATCTGATTATCGAGATATAAGTATATCTTATCCGGAACTATTAAAGCCGAAAAAAAAGGAAACGAACGATATCGGAATTATTGAAAATGTGACAGTACAGGATAGAAGGGGATTTTGATCATCGTAGCTTACTCACGTGATACGTAGAATCAACTGCAAAGGCAATTTCGAAAGCCGTGGAACGGGCAAACGGCGAAATCGTTTTTACACGTACTACTGCTTATTGCCGGTAGAAAAGAGAAAAGAAAAGAAAAGAAGAGAAAAGGAGAAGGAGAAGGAGGCAAAAGGAGAAGAGGAGGCAGAAAGATCGAGAGACCTTTCAACTTTGGATTACTCTCTGACCCCATCGTTCGAAATATCTTTGTTTCCTTTTGAGATAAGGCTGCAACCAGCGCAGTGGGGGAAAAAGTCGAAGGAGAAAGAGTAAGGGGACAATGAAAGGAAAGTGAGGGAAGAAATAAAGAAGAGGACAGCGAAGAAACGAGTTTATCGTCGTCCGTGTCGTAAGTTCAAACGACTCTTCCTGCTGTTGGAACGACGACAAAAGTGCGGGAGGAAATGTTATCGTTTCTCGTCAAGAGAGAATAAGAACAAAAGAGAGAGAAAAAGAGAGAGAGAGAGAGAGAGAGAGAGACAAGATACTCGATTTTGTTCGCCGAAATATCAGTCGATCACGAAGGTAAATAAAGCTACGAGTTTATCCACTATTCGAATTTTCGGGCATGTTTTAAGTCGGTGTAGATCTATTTTCAAGTAATTAAGTAAAATTTAAAGAGCATTGAAGTAATCGTTTTCACGAGTTTTTTCTTTTCTTTTTCTCTTGGATCTTTGCCTCTCCCTTTCTCTTTCTCTCTTGTATTTTATGTCTCTACAATTTCGAGGATTACAAGAATTTCACGAAAGCTTACGTGGTAAGCCTTCACAGAGTCGAAATTCTACGAGCTAGCTTAGTTTTCGAGTGCCGTTTCTCGACGAGTGAAAACGAGGCAGGCAATTCAAATTTTTTTTTATCAAAATTCGCACAGATGTGTTGCCGCCAGCTAACCGGTACTTTTTCTTTTTTTCCTCTTTTTTCTTTTTTTTTTTTTTGTTGCTAATTCGCATTTAAACCGGTGACACAAACTTTTTTCACAAGTGATTAATTTGTCAACGGACGAAATATTCGGAAAGAAATATTTCATTCGCCAAATTGCATTTTGCGACTCACGGGTGTACTCATCGAGAAATAATATCACCAAGCACAATTACTATAATATTTCTTTGTACAATGTATTAAATGACGAGAAAAAAAACATACGTAAAAGGTAATTTATACTTTAAGTGAATTTTTAGTGTCTTCGATTGCTCGATTCTAAAAAACGAGTTATTTCGTCGAGTGTGATTTTACGCTTGGTGAATAACTCGAGTACGGGGAAATTTTTCGCTTTTTTATTTCTTTGCATTCGTCGTTTACGAGATACGAATAGTGGCAGGCGAGGGTGACGAAGGGTAGGACAATAACCGTCCGGCGACGAATGTCGCATACGCGCATCGCTTTTCCAGACTCACGCGACAACAAAAGACAGGCTGCACGTTATATGAAAGAGAGAGAAAAGAAAAAAGTGAAAGAGAAAATGAGAGAGAGAGAGAGAGAGAGAGAGAGAGAGAGAGAGACAGAGAGGAAAAAAGAGAAAGTTACCTTGTATTACATCTCTACGGTAGCGACGTTTAATTAACTGTACGAGACTTAATTTCTTCCATTACACTTTTGTAAACGCTCTCAACGTAACTCGACATACGGTTGACTCAGAAAAATATAAGCGAACTGCGATGAAATTAACACCTTTCCTTTACACGAGTGAGCATATATATATATATATTCTCATCTTACATTTGTATTAGCCATTTTGCAGTTAGAAGTTATTTATCGTATTGACAGCTATTGAAAGAATTTTATACTTTTATCACATATACTTTCTAATCACGATTTTGATAATTACTATCATTTTTGATTGATAATTGATTATGATAATTAATGATAAATATTAACTAAAAATTATTAACTTTAGACAAGTGTTCATTGATATTTTATAATATGAATAAATTTGATAATAATTACAAAATTCTAGTTATAATCTAAAATAAACGAACGCTATTACATATGATACCTACGGCAAAAAAATTCTGAGCATCTGCATAAATTAGCGCAGGCTTTTTCCCTGAGACGTTTGAAAGAAGAATGTACGGGGGACAAGCACGAAAGTTGTGGCGTTCCATCGACCCCAGTAAAGCTTTTTATCGCCTTCCACGCTCGTATGCCTACGCGCGATATTCTCTCTCATTGCATGTTCTTATTAAATTAATGGGGAACAAATTAGAATTTCAAACGTTGGACACGTGCTACGAGAATAAGTACTGACTTATAATAACCCGCCGCATTTGAAATAAGGCGATCAAATCGATGCTTGTCAGATTCACTTAAACAATAATATCTAATTATGTTCGCTATAAAAATCAACGCGAGTTTTTCTTACTTTAAAATAAGATAAAATTTATGGATAGACGATATTTAATTATTTACATAAGACAAATATATCAAATATTATAACTCGGAGATTTACTCGAATAAAATATAATCTCGAGGATAAATCTAACTTGTCATTTTCTTTTAAGTATTATCAGAAATTAAATTTGCTTGATCATCGTTTGTAATTATTACGCTATTTTATTATCTTTTAGACGTAGTCGTAACTCTGACGTTTTTTTTTACATCTCATACTATTATGGAGTCTAGAAAAGTTCAATAGTTCGAAAGGTTTCTTAAATAACTTGAAAAGTTTCGTAATCCAGTAACGTGATAATAACCAACTTACATATTTTCAATATTAAAATTATTTATTAAATTTTAGAGGATTGAATTGCCATAAAAAAAAAAAACAATTCATGAAGATTAATAAAATACGGAAAATACTGCTGTTAAATTAAACGATATCTTTTTCTTCATTTTGCAAATTTTAAGTCCTCATTAAAGTTGTTCCGCTTAAACCATATTTCACTCGAAGCGTGTATAACTTTAACTTTATACCTCTTTCATGCGTAACCTAACAATCGGCTTAATGTGTGTTAGAGTATTAATGTTAGTACGCAGAGCTCATAATTTTCAGTCTCCCATATTTTTATCGTCATATATAAATATAAAGATTTTTATATAGAATGATTTATATATACAAATGCACGAATGAATGAACTGAAGTTATTGCAAGAAAATGTATTACAAACGAAAGTATTATATTTATTAGATATTTTATTTCCATCCGACTTTATTTTACAGAATGAAATATGCGAAGGTTTAGTGTTAATTTATAATAGGTCATCGATTAGAATTATGAATTATGATCTGCTGGGATATTTGAATAAATGAGCCTATTTTTAAAATGACCTAAGTCCATTTATATTTATATTTATTTTTTATTTATATTTATATTTGTTTTTATATTCAATTTTTGTTTTTAAATCTATTTATTTTTTTTTAAGCCACTTTTAAAATAAACGGCTCAAATATGCTTGTGTATATGAGAAAATGAATGCAATTAATTAAAATGTTTGCAAAAGAAAACTGAACGAAACAATGAATATATTTCAAAGAGAATAATGGAAAAATGAGAAAATACTTCAAGCAGAAAACTAAAAGAAATACTTAAAGTAAATATTATAAAAATATAAGAATTAAATAATATAATAATAAGCTGTTATGTTACTTGTTTTCTGTTAGCTTTACTATTATTTTTATCACATACAAAAGCTTGTATTATACATTTAGGTTACACATAAGAGGGTGGTAACCTACACAAGTTTATATACCGATGCGATAAGTTCTCAATATTTCCATATTATGCTTATATTTCATCTTTTTATCCATACCTTTAGTTGAAATCACACACGTTTCGAGTAAAAAGTGATGAATAACTTTATATGAAATATAGAATATTCGACGATGTGCGTGCGTGCGTGCGTGCGTGCATGTGTATGTGCGTGTTTATATATATCTTGATTTTTGATATTCAAGTATTAGCAGAACTCATAGTAAAAATACAATTCATTTATTCAACGCTTTGATGTTGAATCAAAACACGAAACCATGCTACGATTAGACTTCAGTCTAACCGATACTCGCTTTACCACGAGTTATTAACCAGAACGCCTGCGGATTTAAGGGTCGCCCTTCTTCTCTAATGCTTTTCATGTAGGATGAAACGCTGCGAACCCATTCATAAACCTCGAAGCCACGAAACATAGGAAAGTCAGTTGCCAAAAGAGTGCGGTGAGCAGTCGAAAATCGAGCGAAAAGTTTGGGGAGAGAGGTAGAATGGCTGTAAATCGGTGCCGAGACCGCGAACGGTGATTGACATCGTCATTAGGCTCGACTTGGAGCTTATCTGGACTCCAAGTATGCGTGCAACGTGCATGTGCATGATCGGTGGACGTTGCAAGGACCGGTACGGACATAGAAGGGAGCAACGAAGACAGAGAGATATAGGGGAGAGAGATAGAGTGGGTTCGAAACGGCGATAGTAGGAAGAAGAGAGGAAGAGGAGAGAGGGTGTTCTCGATATGATTAATGCCTCGCATGCATGGTGTTCGTGTGTAGGGGACAGCTGTGAGTGACTTGTGCTCCGCCCAGCCAACGTCGATTTGACCGAACCACCCTATGTATACGAAACCGCATATAACATGGATATACTTACGTGGATGCGTGTAACGACATACATACATACACCATCATGACATAGTCCCATCTCTCCTCTTTCCTCTATGCGATACCAAGTTTAACCTCTGCCGAGACGACGTGTTCAACACCTATTAACTCTCATCCCGCATTTATAGATATACAGATCTGTTTGCGAGGAATATACTCGAATGATTCGAAGAAGAATAATTAAAGCGAAAAGATTTTAACAGGTATTATATTAAAAAAGAATTCGTTGATTTGTTTTTATGATAAAGCCATGCAAATTTAATTTTAAGTGAAAATATATTTTTAATAATCCTCAAAGCTAAACTGAAATTATGACTGAATCTTAAAGACTGTCAATGTTTCTTACTTTTACAAAACTTTTTTTTTTCAATTCTCTTTCTGCATCCATATTTTCTTTTCATCAGCTAAAGTAGTTTTATACACATTCGTCAATATTTTCCGATACTTTCTTTCCTCAAAGAATATATTTTTTTTTCTTTCTTCAAAGTAACATCTCGTCTTTGTTTCAACATCGATTACCTTTTAAAATGTTCCATAATACGTTTCTCCGTCATTGTATTGCAAAATGGATACGAAGAGAAACGCAATCGAAACTGTTTTTTTGATCAGAGCATAACAAACGGGATTTCAGATTCTATAAATGCAAATGTAGAAAAATACGTAGTAACTTTAACGAGCATTTTAGTATGGAAATATAATATCTTTTTGTTCTTTCTATAAAGGGAGAGAAAAGAAAAAGAGAAAGAGAGAGATAGTAGGTCTTTTTATAATAACATATTTATATTGATCAATCATATATCACCATTATCGATTAGAAATGTGGAATATTATCGATTAGAAATATCGAATATAAATATGGAATTTTTTTAATCATTGCAGGTACGCTTATATGATTCAAACTAATTATTTTTTTTCTCGAGTAATTATATTTCAATTTAACTAAAGTGTATCTACTATCGTGGCAGCGACGCGGAGATTGAATGGTTGCAACTTGGTTTTCAAAAGCTTTCAAGACTTTCAGAAAGTCTACAGTCTCTCGACTAAATATAACGTATACTTGGAAAAGCACAACGACATTTCTCGATGTAAGCCGCCCGTAAAGATATATATATATATATATATATATATATATATATATATATATATATATATATAAATAGATAGATAGATAGGAAGGGATGGAGAAGGAGGGGGAGAGAGAGAGAGACAGAGAGATAGAAAATAAAAGAAAAAAATAAGAGAAGAAAAAGTAAAGCGAAGCTAAGAAAGGTAAAATTTCTCGAATCTTCGTCGAAAGCTTTGAATGTAAATCGACGTAAATGATAACATAACTTGTATAACGAATGCTTTTACAGTGGTCGAGTCACCGAATGAGAGAATTAGGTTTTCCCTTACGTACGCGAATAAACATAGGTACTGCATAAAAGGTAGTTTATTACGGGGTATAAAATTATTTAGAAGAGCGCCTCGCAAAGAAGAAATATAGCATATGGATATGGCGTTTACACGTTCTGTTGGTGTTAGTAACTCGTCAGGAAAAAGAAGAAGAGAGATCGAGAAAGGGATTCTCTTATGTAAGAGAGGAAAAGAAAAAGAAAGAGAGAGAGATAGAACTGTTCTGACAGTCAGTACCGACTAGAGTTACGCGTATAAAAAGTTAGATATGAGCGGTGGAGCGAACTTGAAAAAAAAGTTCTTGCGTAAAGCAAGCGTGTCCAAAGGAAAAAGATATAAATATGTAGCTTAATCTTACTAACGCCGTCACTAAAAAAGCATTATTTGAGTATTCGTCGGCAATGGTAGTCGTCGTAAGCATTTTAAAATGCTGAGACCAAAAAGAGTTCAAAAAGCGTGACAAAGCTTGGTTTGCCGCTATTATACTTTATGTCTCAAAACATATACAATATGTTTTCTCTTGGGCCTGTTTCTTCTTTTCTTTTTTGTTTGTTCTTTTTTTTTTTTTTTATTTTTTTCAATTTTCCAGTCTCGTCAAAAGGGCCATAAAGTTGGCGCAGACACATAGAATCACTGAGAAATAATGAAGAACGTACGACAACGTAAAGAAGTTGTAGTATGTTACTTTTTATAAATTCCCTTTACATTTCTCTTTTCTCATTTATTGCTCAACGATTTGGCTGGCTAACACAAACGAAGCTGGTGAAATTTAACTTCAAACGAGCACATCGCTTAACGACTGGAAGAAGCAGAAATGGCAGTCGAGGATAAGGATGAAACGAATGCTTATCGCAATGTATATTTTCAGTGATTCCCTTTCCACATTTCTGTAAGCGTTAGAGTGCCGCACGTACCTTTAATATGCCTCGTGCCTTCTCTCGCATTCTTAATGTTTCGGATAAGTACGTGGAAATACGCGGATTCCCTTCTACCATTGAAAGAGCAAACGTTACGTGTTCGACTGGCCACGCGATGTTAAAGGGAAAAGCTCGATCTCTCTTTGTCACTTGCTTTCTCTCTCTCTTTCTCTCTCTCTCTCTTTCTCTCTCTCTCTCTCTCTCTCTCTTTTTTTTTCTTTTCTTTTTCTTTTAATTTTTATCTTCATTTCTTTTTCTCTCACGTATGTACGTGGTGCCCGTACGTACTTGAACTCTCGTTGGTCTTACACACATGAATTGTGTCATTGATTCAACCATCGAGTTTTTCGATAACTTCGATATAACTGCAAGCTTCGATAGACGAACGAGAACTGAATTATCTATATAGTATCAATGAATTCATCGATGCAACAATTTCTCGCTTCAGTTAGATCAACTCTTTTTTTACAAAAAAAAA
This sequence comes from Vespa mandarinia, assembly GCF_050613455.1. NCBI lineage: Eukaryota > Metazoa > Arthropoda > Insecta > Hymenoptera > Vespidae > Vespa > Vespa mandarinia. The sequence goes on along the minus strand of NC_140811.1, from coordinate 13,240,146 downwards.
AAAAACAGATATACTTTTGATTTTTCGATTAGTAATTATTCAATGCCATTTTAATTGGATTGTTTGAAACATTGTTGAAATGATACTTCAATTATTTTCTGACGAATATTTATTAAAGGATCTCAATATAACTTAAGTTATATCTCATCGCCAATATTGTATAGAAATATCATATGGTTCTTCAATATATCAAGAGAGTAAGATGATGAAACGGAAACTACAATCTAGCGAAATGGAAGCTCTTGATAGCAATGACTTGAGTTTCGAAGTCCAAGTAGTAATGAATGGTATTTGTCAGACGAAACTAGGATTATCCTTGAATAATCTAGAGAATTTACATTTATTTTGAACTGAAACATTAGCAGGTTTATGATCCTTCATAGTCTTCTGACTTCTGACTATGATTTTGGATTATAAATATGACGTGATCGCTTTTGGATTTTATTTTTCGATGATGTTATCGATTAAATAAAATACCAATCAATTTTTATATGTTCGTTAAATTAGATCCATTAATAGCGATCGAAACTTATGGTTCGATAAAACTTCACCTAGTAAAAGGAACAAAGAGTAAAACGTTACGGAAAGTTTGTGTATGTTGGCTACGGTATAAATATCAATAGCTGTTAAAGAACGCAAGGTGGCGTAGTTTATCCTCGTAGTATAAATCTCGGCTATATGGCGCCAAGATTTTCTCTCTCTACAGGGAGTGGAAGATTGTATTTTCAGGATGGCAGCCGGCAGGCAGCCTCAACGGCACGGTCCGTCACGTGTGAAAACAAGCGTGCCATGTTCCTGGTTGCCTGATTGGCTCAGCCAGCATTTAGTTTTACCATCGTATCAGAGTATAAGCCCGTGTTCTTCCTTCGAAAAAAACTGTGCGAATGAAAATCATGAGCTGACCTAGCCTTCTAGCGTTTTTTGTACAAGAATGAAAATGATCGTTTTCAATTTGCGATAGTATTGTAAGAATGATTCATAAAAAAAAACACACACACACATACAATAATTATTAGATGTAAAACAATTACAATAATTATTAGATGTAAATATTGTTAGAAATTTTTTTAGTGCATCTAATGTTATCGATAGATATTTTACACCATATTCAAAAGAATCCAATAGTACCGTAAAAATCTTTCTCACGAAGACATTGTTAAATTCGTTGAAATTCGCATTGAATCACGATCACAGCACCTTTTGGTTTATTTTTGCATACCAATTTGAGATTCGTACGTGAAAGAATTTCTTCTTTCCCGTACGTAAGTTCAAAATGAGTTTCTTTGCATTTTCAATATCTCACAGTCGAAGGGCGTATATATTTTACTTTCAACAACCATTGTAGTTTCTTTTTTTTTTTTAAATGAATTGCTTCGTATTACGAAACAAGCATAACATATCTTGTCATTTCACAATATTTGCATTAATAGTATATTACCAATATTGATTTAGAATGTTCGTAAATTATAAATTATCGAGGAACCGTAATTTAAATTATATTTCTAGAGCTTGGCATACCTTTCCATCAATCGACTATATATGTGTATATATATATATATATATATATATATATATATATATATTACAATTTATTCTAGGTAATGAATGCGGAATCAAGCTATTTTTCGTGGTTTTGGAATTATACTTAATTTTATAGTTTTCAAAATTATACGTATCAAAAGAAGACAGAGAAGAAGCTAATTAAGAGATAGTTTATTATTATTCTTATGGGAATAATAGAATACGTAATAAGTCGAATGAACATTATGTTCTAGAAGTGACAAGTAAATTTCCAGCAAACATTATATTTTAGAAGTGTGAAGTAACTATGCACAAAGACAGAAAAAATCGAAATTACTTTTCTAGTAATTTCGACAGTACTTTCTAAGAGAAACGAATATAACTAAAGAAAAAAAAACTATTACTTTCATAAACATTTTTACTTTTTAACTTCAAAGAAATATATTCTTAAAAATCCGTGTTGAAACAATATTATATTTCAAAAAGAAATCATTATGGAGGAACGTAAGAAAATTTTAATTTCTCAAAAAGAGAAGAAATTTCATTGCAATGAGTAATACATAGAAAATAAAAGTAACATAAAGTAAAGAAGTAAAATAACATCTCATATAAATATTCTATTGAAAGTGTGTATATATATATATATATATATATATATATATAAACATAAAAGAAAATGATAACTCTAAAACGCATGTAAAAGGAACGAAAGAAATGTTGAATCATTAATCGCATTGTCGTCCATTGATATCAGTCTTCCTTGACAGGATAGCTCCTTCGAACAAATTCAATAAGTACGTAGATACTATTGAGAAAGAAGCAGGGCCCCACATCGAGATTACTAAGAAGTGCGAAAAAGTACATCGTAGGATAATGCTGGTTGATGGTGGTAGAAGAAGAGAAGGTGGAATGGAGGTTGAATCGTCGATAAAAGCGATCTATATAGAACCATTAGAACCGATCGCTGGGCGAAATAGCGTGAACGAGGAAACTTCGGAGGGTGGCAGGATGAGTTTACGCCATGATATGCGGGAGAGATCGAATGATGTCGCTATGAAGGAAGAAAAGAAACGGAAAGAGGGAACGGTGTATCCACGTATATCGCTATGAATCATAAGAGCGATCCGTTGAGAGACACGTGGACGTTCACTATACTAGATCGAATGTATTGGGTCATAAAGTTGTTGATAGCATTTCCTTCCACCCTGAGTGCGCGTGCGTCAATTCATGGCAATATCTTTAGAGTATTACAAAGATTCCACTCCGGTGTTCCATCTTTATGGTCTGTCGCACTGAAAATTGCGAAAGAGAGGGACTCGCTAACAAAGAGAAAACTTTTTCTCTTTCTCTTCTAATTATCTTGTTCGAACTTTACCAATCATGAGAAGTTTCTTTGTCCTTGTTTTCTATTTTTCTTTTTTTTTTCTTTTCTTTTTCTTCTTCTTTTTTTTTTTGTTAATACACTCGTCAAATCTGTTCATCCAATCATTTTTAAAGAAATATGAGAACGTAAAAATGTATAAAGGATGAAAATAAACAATATTATTATTTTATTTTAAAGAAAAGTAAAAATTAATAAGATAATTTATTGAATTAACTTTCCCTTTGATATAAAGGAAACTGAACCTGAGAAATAGATAATGAACTCTGCGAAGAGATCAATTTTTAAAGATAAGATCGTCCATTAGCTTCCTTCAATGAGAAATGTTAATTAAACGGGAAAAAGAGAGCAATTAAGTCGACGGTTTTATCTCTTCGAGAGGATATAGAATTAATGATCAAATAATGATCACTAATTAATTCTTCGATATCTATTTAAATTTATTAATAATGTTAGATTTATTAAAATTATCAATTAAAAGTCTATCATAGAAAAACAAAATACATTTATTACAAAATCGTTTTAATAGATACACATATATTTTTATAATTTTGCAAATATTATCATGACTTTTGATTGTATCCTTTTTAAAAAAAATATTAAGTATAATTTTAGAGTAGAAATTTTATTGAGCTTTTAATGTTGATAAAATTGAAACGTATCATATTGCCGGTGAGAGTTTCATTTACAGAAAAAATAATGTTATTAAAACATTAAAATATAATATAACATGTGTGTATATGCAGAAAATGAATAACATGTCTAGTATATTATAATAAGTTTGTAAAGGACGTTTAATACCCATGAGAGACAATAGCAATTCAGTAGCAATTTCATATCATAAGACAAGCTGGAAAGACATTTCGGTGATCATAGATTAGAAGAGAAAATGCGTCAATATCCCTGTTCACACTGGTACTATTGCGGTGCTAGTCGATTCGAAGGGACATCATTTTCCATCCGTAATATCGTTGGAGGCTCAGTACGTGCGGCTTGCTAATGGTGATCTACCGGATAATATAATTCATTCTCACGCACATGTGAACGTAGAGGGGAAGAGAAAGAGAGAGAGATAGAGAGAGGAGAGAGAGAGAGATAGAGGAGAGAGAGAGAGAGGAGAGAAGGAGAGAGCTGAACAGAGCCGATAGTTACGACCAACCAATGATTTACTAGTAAAACGTTCATTTCTGTCCTATCTGGTTATACCTATGTATATATATATATATATATATATATATATATATATATATATATATATATTCATTTGTGTAATATGTAAGTGTGGATAAGCACGAACAAACGAATGACTCGTTTTAATGTTACGGTTTCCCAGAACAATAAACAAACCCTCAAACGAAGTAAAATAAATGGCGCCTGCGGTTATGGAAAGACCGTACAAAATTATTACCTATTGTGATTAATTAAAGGATCAAAGTTCGTAATTTCCAGTTTGTACTTTTTTATAATGAAAGTGTAATATCCTTCGCCAAAGATTAAATTAAACGAACAAGAGTACATATATGGTTTATTAAATCGAAATAGAAGAATAGATGATGTTTTCTTTTTTTATATTATATTTGGAATAAAATAATTGATATCGGTGTGTTTTAATGTTATCGACATTAATATTCTAAAGGTGTACATTTATTGAAATTGAAAATCATGGTAACCAGGCTTAGAGTCAAAGTGATCTGATGACGTAAATTATGCGTCAGACTAATAATTGATGGGATCACGAATGTCTATGCATCTAACCGCAATAGGAATTTCGATTATTGAAAATTATCCTGTTCTTATGAAATTTTAAAATATATATTATATAACAACTAATACATACATTTTAATATATGAAAGTACATTTAAAGAGATCTACATTTAAGATATTCAAATAAAAGGAATTAATCATAAAATATCCTTTTAGAAGAAACAATTTTCAGCGTAAACAAAACATTATAATTATAAAGCTACAGCTTTTTGCATTATCTATAAGTATATCATAGTATGCTTCTGCTTATTTATTCGATCTACATACATAATTTTTCGGTTGTGTTAAATATACAATCATTTTTAATGTGAAACTTGGTTATGAATAATGATGAAAAATTTATAAACCATTCACTATAGGTCAAATTCATTTTAAATTATTTATTTTTTCTCTACAATTTTTGAGTAATTAAATATATGTATATATATATATATATACATATATATGTAATAAATATCCTATAAAATTGGTATTATTTAATCCTTGAATAAAGGAGTAGGTTGTGACGAATAACAACTTACAATTACATTTATTAACTAAATATTGCATTAATTAATTAAATTTCAAATTAACAAACATCATTGCAAATTAAGAGACAATACTAACCTGTTAGAATAGGTAAAACTCGTATTACACCCACGAGGCTAGAAAGCGAGTTTGTAACATTAGTATGGTTAAGAACATTTGCTTGAATTATTATTGTCAGGTCATGAAGCAGAGGCAAGATTATGGACGTTCTCCAAAACCGAAATTTCAGCCGTTCACCAGTTATCTTGCTATTTCCCTATAGTTGAACGCGTTCCGACCTCTAACTCTAGTCTCTTCCTCTCTCCAATTCTCATCGTCTTCTCGCTTGTTCCCTCTTCTTGCAATCCCCTTAGCCCCTTCTTCCTGCGTCAGTACCGGTAACCGGCCGCGGAAACTAACTTAGCCCGAGCCGTCATTTCCGGTTGGTAAGCATAACTGGTAATGCGAGCCGAACCTTGTTCAACTGTAATAACGCGAACTAATTGAGATAGATCCACGGATCTTGCGCTTCTAAAAGGCCCGAAAAAAACAACCTATTACGTTCCACTATAATAGTTCGCTCCCTCTATCTCTGTTGATTGATTGATTGATTGAGCGATTCGATTGACTTCGAGAAATTATCAGTCAGGATGATTTTAAAATTGACTTTATTTTATTTATTTTTTTTTTTTTTAAAAGCGAAGAACTTATCGAGATAAAGTATCTCCTCTGCATCGTATTTTACGTGTTTTATTAATCATAAGCTTATTAAAATATAATTTACAAGTAAATGATGATATCGAGAGAAGTATTTAAATTTATTTTTATTATTATATATCTCAAGTTCTCTTCCTTTTTTTTCTGTTTTCTATCTTTTTTTTTTTTTTTTTTTTTTTCAAGAAGAAATAGTTTTCATTTCATTTAAATACAATTATAATACAAGCGGTTTAGAAATTCGTAGGCTCCAATAAATACTTAGGTGCATTGGAATTAATATTCGATAATGGGCGACATCGGCGAAGCATAAATCTTCTATCGGAGAGCTATTATATCCGCTTAATCGGTGGTAATATCGTGAACTATATCAGTATAATCGCGTAACATTTCTGCTTGATTACGTTTATGACGAGGCACTTTTCGACAATGCGCATTGGCGAATGCAATCGATACGAGTATAAGCGGTTACGAGACTAAGTTCATGCTCTAAATTCATAATTATAAACCATACATAGATAGTAATCCAATCCGATTATAGCAGGACAATTGAACGAATAATTTTAAAATGATAATTGCATAATAAAATATTACAGAATTAAAAGTTATTTTACAATAATTGATGCAAAAGGTTTTAATAATAATAGAAAATAAATAATTGAATAAATAGTAGATTCTTTAAAATTGAAATCATCCTTCCACGATTACAAATTCATGATCATTTTATTTGTTTTCATGTTTCGTTATATAAAGCACGATCGTTATCTTTGAAAGGAGAAACACTCTCTTCAATGATATTTATGCTGGTCGCCGAACTCTACCAAAATTTATACATGTCCAGTTTGCATTATTGCACGGAAAGAAACAGAGAGAGAGAAAGAGAAAGAGAGAGAGAGAGAGAGAAAGAGAGAGAATGAGAGAGAGAGAATAAGAGAGAGAGAGAGAATGAGAGAGAGAGAGAGAGAGAATGAGAGAGAGAGAATAAGAGAGAGAGAGAAAGAGAGATAAAAAGAGGGAGGGTAAAAGAGAAAGGGAAGGAGGGGGGAAGCAGGAAGTACTATAAAGGCCGGGACGTTATTGACATTGTCAGTTGTAAAGTCGGATATATTGCGAGGTGACTGTTTATTCCTGTCTGAAATATACGTGCTACAGTCAGCGTGCTACTACGGTTAACGGGGTTAAAATGAATAATGCACCAGATTTTTCAGCAGTATCTCGAGCTATTATTATGATAAAGTATCGAAGCTTGGCCGGTGTGCCGGGTGGTAGAAAGGACATTGTAAAAAAGGAAAGAAGTCTCGTTGTTATAGAAGTGATCGGTGGTGAACATAGTTAAAACAATCGGATTCTTTTCTTATTCTTTCTTACTCTTGTATCATAATTCAAAAGGAATGGTAAAAATCTATTGAACTTTTATATTATAATGGTGAAGATTACGAGTAAAATTATAGGAAATAGGTATCGTAAGTAAAGAGGAAGTTCGCAAACACGGTAGCTCACGTACCAATTAAACGATCCTGGATATTCCAATTTGAACTTCGCCATATTACTTCAAGTCGAGAAAGCTCGCAGACGTTGTCCGGGAGGAATTACACGAACCCTTTGTAAGGAGCAACGCTTGCCGCGCGCGTCTTCTCGCGATTCAATTTAGCTTGGGAAAACGCCCAGAGAAATGGCATTGTTGAAAGAGGTGAAAATTTTTGGAAGGAAGGAAGGGAAGACTCTCGAGTTCGACCGACTTCTTCCTCCTCGTCTTTGATAAATTACACGGTTCTTTCATTTCTGTTTCTTCCCACAGCCAATTCATCCTTCTTCTATTTCTTCTTATTCTTTTTATTCTTCTTTTTTTTTTCTCATTTCGAATTAGATAGCGACTGGTTCCATCGTTCTCTGTGAAATCTTAAAAAATGAAAGAGGACTCGACATACTGCTACAAGTTCAAAATCTATAAACTGATCATAAAGAAGGTAACGATCGTAGTAAGAAGAGCCTGTATCTTGAGAACCAAGTCACCTTTAGAGTATAAACTGATACGAAAAGGATCTATCGTAGATCACTTTGAAGCGAAATAAGACGTCGCGAGGTTCGAATTTAACACGTTACAGACATATGACTAGCTATCTCGTGTCAATAATTGATGCAAAGGAACAGCCTGGTTTATTCGCATAGGCATAGTTATTGTTAGTAATAAAATGTCTTTTCGGTAATATGAAAATGGACCCATATCACGTTAGAAACTATCTTTTTAATATGCCGTCGATACATTTTCTTTTTGATCGAACGAATTCTTAAAAAATGTATAAAATGTCTCTCGTTCAAATCCAGAGCGGATCAAATATCGTCGGCGGAAAGTCTGATAGAATTTCGAATGACTAATGAACACACATTTATCGCGAACGCGATGTAAAGTTGACCTGATTTTCACGTAGCATACAAACCGTGTTAGTATTTTATGAAACTAAAAAAGAAAACAGGGGAAAAAGAGCAGAGAACGACATTGAATCACTTTCGCGTATAAATCCGAAGCGGACATGCAAACGTTCACGTTTGCGTACTTTTAAAATTCGCTAATGATTCGTTTAAATCGTATGTGTGTCCGCGCGCGCGCATGTATGTATGCTGACAACACGTAGGTGGGGTAATAATCGCCGTAATGACAAAACAAATACGGCGTGCACGTGTGCCGTGCTTTCTAGCTCTCTCTTGTCACGAAATGTAAGCGGCATGCGGCACGCGCGTTTGGCTCTTCCTTCCGACCGCGTATTTGCGCACCGGTTTCAGTTACAAATCCACTTCGCTAAGCACGCGTGACATACGCATATGACGCCCACGTCGTTTAACTATGAACGAAGAGATTTTTTTTTTCTTTTCTATCGTCTGCTTATCACTCGGCAAAACCTTGAATTTATTTCAATGTTTATCTTTTATTATCTGGTGATAGTCCAAGTTGTTTACCAGCGAACGATTCGTTTCATAATAGAAGAAAAATAGCGTAGGTTACGAAACAGTTGAGAAAGGATATACGATTTCTCTTTGAAGAACCACATTCAAAGATCATTAATCATACGTAATAAGAAATAAGCTTTGTTATCGATAGATCTTAAATAAATAAAAGCGTGCTTTTATTTATCCAAGTTTCAAAGGATCAAGTAGACATAGAGTAAACTGGATATCAAATATTTGTCACGAATCAAAATATTTTTTCATGGTAAATATTTGGAAAAGCAAACGTCGAGAATTACAATACACTATCAAGTGATTGTAAAATTTCATTACATTCTTCGGCATAACGAAGATATCACTGAACATTGGATCGTACGTATTCATTTTCGATTTGCATAACTTCTAAATTTTTCCTCGTCTATTCGTTATAACTGACGTATGAATTGAATATTTATGTATGTATATTATTATTATTACGATATAATCGGGACGGACGATAGGAAATATCTATTTCATTCTCGTTTTCTCGCCGTGAAATCCAAGCGGACAAATAATATTAAAATGGCATATTGCGTCGCTATTTCAACTAATTGAATCATTAACTTCCCGCATTATTAATTAAAACTTTTCACGTGACAACGTTCCCATGGGTTACTCATAGAACTAAATTATAAACTTGATTCAAGGTGAACGTAAGATCGTATTGAGCTTTCTTACAAGTCACCTTAACGTACAATTATGCCCTCACTGATGGAGGTCATTTAATAAGATGTAAATTAAAATTAATGTAGAACGAAGAAATATTCTTAAACGAAGAAGTACGGTTATCTATATACAGTAGATGTTATCAACGATATTCAACCCAAGAAAATTATCATAGACGCGAAAGTAATCCAAAATTGATGGGAACGTAAAAATAATTTTCAACAAGAACAACGCTTTAACAGTGCACCGTGTTGAATTTTACTCTTCATGGTTGTTAAGAGAAAGGGAGATAGAGAGAGAAAGAGAGAGAGAGAGAGAGAATAGAAATACACTGCGGTGTACCACCTTGGCCAATAATTTCGGCTCTTACTGCAACATACCCGAGTATGTAGGTATCATAGATAGCAGCATAGTACACCATTGACCTCATAAGAGAACACCTTATAGCTTCGTTTATTCCATTCATTTCTCTCTCTCTCTCTCTCTCTCTCTCTCTCTCTCTCTCTCTCTCTCTCTTGCTTACTACTTTATTTTCTTCTCTTTTTTCCATTACATTTTTTCCCCTTTCAGTTGCTGTAGTTTTCTTTGTTTGCTCGATTACCCTTTCCCACGTTTTCCCTTCTATCGAACATACTATTCTTTTGATACCTATATCGGATAGGTGCTGTTATTTTTCGTGCAATTGCATTAACAGCTCTTGGTGCAGCTCGTCAGCTGCATGATATCGTGCGAGAAAAAGGATTTTTTCTCTTTATGATTAGTTCGATCCTTTCTCTTTCTCTCTCTCTTTTTCTCTTTTTCTTTTTCTCTCTTTATTTTTAATCTACACGATTTTTACCATCCATTCTCTATATTATTCCAATAGCTAGACTTTATGTCCTATTCACCGATATAAAAATATTAAGTATACAAAAGTGTTGCAACCGCAAAGCTCCTAGATATATAATCTAACACGTAAGGTGGTTGATTTTATCATGCCTTCATTTTTCTTTTTTTTTCTATTGTTTCCACGAGAAAGATCATGTGTACTTTGGCAAAACTAATACGTGGTCCAAGAAAATTAGCTTTCATAGACGAGTATCACGCTGGAAATAAGAAAACGAGGTGAATCGACGAGAGGGAACGACAACCTTCCTAGACGATCGTCGACATATGGATGATACGTGACTCACTTGAGGTTACATATTCGCAACTTTCATATAGGGTGGATATCGATGAATATACACGGTGTCTCGATGTTGAACTTTCTCGACAAAGTTTTAAAAAGTTTATATCCTAGTATATCTTGATGAACTTAGTTGGAAAGTTCTCACAAAATATCCAATAATTAACGTTAAGTAACATATTAACGGATCATAAGAAGCATAATAATGATTTTGAAAAATTTAATCGAACTTGACGTATATATTGAAATAAGATCGATATGTAATTTTAAAAAATAATTGCAGCTTTCACCAAGAGATCCATGAAATAAGAGTCTTATCTGAGTCTATATACTCGTTTAACTTTTGAAGATAATACTTTGAAAGAACATGAGTATTATCGAGACACCTTGTATGGATAGCATAAATGCATCGGGGTGGGTTTACTCACGTCTATCGAAATTTCCTTGCCAGCGGGTCGCTGTCTCCTCACCGTTGGTGCTGCCACGAATCGATAGTCGGTGCATCAATGTGTCGCTCTTGATACCAGCCGTCCAAGGTTCCAAACCTTCGTCGTAAATGTTGTCGATGTCTTTACGTGGGCGGGTAGAAGCATCACTGGAACAGGGAAAATAGATCGTTACAGAACCGCGTATCCGACGGCTTTATGGGCCAATAAACGTCCTGGGATCCAACCTCTCTTCCTTCGTCTAAAGAAGCTTATTAAAACCCATACCAGTCTCCTCATCTATCTACCTTTCTCTCTCTATTTCTCTCCCTCTGTCCCTCTCTCTCTCTCTTTCTCTCTATTTCTCTCCACCTTTCTCTTCCTCACGTTTTCCCTTACATCGATACCTCAACGTACGTTTTCCCTTATATCGATTCGGTATGATAATGTTTCTGATAAATTCGGTGATCAATATTGAATTATTAAATTACACTTGACTCGAATGACTTAAGTTTTATAAAACATGTTTAAATGTAGCAAAAATTTCGAAAGAATTGATTAATGATAGGAAAAAATATATCATCCAATCAATTCCTACTACTTTATTTTTTTATTCACAATTTTCAATGAACTATTTATTACGATGATAGAGTTGTCTAAAAAAACATAGGTATTAAATAAAGTCGTAAATATATCAACTTGATCTAACGTCTAATACCATTGGAAATAATGAATTCGTTTGTAACTTCTCTTAAATGAGAGAAAGAGTAATGATATCGCGTAGTCGTTCGTTAGAAGAAGAATCAGAAAACAGGTTTGGTTAGATGAGGTTTCGGGCTGCTGAACACGAACGGATTCGAATTTCGCGTTTCGTGATGTTGAAGTGCGCATAGCACGTGCGACGTACGTTTAGCGAAGGATGAACGGAAAGGGTGGCGGTTCTCTCGTTTTGCTACTATTTCAATTTGTTCACGAATCGTGGCGCGTCGAATGAAAAAAAAAAAGAAAAAAAAAAAAGAAAAAAGGAGACGAGAGAAAGGTGTGACGCGTTATAAAGTCGAAATGTTCGAAATTCTAACGAAACGCTATGTACTTTTTAATTGATTTGTATTCAACTTTTAGTAATAAAATGCTATTTTTCTTTTTTTATTGCTTAAAGAAAAAGAAACGTAAAAATATTGATAATTCTACAGGAAATTTCTTTGCCAAGAGATATCCATAAACTGGAATGATAATAAACTTTGTAATAAACAGAATTTAATATATACAATTTTTATGATTACACATACGAAGTTTCATTTTCATATCATTAATTTATTTTATTATCTGACAAAATTATATAACTTTTATGTTGCGAGCTTTGTGAGAAATTCTCGAACAAGTTTGAAGTATGTGAGTTTTATTTTTAATTACATTCTTGCTGGTAAGAGAACGAGGAAAATTGATAATTTTTAACTTTTTTCGTCTTTCTTTCGTCTAAAGAAACTTTTCTTCTTTTCTTTCCACAAAGCACGACGTTTATCACACCAAAGAAAGATCGTGCGAACCATGGATGGAATGAAATTTGAATATTTACCAGTACGGTTTCCATTCCTTTTCTTTACATTTCTCCCTTTACTCGTAAATCAAATTCTTTGCGCCTTTCTGAATATTATTTAGCAGATATCTACATCGTTAAAGTAGGTATGCATTGCTCTATATTTTTTTTTTATCTTTTTTCAACGTGTCAACGATAAAACGAAATCGCTTAGCTATGAACGCCGTGAAAGAATCATTCTACTTCGTCGATCTTCAGAGAACTACTTTCTTACGATTTACAACCTTCGTACAAACAGACAGGATCGACAATGCTGCATTCAGGGTTAGAATAGCCCTTCTACAAGGATAGTATATCGTATCACAACGCTTCGGTTCATACGACAAGGCAATACAGATCCAACACCCCTTCAACAGCAACCGACATTCCTCGACGCACGGTATCCCTCCGTCTAGCATCGACCAGACGTCTTGCTCTTTCCGTCATTGTCTTGGCACCCCTTGCCGTTGGCAAAGCGTGCTTTTCGACCCGAGAAAGATCGCGCTACTCCGATTACAATAGGCCTGTTTCCTCGGCCATCGTGCCAACCCTGACGACGACGACAACGACAACGACAACGACAACGACAACGACAACGACAACGACGACGACAACGACAACGACGACGACGATGATAACGGCACATTACTCTCTAAGGAATAACCCTTCTATCCGAGTATGGTCCAACTCACACGTCACTCTCTTTCTCTTTTATATTTCGAAGGATATACTTTGATATATAGATATATAGATGTACATAGGTATGTACTTATCTATATGGAAAGAAAAAGGGTGAAGACGAGGGCAATTCCAAGCTGTTCGAAAACTTCGAATATGTTCTCCCATTGACCACCCTTCTTTCTTCTTTCCTTCTTTCCTTACTTCCTTCCTTCCTTCCTTTCTTCCTTCCTTCCTTCCTTCCTTCATTCCTTCTTTCTTTCCTTCCGCATTGCTTTTCCTTAAGCGACCGCCAACTATTTTGCTCTCGTTCATCCTTGACACGAGCCTTTCTCACGTGGTCCTTTTTAACCATTTAAAAGCACTCTTGAATCCACCCTATCCCACGAGAATACTTTCCAGATGGTTCCTCACTACACAGGGTTCGTCGGTCGCCTTTTTATTACTTCGGATAGTTAGGATTTCGGCTATGTACCTTCTTTAAAGGAAAACCTCGAACTGAGTAATAGTTTGGATATGATCATAAAAGGAAACGAAAATGGACTTCAGAATGAAGGATATAAGCTTTTATCAATCGTCTTTCGTAATTTAAGTTTATAACTTTTCCAATACTTAAACACATATGAGATTTGAACTTGGACATACTTATATAAAATGTTTCTATTGCAAATGTAATTGTAATTCCTGTGTTATCTTCTTTATACAATTATTCAGTATAGTCATTGAGATACAATAAGGAGGAAAAATGGATCTTACAAGAAAAGTAAAAGAAGAAGGAAAGAAGATTGGCGAGATTTTACGAGAGGATTCTACTCGTTGAAAGCCCAGAAAGAGATATACTCTAGAATTATGGTCGACGATTCAGCAAGATATAGCTGCTTTTTCAAGAAAAGCCAGCCAGTAGACATGCTCGGAGAGGATGGAATCCCCGACGACGTTTTCGTCGTGCATCTCGTCCTCTCTTGAGATAGGAAAATAAGGCAAGACGAATTATGGCTCTTCGTTGACGGAAGAAACGCGTTTGTTCTGACATTACTACCATCGAGAATGCGATTAAACAATTAATTTTCAGAAGATAAAACCAGAAGACGTTTAGTACTGTTTTTGAAATTTCTAGAAGGACGTTACTCATTTTACTTTTATCTTTCGTATTTCGCAGCAATAAAATGAATATCTTTTCTATTCTGTAATATTGGTCACAAAGACATTGCGAATTCATTTTCAATATCCTTTTAAATACGATTTAGATATTGATATTTGTGTTAAACCAGATGAAATTAATTGAAACGATATTCTAAGTTATAAATACTATTATAGTCTTTCACGATCATTCAAATGTCTACATGCATTTCCTTTTTATTCCATTGTAGTCAAGAGATAAACCTAAATTTGATCGAAATGATATTTAAAATATTGATTTAAATATATCCATGAAAATTAATAGAGTAATTATTAATAGAAAAAATCAATCGTAATAATTACATACTGTCGTAGAAATTTGTAACTTGTTCGAAAGTTTATAAATAATAAAATTAGCGAAAATTTATTTCACCACAAAAATTTCGAATACTTTTGCGTTATTGAGTATGTCGAGACATACTGTTAGATATCGTTATCGTACATATCTCAGAAGATTCGTGCGAGCTACGATAGAAAATATCGATTCCGTCAGATCGTAGTATTGGCAAGGAGAACGAAAAAAATGGAATCAAATTTTCTATGATCCTCCATTTTTCTTATCCATTTCATTGTAATATCCACATAGTATGAAATATTTTCTCTACTCTTTCATTCTGATCGAACGGTTTCATTAAATAATATTAATTTCTTTTCGTCGTAGATATATATATATATATATATATATATATATATATATATATTTACTTACAAAGTCTAACTTGAATTTATTATTAATTAAAAATTCAACGATTTCACCTTCTCAATTTCACTATATTTTTTTTTTAAGAGGCACAACCACAACGATAATGTATCAATCACTGAAGCGGATAAAACGAAATACACGACACGGTAGAGTTTAAACCGCCTGTAAGTGAATAACGAGTGTTATCGGTCGATACGTTATCATAATACGGCATTACTCACGTTACCGAGTTAAAAAAGAAAATCGCGGAACAATCTTTCGCATTACTCAACAGAGACCGACAAGTTATTATGAATGAGTGACGGATAGGTAATTTTAAATTCTAAAGGTATTTGAATTTTCACTATTTTTATATTTCTAAGAAAAAAAAAAAAAAAAGAGGAAAACAGAAAGAAAGAAAAGAAATGTTTCGAGATAGTGGAGAGACTAAATAAGTGTGAAAAAAATAAAAAATAAAAGAAAAAAGAACACAAACGATTGCACATAAAAGTTGGCTCGAAACGGCTCTCTGAGTACGATCAGGATGTAACAGATAAGCCTATAAAATTGTTGAGCGACAAGGAACAAGGGCAGTGATGCTGCCCGACCATGAATCACGGCTCACCCGAGGAAACTTTTTCCAACTCTTGTCTCTACATGCCACCGAGCGAGACGCGAACGTGTAGATAGATGTATAGATAGATAGAACATGCTAGCTCTCGTCTATATTCGATAGCTGGAAACATGTTCTTTCATGCGTATAAAACATCCATTCTCACGTGTACGTGTCTCTTATTTTTGATTTTATATCTTTCTTTTACGAAGGTATACCGTTCTTATTCATCGATTAAATATTTTTTTTTTTTTTTACGATAACGGAATAAAAATTACCAAACGGAGAAAAAATGAAAACAAAAGATTTATTCAAAGAAAGGTTTTTCAAGTTTTTGTTCAAAGTAACGAATCAATGCGTTTGAAAAAGAGAGAGAGAGAGAGAGAGAGAAAAAAAACGAGGTGCAAAGAGGTAGGATGACTCCCAAAGGAAAAGGTGAATGTTCTCTTCTCGAAATGAAATTCTGACCGGGACTCCTGCTAGGTCATAAATCGACATAGACCAACGAGGATGGAGTTGAGTGAGTACGTCAAAGTAAATGAAACAAGCGTTTGCACGCGAGCAAAAGGATCGAACCATTATTGACTGATTTCCGTTCCTTTGAGTATGCCTATTCGACTGATAAAAATGTAATAGTATATTTATAGTTACATATAGTTATATGCATGTATTAATAATTAATGTAAATAGGAGACGGTTCAAGACCATTTTAATATTAATTAAATTAATGTTTGTAATGTTTGTAAATTATCAATAAAATGAATTCAATTTCAACGAGGTATTAGAATATTATTCAATAAATTGAAAATAAAACTATGAGAATTGTATGATTAATAAAACAGATAATTGAATTTTGTAAATATTCTTTTTTTCATTATTGCGTTATTTTAATATGATTTATTTGTTAATTAGGTAATTTTTGCTACTATTGGATAATATTTTATTTAAAAGAGAAACAAGAATAATAATAGGTATTTTAATCTTGATTAAAATGATACCTCTAAAATAGAGGAGAATACCGAGTCTTACCGAGTAATATTCTTTGTCACTTTTCACGACAACCCGATAGATCTTCAAACAATAGAATAGACGAAAAGTATTCCGTGTACTTTCATGAACGAAAGAGAACTGCTTATTCTAAAGACAACGCCCAGCCGTTGGCTTATATCCATTCTACTCGATGTAGCTGTGCATAGAAAACTGATCAAACTGTATTCTTTTCCAGTCGTTATTCAATTTCGAAATAAAATATTGCCAGTCAGATGGATGTAGAAATATTACCAATTACATTTATATAGAAGAATAAAAACAATTTTTAATAATTTTTTCTATAGCTTCCTTTCATAAAAGCTTTTTAAAGAAGGTATTCATGTTACATACAAATATCTCATTAGTTTATTATTGTTCATTAAAATTCACGATATAAAATTACTTTCATTAAACTTTTTTAATAAATTCGTATTTAGTTGAATATCTTTGTGTACTTAAGTATCCATCATTTTATTATTTTAATCTTATTAATATAATTTTATATTTCGATTAATCAGTAGTTATTGAAAATGGTCGATGGAATTCAAAAATATTCAGTATTTGCAGTCAATGTACTGTTACATATATGTATATAGACATTGTCGATATTGTCCCTCCCACGATAATAAGTAACAAATGCCACTGAGAATCTAACACTAGTGCTTTGCCATGTACCTATGTACACCACACACATACACGCCCGTGCGCACGCACGCACGCACGTACGCACGCACACATATATACACGTCTACATAGTGCCGAGCTAATCGCGATTTCGACGATTATTCTACTGCGAAATGATACTGTTGTTTTAGCATAATTAATGAGAGTCGCCAAATTAAAGCCATTCTACCGTGAGCCATATTCTCTTTTGCGATAGTACATGCACGGTAGTTGATACAAATTCTTTCGATTCTCTTCGATAAATTTATGATATCCCTTGTCACTTTAACAATAATAAACTGCTTTTTATAACACACATTGGTTTATATACATCAGACTTTTGCGTTAATGAACACTGATATGAATTATTGATTCAAATGGTGAGAAATTAATACTGTAGACGAATATAAAATTTTATTCGATTTTATGCAAAATAAATTCAATATAGAAAGCCTTATATAGATTTTCATTTTTCATATTTCTACTATGCAAAACTTTCGATATAAAAGAATATGTTTTATCAAGTAAGAACTGTAAATGTACGCTTGAAAACATATCGAGGTAATGTTCCTAAATTTAATGGCTTGTCGTACGGACCTCTGCACTGCTGGACCGGCAGTGTCTGATATTGGCGAGGGATGAATTAATCAACACAGAAGAGCCACGTATGCACGCATCTATTCTCTCCCGTTTGTTACTCTCTCTCTCTCTCTCTCTCTCTCTCTCTCTCCCTCTCTCTCTTTCTTTCTGCATCATCGTGAATATTCTGGAAGAATATCATCCGTGCATTCTCCAATATGGGACAATAGCCTTACCTGTTAGAAAGGTTAAGCGATAAATGGCAGCATGAAAAATATCAATTGCGGTGATAAAATCATTTCATTTGTGATACTTTATCGTATAATATATAATTATTTTTTAATGTAGTAGTAATTATGCTTCATTAATTATTCAAGAGTTTCGACTAACATTGTTACTTTAGATCAAACTGATTTGACTTAATAAAAAATACGCTTATTAAATTAGAATTATTCAAATTATTTGGAAAAAATTCTCAAAGTATTTTACAAGAAAATATTCATTCATTCGATGATCTGATAATTATATCGGTCACGTGAGTTTCTTCGTTTCGTGATCAATTCGAAAGCAATGATTTTGTCGAAACAAACTTACTATCGACGCGTTTCCGTTCGATTAACAAACTACCATACTCGATAGTGTTATCACTTTACCATGCTGTTTCGAACTTCTCAACCTGGCTATTCCATTTCGCTCGGATTTGCTACCGGATATAACAAAATATTTGAATATCTTCTTCTCTGTAGATAAATGATGTTAAAAAAACAGTAGCTGAATATATATGAAACTTTTAGATTACATACGATACGTTAAATAAATGTTTAATATTATCCTTGAACTACAGAATTTTAATATTTATGAAAATCAAAAATATTTTTTAAAACTTATTGATATTGACAGAAATAAAGGACGAAGAGAAATTATGTAATGACTAAGCGAAAAAGGAGAGAGAGAGAGAGGGAGAGAGAGAGAGAGAAGTGAGATGAAAGAGAGAACAGAGGAGGTATTGTTCTCATAGTTGAGCAATTACACGTAATGCAAGTAGTCGCGTGGAACAAATCTATTGTTTAAAATACGTATCATCGCACGATTTAATATGTTCCTATAGCATATTGCTATAATGGAAATTATTATATATATTGTATAAAATACATGATATATTAACGAATGAAAATGATCGAAAGTCGTGTAAATTACTGTGCTTTTGGAAAAACTGGATACACTGTTCTAATATTTACTTATATGTTCAGTTTTATAAATATGTTAATTAATTTTGGATATTCCAACGTAAACGTATATATATATATATATATATATATATATATATATATATATATATATGAATGGGAGGAGAAGATGAAAATTTTTAATAGCTAGTCGTAGGATAGAATAATAATTTCGACACACAATATGAGCCAGGACCGAAGCGGCTACAAAACCGAAGTTCTTCGTTTCCATTAAACCGCTTTTGTACTAGCAGCTTAACGCGAAGTCGCCGTAATTAAAGCAAGAATTGAACGTACCGCGTTTGCGGCAGGAAGGAAGATTCGTGCCAGATTTTCAAACGTCGAGAAAACCGTACTGTTTCCAACTTGTTCGCCATTCTATCTCAAAACCGAAAATAATGATTGAGTTCTTTTCCTGGATTACGATGAAACGAGTTGTTCATTTATTTCATGTCCCGCAATGTAATCATAAAAAAGATTTTACATTTCTCGATTGTACGATCAGAATGTATCGTTAGATTTTTTTCAACGTTAATAATTTTCTCTTTGCTTTGAATTAATTTTTTTTTTTTTTTTTTAATGATCCTTCGACGATATCATCACATGTAATTTTTACGTTATATTAAAAACAATTATGCGGTATTATTGCCAAGAGAAAAAAATATTTATGTACGAATATGCATAGCGTAGATCCATGTTCTTTCCTTTTTTCTTTCATTCGATATCCTTTAACTTTTTTGTTTTTTTCTCCTTTCTGAAAAATATTACTTCTTAATAGTCATGTGTAGATCTTTTCAACAAAAATTTTATATAATATCACTAAGTCGTTCTATCAAAGAAGGGTATAAAATTTACAGAAGAAATAAAGTTAAAAGCTAAAAAAGTATGAATAAATATATCAATATAAATCGATATTTGTCGAAGATGTTTAACTAACAAAATCCGACGAAATTTCTCTGGCTTCAGTTTCTTTTTTTTTTTTTTTTTTTTTTTTTTTTTTTAAGAAATCGATATCCAAACGGCAAGAAACAAACTTTATGTTATATTTTTATCTCAGCATTAACCATAAACACGTAATATGCAGATCTTACTGATACCAGCACCCAAATCAATATTATCACAAAAAATTCAACGGTATAAATGATCGTGTACTAGCAAAAAGATTAAAAATTTCTATACGCAGTTGCTTTACAATTTTCTATAAACATTCCTTGTGTTTTTCTCTCTGTATGTGTACGATTATGGACATAAAAATAATATGGGGTTTTATAAAGCTTATGAAGACTCGATTCCCCTATGTTTTCCTTATCTGTTATTCTTACTCTTGTTCATTGTAAAACGAATTACAGGAGTAATATCTACTCTGTCGAAGATTACATTCTCCAAACATGTATACGTAAATATGTACAAATGCAAATAATAGAACTTTGATATAAACCTTTCATAACGTAATAAAAATAACAAAAAAATGCAAAATACATTACACGGCATTTATCGTAATTCATTTTTCTATATTCATCCATCGAGATCATCAATTAGTAACGTGTTTTTTTTCTTCTTTTAATCTCACTCAATTTAATCTTCTCTTTTCCTTAAGGCAAATTTTTTCCTTGAAAATTAAAACCTTCTATTTTCTAAAGATTAATGAAAAATTTACGAGACATCGAACTTCCAAAAACTTTGTCCGGTATAAAGCCACAGAAGAAAAGGCGCAGAAGAAAAAGGAAAAAGAGAGAAAGAGAAAGAGAGAGAGAGAGAGAGAGAGAGAGAGAGAGAGAGAGAGAGAGAGAGAGAGAGAGAAGAGAAAACAAAGAGAGAGAGAGAGAGAGAAGGAGAGAGAGAGAAAGGAGCAAAAGAAAGTTGAAAAAGTGAAGGGATAAAAACAAGTGTTAAGGCAGTAAAATTTTCTTTCGGTATTTTTAAAGAAATTTTTTACGATAATGCACTCGCTTCGGAGAATTATATCATCAGTGTACTCGATCATCGTTCTCGAATTGTTGAAATTGTATAATAGAGAAAAAATAATGAAAAAAGAAACTGATACATCTCGATATTTCTTGAGTCTAAAGGAGATATTGATTCACGTAGTAGATTAATAAGAATGAATAGAATCTTCGTACAAGACACGTATGTAAATCTATGAAAAGTTACGCGATAAATGGGAAAACTTTCGCGCTTAATAAAAGACATAACTTTAATCTTAAAATATATTTTATGCGATCAAGAACCCTTCGTTGTTCGTTCGAGAGATCGTATTGAATTTCGATTTTATTGTTTCGAACTAAAAGATTTGAATTTCATTCGTATACAATATTGAGAAGAAATTGAGAACCATCGGGGAGATAGAAGGAAATCGTTGTCTACGAATGAATCAGAATTTAATAAAGTTTCTCCCGAATGGAATCCGATATGTCAGCCAGCGGAAAAGCAAAGTTGTAAATCCCGCGATGCACTTGGGGGTATCGTGAAACGCGCCGCTATATTTCCGCCGAGATGGCCCATGTCCAATTCGTCGAATCGAAGGAAAATTTATGGGGACACTAAAGCGTAATCTAAGAAAATCTAAACTAAACGAAGAGCTTCTCGATAAGGGAAACGAGATGCAGTAATGGTTCCCATAAAATGAAATGACGAGCGATAGGTCCTTTTTTCGTTTATCCTCGAAGAAAAATACGATTTGGTTAATTTAAAGTAAAAATGTTTCGAAGGATTTGTAACCAGAGGAGTTGAGAAATGAAAGAGGCGTCGCTTAGAGATCGTTTAACGTTGCATTAAAGACGAGCTTTCATTTGGAAACACACGTAATATTCGAGATAAAGTCAAACGAAAACAATCGTATTCATTGAGTCACTCTAAGAGCATTAATGTGTTCCTCTTTGCGTCTCTCTCTCATTCTTCTCATTTTCTCTCTCTTTCTCTCTCTCTCTTTCTTTCTCTATCTTTGTTTCTAACACGTATAACTTTCAAGAAGCTTCTCTTAACACTAAATGTATGTTAAAGAAGTTCTCGCCTCCGCATCCACTTTTAGACAAAGACGGTTTCTCCGTAATCGAGTCCACTCTCTTCTCGTTTGATATGTCTTATCGTAATCGAGTGCGCAATTACAGGACAAAAGGACTGAAAGCAACGACGTCGTCGTCGTCCTCCTTCTTCTCCAGCTCGTCGATCCTGCTTTTCTCGCAGGAGATTCTCGCTTAAGGTTAACCGAGGCAAATACAAGTATTGTTTCAATGCTTCCACCGAGGTTCTCATTGTTTTCCGTAGGATGAATATGTCCTATGTTGGGAATTTGGTGTATCCTTTCAACTTAACCATCGAGGGCGGAAAACGTTTCTCTTGGTGGACATCCACTGTATTCTACTGTATTGGGATGGCTTGAGACTTGGAATCGCGAGACTCGACAAAGGGACCACCTTCATTTTCCCTTTCTATCTTTCTCGTCTCTCTCTCTCTCTCTCTCTTTCTCTCTCTTTCCCTGTTAGGGTAGCTGCTTTCTCCGCAATACGACGTCTAATACATGTTCTCTATCTCGGCTGGAGAATCTCGCATATAGGTCAACACCCTTGAGAGAGTGGTGGAATACCACCGAAGCGTACGTTAGTACTGAATTATTGAATCACTATAGTTCACGATATCGCCGTGGCACATTAACGAGCTACTACGTCGACCATTACGTCTCTCCAGTCCAGCTTCTAGATTCCGCTTTGTAGTATAAGAGAGACCGATCGCTTCGAAGCAACTAACGAACATTTGGCTGAGTTCGATAGCGCTCTCGTAAAACGATTCAATTCGAGGCGTTAGACGAGCTTTGATTGGGAGAATGAAAGAGAAAGAGAGAGAGAAAGAGAGAGAGAAAGAGAGAGAGAAAGAGAGAGAGAGAGATCATGAGATTCAACACTCTTCAAATGAGAGCACTACCGCCACTGGGGAATTCTTCGTTCATTCATCTAGTTAAACGTACGATTAATGCTTCGTTAATGAGTTTGTATAACTTCCCGGTATTCTAGAAATCTAATTAACTTTTCCCGGATATTCGCGTTTTCCATTTTTTTCATCCTTTCAAATGAATCCTACAAAAAGAGCTTAACGTTTTCTTTAGCTTACTGAAGTATGATGAAGTACTTTAAACCTGATGTTTGGTTTAGTTATATCCAAAATTCATCGCACTAAAATCATTATTAAAGTATTCGAAGAAATGTCAGTTTGTTTAAACTTAAAATATTAATCGAAGCGTTATTATTTCTCATATTTAAAAGTTCAACAGGTATACGAAATGATAAAAACCAAATGTCTTTCCATTTCCTCGAATAATAACGATCAATTTAGAGAGTAGTAATAAAAATCAATCGGACGAATCAAGTTATCAATTTGCAATGACATCAACGCGAGCAATATTTCTAGTTGGTCGAGATAAAAGATACGCGTCGTTTCGTTCCCAAGACAGCCATCGAGATATCGCGTGACTCGTTTCGATGTCAAGATCACGATTTCATAGCGTATGCCAGTTAATATAATGAGAATGTTCTTGCGATGTCTAAAGTTACGATGTAAAACGAGAGATATAGGAAAAATATTCGAGATTTTTTCAATCTGTATTTACGCGAGAGAAAATATAACGAAGCCGAACGATAGGAAGAAAAAAAGTTGCAAACAATTATAAACGGAGAGATTTATCGAAATTATAATGTGCTCAATATAGTGATTAAAATTATCGTAACGAAAAAACAAAGCGAAATCGGATTATTTCGATTGCGAAACGCATGATTCACGCTTAACGATCGTCACTTCCGCACTGAATCATCATTACGATCAAAAAACTATGGGTGCGAGGGAGTGAGGGAGAGGGAGAGGGAGAGGGAGAGAGAGAGAGAGAGGGAGAGAGAGAGAGACTGCCGATTATCGTTCGATTGGAAAAAGTCCGAAATAGTCGAACCGGATCGTCGATAGGGCTAACGATTAAAGGAAATTCAAGCTCCCCTATCCCCACAGTTAACTTCCTTTGTTTCCCCCTCTTGAAATAGTCGATCAATTACTTTGATTTATTTATGTGCCTATTTCCTAGATATCGTGTGAAATTTATGGGTGAAAAATAACGAGCAAGAGAATCATGATATAACGATAATTCATAATAATAAAATAATTTAGATCTATCGTTATATTGTCATACTACAAAAGAAATACACGTTCTCATATCAATTACATGTTTGTTATTGATCTACATGCATGTTTACACATATGTAAATACATATATAGGTATTTCCTTTTCTCTAAAATAAAATGTAGTACACGTTTCATTCAAAAATTATAAGTGAATGATTTGCATTACAGCCGTTAATGTTTACTTTTCCTACACTATGAATGTTTCACGCTAATGTACCAACGAAATTAAAATTCGAACGAGTAGAGAATAATTAAATTTCCCAAGTTACTTTAATTTATTCACAAAATGGTAAAAACGAATTATCCAAATATAGGAACGATGATGGGAACGATAGCACGCCCTCTTCTTTTTGTGTTATTAACAAAATAGACCAATCAAGAAAGACATTAATCAACCAATATTTTCTTATGAATATTTCAAGTATTTAAATAATTTTCAATATTTGAATTTACATAGCGCAGATTTTGAAAACGATGAAGCTAAAGAAACATTATTAAAGTAACAAAAACACCACTTTTATTTTTATTAATACAGTAATAAAAAGATCAAATTAATTTTTGCTTATTCTTTATTCTTTAAGAGGAGATTTAACGAAGGTTAAAATTAATTTTATTAGTTTCTTAGTTGGCAATATTATTATAAAATTATTACGAAGATATATATATATATATATATATATATATATATACATTTATATACAAACACATATATGCATTTTGTGACATAAACATCGAATAGAATGTTTTTAATTAGGTTTTATGTGAATGCTATAAGAAGAGATTTTCTTAATAATTTATTTTTGATCATTCAATGACGACAGCATTATTATTTTTATAGTACATTCCACGGTTTATTTTTAGGTATACGAAATTATGAAATCAATGAAATATCGAAACGTCAACAATAAAACGGAATAGTAAATACGCAAACAATTAATATAGAGATTTGATAGGATAAGAGAAAGATTAGTTTGGTTTATTACTCGCTTATACTCGTTTGGTTAATTCGTATAGCATTTTGAACATTGAGACTGATTAAAATATATAATCAATGACAATATGAAACCGCAGTAAGATTAATTGTAGTTATTATTAATAATCACACGTAGCGTCAATAAAATTAATTAATTCTTATTAATTATGAATTAAAATTTAATAAGATAAGATTCATATTTCGTTAATAGGACAACATATCATAGGATGAACACAATGTTAAAAAAAAGAGAGAGAGAGAGAGAGAGAGAGAAGAGAGAGAAAAGAAAGAAAAAAAAAGGAACGAATTTTTATTTAATATGTACATATATACGCGAATAATTGTCAGCTCGAACTTCAGTAAATGTCCTAATTAAAAATTTGTTCAAGATCTTAAGAAATTTTGAAGAGGGTTATACTAGTTGTAAGATAAAACGCGTTAAGCTGGTACGAGCGATCATATAGACGTTACTTACGGAATTGAACGAGAGAGGAAGAGAAAGAGAAAGAGAAAGAGAGAAAAAAAGAGAGAGAGAAAAAATGAGGAAAAGAAAGAAGAACGGACAGGATAAAAACGGTTGGTTTAGGATATTTCCAGAAGGAAGAAAAAAAACGGGTCGAACGGGAGAAGAAAATCCGGCCTCTGGTTTTTGCATTGGTTGGACATTTGTTGTTCAAAGCGATAGCAGTATACACTGCTAAAAGGGAAACGCATTCTCTCTCGACAATATTGTCTTCGTGTAATTAAACGCAACTTCGTTTCAGCTTACGACGAAAGTGCCGGCTTGCACGGAAGGTGCAACGGAAGAAGAAGAGGGTGTACGGAAAAGGCTTTCAGACTATTCTCCTCTACACCGAGGTATAACTTCTTCGCCTCTGGCGTATTCTCTATTGATTCACGCTGGGGCTAGTTGGAACACGTCCGAAAGTAACGGAGAAGGGCAAGACCGAACGAGCAATAGAAAGGAAGAATTATATGAAGAGGGTGAGGAATAAGTAGACTTTTATTTACGGATGCTTACTTTAGTAATTAATTCACCAATTGGATGAGCACGCTTTTATTCGTTGTACGTTCCACTTTTAAGAATACTTCATTTTTGTTTTTACATCAAAGAGAGAAATAAAGACGAAGATAGAGAAAGAGTAAAAAGGTGAGAGAGATGGGGGGGGGGGGGAGGAGCGGGAGGTGTGGGAAAAGGAGAGAATTTAAACACATTCGGTTACCTTGCTAAGCGATGCATCGGCCATGTAAACTTCGAGACAGTTTCTCTCGGATTTAGATGAAGGAAATTGCACTTTTTTTGTTTGGTCAACTACTATTCTCAACTAAACGACTACTACTGTATGACGTTTAATATTAACTCCTCGGAGTTTACTGTCTCACGAAGTTAAATGTACGTGTTAGGAGATATCAGCCTTGAGCATATAGACGCTGTTGCGTCCTGTCTACATTTTTGGTAAATAAGAGGAGAAAACTTTTCGAAAGATCTACAAACGTATACTAAAATTGCTTGATCTCTCGACACCTCGTTAAAAGTCCTAGAACAGAAAATGAATGAGCCTGTGCTATAACGTTGATATATTAATGTTTGACAAGTTTTTGAGAAAATTATGACTATCATTCATACTATGGTTCCCTTTAACATTTTAACATGTATAACTTTCCCAAAAACGTCATATTTTACGAAGATAGTTTGGCGTGGCAACGATTTTTCATAACGCATCGAATCTCTGTAATGTAAAATAAGGCCAAAAGGAGTCTTGAAGTATCACCCTCTTTCTATTGGAAAATATCTTTAAAATCGTTCGAGTAAGTTATATATTCATTTATTTCCACGGTACTACGAACACGAACATTTTTGGTATTCAAGATTTCGTGCAAACTCGTATCTGCCTCGCGACCGGAAAGAATTTAACCGAAATCGGCTACTTGCATCTCTTTTTCTATTTATTTTTTCCTTTTCATCTCTTTCCTTCTTACAGCCCAATCTCCCTCCCATTCTTTCCTTTCCTTTGCTTTACTTTAGCCCGAAGCGTATAGAAGAGCTTTAGCAAAGAGGTAATAAAGGATCTGTCAGGAATTCGGCGGCCATTTTTCTTCATTGGCGTACTCTATTTCCTACCTTCGTGAACGATATCGATGTCTTTGTCTCTCTTTTCTTTTCTCCTACCCTTTCCCCTCTCATTTTCTCTCATTCTTGGTATTTCTCCGTAGATCCTAGACTACCGATCTCTCTCTCTCTCTCTCTCTCTCTCTCCCTCTCTCTCTCTCTCTATTTTTCTCTTTCTATTTTTCTTCTCTTCCGCTCCATTTTCTTTCCGTCTTCTTTGAATTCCGAAGCAACTTGGCGCTATCCGTCCCATTTTCCTACGGCGTTTCTTCTAAAACGAAGGACCTCACACCTTCCCAGTTGCTAACTGTTGGTATGTGGTAAGAAAGTGTTTTTCGTGTGCGTGTGCCTCGGGGAGATCGATCGAAGCGAAGCAGAGGAAAAAAAGAGGTGGGAGAAAAGCAGAGTGAGAACCGTAAGCATCTCATTGATCTCGTTTCATTCTTTCGCTTCGTTATTTTGCGGCAAAATGTAGGAATAACTTGGAACGGTTGATATAAGGTTTTCAATATTATAAATTTTATCGATTATAACCGCTGGAAATTATACTAGAGTATTTAAAGGTAAAAAGAACGACGAATCCATAGAAAAATTTCATTTGTAATATTTCGTTAAAATTATATATTTCTTAAATCCGATTTTTGTTTCGGAGAAATATGATTTTTCTTTCATAAAATATAAATTTGCAAAGAGATATTGCTAAATCGAATTGAATTTTTAACAAAATTGTATGATATTCGATGTTTTTCTTCATTAAATGATCTCCAAAGCTTGGTTGATTTCTTATCAGCCGTATGAATATCTTCTTATAAGCCGTTGAGCTACCTTAATTGCCTCTATGTATCCGCATGTAACATTATGATTAATGAACGTATCCGCTATAGAAACGTTTAGCGAATTTGCTTCGTTTAATTATTCTCTCCTTGTTACTATAACATGCTTAATGTAAAATGTTATGCATGAAATTCGTCGGCTATTATTATCTGAAATATCATCCTTACATAAAGCACATATTATTTCGTATAGATAATACGAAACGTACTCTTTGTTTAAATTACAAATTTTAATGAAAAGTGTCGAGAATTATTTCAGCATAATTCGAAACATACAGAGTCAGAAATTAATTAAAAATATTTAAACATTAGTAATTATAGTATTTCATAAGAGCACAAATTCCACACTGAATCTGATAAAACAAAATTCGTATTAAACAATTCATCGCAGATTTTTTACTTTATTCATTTGACTTTACCAAAATTGTCTTTGCTGATTCCACTCACTGTGTCTGATATCTCTCTTATTTCGGCGATCTCTTTCTCTTCTTTCCTTTTTGTTCCATTCCCATTCCATTATTCTTTCTATTCAGAATAAAACGGTTGAGTTGTGCGGATTTAGACGTAATGCGCGTAAGTTTCACGAAAAAGTTATCATCTTATTCGCCGTCGTTGCTCCACCTATATAACCAGATTCTCTCTCTCTCTCTCTCTCTCTCTCTATTTTTCTCTCTCTGTCTCTCTCTCTCTTTCTTTCGCTCTCTTACGTGAACGCCGTATACGCGCGTGCACCCAACGATGCACGAGCTACTGCTCCTTTTTCGTTCTCGCTATCCGTTGTTTCAGACGAGGTCCCTTCAATGAAAAGCTCCGACCTTTATACTGTTTATCTGCACAGTGCGCCACGTGAATTTCCAAGCCGTATCTGGAGAGACTGAAATAAAGGAAGGTAGAACACAAAAAGGGAAAAAGCATACGTTCATTCGTTCTTCCTACTTCGTTCTCTCTCTCTCTCTCTCTCTCTCTTTCTCTCTCTCTCTCTCTCTCCCCTTCTATCTCTATCTCCCTTTCCTCTCTGTCAATCTAGGACGGAATTCGTTTCGAAACGGGTTTTTGCTTCGTTTCGAAAAGTAGATTTCTACCTTTTGCATTTAATCCTTTCTATTTGCATGATTCTCTCTCTCTCTCTCTCTTTCTCTCTCTCTCTCTCTTTCTTTCATTTTCAATAATTTTAAATACGAAATATTGAAAAAAATTAAACCAATGAACATATATCTATATCTTTCGAAAGAATACCTGTTGATACAAACACAATGATCATACTTTTCTATCGAACGATAATATCTTGGTGATATGGCAATGGAAGCTCGAGAACGGAGGTGTTTTTCGTTGTCAATAATTTCCTGTTGTTTTTTTTTTTTTTTATTATAGCTATTGTCCATTGGCCATATCACATTCACATCCTGTCCGTGAAGTTTATCCTATGGTATCCAGCCTTCGAGAAAGATTCTCATACAAAATCGATTATCGTTATTATCTTTTCAATAAATTTCTATTACTTTGAAGGTAATGTGAAAATCTGATAGGGGCAACCGAGTCAGTCGTCATGATTCTATATGAAATGTTATTATTCGATTTTAATTAAAAGACGACAAAACGATATCGTTCGATCGATAAACTCATTCGTTCTCATTACTCTGTTATAAATCTACGATAGAAAGCAAGTCAATTCTTTCATCGATTGGACGACCAAAATTTCAAGAAAACGAGCAAGTGAAATTGGAAGCAAAGAGCGCTCGTTAAAGCATCGCACGTTCCGAGCACGGTATTGCAATAACCGAGGATCTGATAGGTTTAACCTGCGAGGCTCGTAATCGCAGTAAACCGCAAGATTTTTCTTAATACACGTCTAAGAGATGAGACGGTAAGCTCGTTTAACAGACCTGCTTAAAGTCGTTAGGTGATAAAAGAAAGAAGAGGAAATGGAGTGAGAAACCAGAATGAGAAGAAGAAAGAGAGAGTGAGAGAGAGAGAGAAATAGACTTTTGTAGTCCATTCGCCTCGTAGTCGGTTAATGACGATCCAAATTAACCACCGCGTTAATTCTTTTGTCGTTGGACCGTAGAACGAAAAGAGGATGACGATGACAAGAGAAGATGCTACATCTTGTCTGGGGATGAGACATTAATGCTTGCAGCACCCCTCTTTTTCATACTCTTCTTACACAGTTTTCCTTCTCTCTTTCTCTCTCTCCCTCCCTCTCTCCCTCTCTCTCCCTCTCTCTCTCTCTCTCTTTCTCTCTTTCTCTTACATACACATCTACCATTGCAACCTATCTTCTTGTTACTTCGTTCTTACTACTACTACTACATTTTACATCGCCCTCGACTTCTGTCTTTTGCTTTTCTTTCTTCTTTTCTTCTCTCTCTCTCTCTCTCTCTCTCTCTCTCTCTCTCTCTCTCGTTTTCTCCTCTCATAGCCTTCCATAGGAAGATAGTAGAAGGAAACTTAACACCTCTCATCCACGCGCCTAATGGATTCACGTGGAATTATCCTCGTGGAATACCAAATGAGCGGTAAGAACTGTCGTATAATTTAGACTCGGGCGTGGATATTAGGTGTACCCATTTAACGTCACGTCCCTAACTCCTTCGAAATGCGTCGAGAGCACGAGGAGGACAAAAGATCTCGGCCTCGTGGAGTCTTACATTCGGAGTTAGCTCGACAAATGTGAAGGAAGGCAAGGAAGGAAGGAAGGACGCAAGGATATAAGGTTAAAGACGGTGGGCAATGGGCCAAAGTCACGGACCCATTGGGTCTACTATTTCGCTTACTATCTGTACTTTATACACGACTCGGTTCTGACAGGATTTTCGTAGAAGGGAGAGTAGAGAGAAAGAGAGAGAGAGATAGATAGATAGATAGAAAGAGAGAAAGAGAGAGAGAGAGAGAGAGAGAGAGAGAGAGAGAAATAGCTATCTTTTACTTCCAAAATTAACGTGTAACAACCGCGGAGAATAATCCGTTTCAACGACCTACGATGTTAAGGCACAAGAGAAATTGCGATGAAATTGCGGCTCGGGCCTTCTTGGCACTTCGTTCAAATAATTTGACCTTCGGTCGAATTTCGACGTACATAAATCGGATCAATCTAAATAATTCCAGAAAGTGGTTTTCTTCGCGTCATTCGAGGCCAAAATTTTCGAATTAATTGCGAATATTTTGAGAAACGATAAGAAAAATTAAAAGAATTCAATGTTATCCAAGTCTCTTAGCTTTATCATTCCATTGACTTTTAAATTTTAGAAATGTTAATTTTTTCATTTTAATTGCAAATACGATAATAAAAGATTTGGTTTTTATCAAAATAATTTTTAAATGATCAAACAATTAAATTTCCCGAATAAGATGACGTAAGATCCCGTAATTATTGATCCGAAATAGTCGAAGCGAAAAGGCATGAAAAAGCCTGTGATATGGAACAAAAGACCTGTTAGAAAGCAAGAGAGTAGCCATGAAAGAAAGAGAAAGAGAAAGAGAGAGAGAGAGAGAGAGAGAGAGAGAGCAACAAAGAGACTTAGACGAGAAATGTGGACAAAAAGTAAATACGACGAATTCTTTGAAGGAGAAGAAAGGTGCTGAGAAAAGCCCGAGATTAGAGTAGGTATATTGAGAAAATCGAAAAAGAACTTTTGTGAAATTTCGGAAAATGGCTTCGATACTGAGATTTTTTCAAAAGCTATAGGTAATCCGGCAATCGAGAAACGATTTTATTTGGCTATTTGAACGTCGCGATGAATCGTTGTCAAATTTACATCATAATACGGAACATAGCACGTCATGTGATTTTCGTTTCGTAATTTCAGCTATAATTATGTCGTAATCCCTTCGGTTTTTTCTATCTTCTACATAAAAATAATTTTTATATTTGCAAGTGATCTCTATTGAACTTTCATTACAATTTTAAGAAAATTTGAAATTATATTATTATCGATTTAATATATTATTTATTATTTTATGAATAATATCATGATATATTAATTTTTCAAGAAAGATTATTGGCTTTTAAAGTTTTTTTATAAAGAAATCGATATAACTTAATTGTTTAATTCAATTAATTGAATTTATTACACGAAATTGTCTCGCGTCAGCATTATTGTGTCAGTCAGTGACCTCTTATGTGAACACTGGAGGAGGGAGAGACGATGTCGCGCTTACCTCGAAGAAAATCTATCTTCCTCGAAGTGATGGAAACCCTTCTAGTAGATCGCTTGGAAAGCCGGACGGAGAGTATCGCGGATGGCTTGGTGGATCGGTTAATTTACGTCCCATCAGTATCACGACATTACCACGGCGTGGGATATCCGTTGATGGCAATGCTAAATGTAATTAACGACTGACCTCATATACGTGGATAACCCTCAGGCTTGTCGTCGTAGTTGTTGTAATCGTCGTCTCCCTCACTGACTACCGTTCAAATTCAAGGCTAACACTTCGACAATCATGATAAACTTGACGAGCAACGAAAAATTAAATAATCCAAGTTAATTTAATTATGCTATTATACCTTTTTATCTATTATAAAACTTTCTTTTCATAACGTAAATATAACTGATTATATGATCGTTTAAAATAACAAAATTTGTGACAAATAACGATAGATCGAAAGAATATCAGATAGGTGCTATATTGTATTGCTCTTGGGCTCTGAAAAAAATGGTATCTACCTACTAACACAGTACCGATGTATGAATCTAATACCTGACGATATAAATCAGGCACGTCCAAGCGTGGTCGCTGTGCAAGCACTTTCATGCGTCATACTATTATACGACAAGAATGTCATTAGTCAAAGATAAATCTAGCACATTCTGTCTCGGCTATCGTCTTCCATCACTGTAAAAGATCCAAACCCTATAGCCATAGGTTAAACGAAGAATAATACAAATTTAACTTCGAAAAGAAAATAGACTTCTCTTTTCTGGTATCTAACCTGGCCCTTATCCAAAAGAGACTTTCTGGATATAAACGATATAAATCGAGCACGAAGACTAAACGATATCCCGTACTTACGTTCCGTACTTAGATATCCTACTGTCTTTGTTCAAACGAATCGATTAACTTTAAACTCCATCATCGTTCGCCTTGCCACGATGTGAGTCTCGTGGCACCGATTAGTACTAATATTTTCTTATTCTTTCCCTGACATTCGTTGGTTCAGTCATTTTTATATATCTGGTCACGACGCATGCTATTCATTTTATGTAACATTTCCTTTCGAAAGAAAAATATTTCTCATGATAACTGTCATGCAAGAGGTGAAACTGATTTCGAAAAAGTTTTAAAATAATTAATTTTTCAATTTTTCGAGATAACTTCATAATTTAGAGAAGAGAACTTTGTGTTTACAAATGAGATAGCAAAATGATCTATGCGCATTGTTATTTGTAGTAATATAACTAGTGCTTATTCAGCGGAGTATCAATTGTAATCAATGACATCGGTTAACCATTGATCACTATCATGACGTATAATTTATATCCTCGTGGTATTTAATCATTTGTCATAATATACGTTAAGCACAGAACATACTGTTGGAATATTATTTACTTCGATAAATATTATCTTTTGTTGTTCAACACAATAAGATAAAAAATGATATATAATTAATATTATAATGAAATTCAATGAGAAACTCAATAAATGTATGCAAATATATATTTGCAGGACTAATTTGTAGGAATAATTTTTAACAAAATATTTATAAAAATTTGTTAAATCTTTAGAATATCTTTATAAAAAATTATTTATAAAATTGTTCATAACAAACTGCTTAATAATTATTCATAACACGATAAAAATATAAGAAAAAAATTGTCCTTTAATATGGTTTTTATTTCAAGTCTTTACAATTTTTAATTTCTAAGATATTCCAATTTAAATAAAACGTGTTATGTAAACGTTGAACAATTTGATCTATTACGTTGACCCGATAATTTCACTGCAAAGAGGCATTGACACAGTGACCTATATAAACTCCCAGCATTTACAATATATTTACCATGTAAACAGTGAGAAGTGTTTTCTCTATTTATTACAGATAGTACTTACACTAGCTGTTTTTTAAATAATGAATGAGAAATTTTGACATGTTATATCTACAAAACGGAAAGTCTAAAAACTTCAAACCAAAACCATTTTAAAAAGGCCAATGTCCTTTTTTTTATATATTCTGAAATTATCGATATAAGACCAATTTTATTAATATTTAAAAAATACGCATTCAAAAATGCACAGGTATGTAACTATCAATTTCAATATACTTTTAAAGCCGATTATCGAAAATGTATTGTTCTTTCTTTTTTTTTTTCATTATCTTGTCGTTATAGATATTGTGTAATCTTCAAGTGCATCTATAACTAAATATTCAAATATAAATTTTCAAATAACACACAAATATAACATCAATGTTTATTAGAATATTGTATTGACCACATGAATGAGTTGATTTGGTGGTTATTCCGAAGGTTATAATTGCGTTTTCATTCGTACGAACGTAAATCAATGCATTTCACATATATGCCATCAATTTTTTATAATTTGTTCTTTTTTTTTGTTGGTTGTACGTAATAGTACTTCTCTGTATTATTAAACTTTGTACATATACTGTACACGAATATTTATTGCTTTCTATCGCTACCCGAACATAGAGATGCATGCCTCCGATTAAACAAATATGTATTTCGCGTACAGCAACGTGAAATTTAATCAGGACGGCATTGCTCTGATAATTGAAAAATCGCGTTTGCTTGTTTTACAAATCTCTGCGCATGTTCGAATACCTATATAGAATGACTCGTAAAAATAAAGACACGAAAAGCTCTTTCGGTTTTATGACCATTTAAGAATCGTTACGATATGTTCGTGATATAAATTTTATGCAACATGTTAGGCGTAAGAAATAAAAATACCACGAAATGTTTCACTTTTGATTCGTTAATAAATGGAACAAATATTTTGGGTTATTCAATTAAATCATCTGGTAATCGGGAAATGATTATTTGTCATTTCTATTAATGGACATTAATTTCTAGCTCTTTTTAATGATTCTAAATATATTAACGGGAATATAAAAGTAAAAATTTTAGTAGAATATAAAAATAATATTTTATAAACAGGCCATATATTCGCCGTAACACTTTGAATTATAAAATTTTGATAACCAATCATCTAACATTGAGTTCACTTTATTTTTCGACGAGACAAAGCACAAGAATACGAGAATACGAGAATGATAGAAAGATACAATGATGCATCGTCGATCATTGTGCAAGCGTGTCAGCGTCTTTATCAGTGATCGAGTTTCCAATAACTTTTAGTGAAACAGAAGAAAGATGTTTGGCCGATGCAATTATTTTTACGATAGTTAATTTTGATTAATTTCGTATAGATAAAATCAAAAGAGAAGTCATGTAAATATAGAATTTCAATAAAAATTTTTTCGTTCGTTCATTCGTTCCCAACAACATAACAGAGGAGAAGAGAAACTGACCGTTACCAATAGATCGAAACAATCGAAGCTTGCGTTTAGTTCTATAGTAGTATCTCTCTTGCAAGAGCTGCGAGCATGCTAATTAATTTTACTCGTGACTGCTGCTATCTCATGACGCGAGAAGCAACGTTCGGTGGTCCTTTGAATCAGGCAACGTCATCGTCCAAAATCACGGTCGAGCGGAGAGGTTGTAAAGTTTCGATCGGTGGGAATGCGTATGTCGCAATGCAACGAAAGAGAGAGAGAGAGAGAGAGAGAGAGAGAGAGAGAGAGAGAGAGAGACATAGATACACAAAGAGAGGCAAAGAGAGAGAGAGAGAGGAAGAGATATGTGGCAGTAGGCATATTTGTATTTCTCGCTTGCGCAAATTTTGCAGTGGTACGAGGCCTAGCCGAGCTGACCATACGTATATACATGGATATAGATAGAAAAAGAAACGAATACGCGTGCGCGTACACTGTTGCACTATTTGCTTCGGAGCGTCCAGTACAACGGCTATCCCAAGAGCTCTACACTCCACGTTATTACCTCGGGTGCCTCGTCGTTCCCATTAATTCTCTGTATTCAACATCGCATTCCTGTTCTCCGTTACGTATATCAGAGAGGATGCGCAGAACGATGACGCTTCGACGATGATGATGACGACAACGGTGACGGCGGCGGCGACGACGACGACGATAACGACGATGACGACGATGACGACGATGACGACGTCGACTAGGACTGCTTTTTGAATTGCGTTCGCGATCATACAACCACGGATATATCCGGGACTCTGACGGAACGTAACAAAAGAATCTCCTCTTTTCCCTCTCATCCTTTTTCTCTTTTTCCTTCTCTCTCTCTTTCTCTTTCTCCTTTCTCTCAACCTTCCGTCGATGCTACTCGTTCGAATGGATTCGTTTGCTGCCAGTCTCGATCGAGAATTACCATTCTACTTTGAGTGAGAATATATCTTCTTCTTTTTGTAATCCCTTTCCGTGTTTTAAATCCTTTTTCTATGATGTATGAAGCGGAGAAAATGCTCATGTTTTATATCGAAAAATGACGATTCTCTGCACTCTTCAAGATATCAGAAAGAAGGTGTAAAAAGAGAGAGAGAGAGAGAGAGAGAGAGAAAGAGAGAGAAAGGGAAAAAGAAAGAGATTCGTATTTAAAAATTAGAGACTCCTTCATTTGAGATATTTTTTTAATTTCAATTTCCATTATACGCACATTGTTACGATGAACATTTTTATATTGAAAAATGAGAGGTTATACCGATGTAATTCGAAGATATCATTCGTCAATGAACTTTTAAATGAACAACGAGCAAAATCATACGTTCGAATGTCTATTCTCTTCTTCCGTTATTTCGGTAAAGGTTATCGCGAAATATTTGATCTCTCGGTAATTTCGCTTGTCCGGAGAAACAAAAATAAAGCTTTACCGTAGTGTTCTGCACTGTCTCTTCCTCTACAAAGCTCTCAGTCGTGTCAATTATCATGCGATCGACGATGTCGATCTTGACATGAATACCTACAACGTCGATATGAGATTGCCACCCATTAAGCTCTGAATCATGGAAAATGGAATGTCAACATTCGCAAAATTGACGCGTCCATTTATTGTTTTGCGAACACATTCTCTCTTCCTATTCTCTGTTTATATTATCTCTCTCTCTCTTTCTCTCTCTCTCTCTCTCTCTCTCTCTATATATATATATATATATATATATATATATATATATATACATATATATACAAGAAATATAACATATATTCTATCTCTCTTTTTATCTTGCATTTTAAACACATCGGATACACCCATAATGATTCCGTAATTTTTATGATAAAAGCCGTGTTTCGATTAAGTATATGCCTAATGCATAAAAACCAAGACACGAGACTGAACTTTCGGCATTATTCACCATTAGAGCTTTTGCGTGGGATAAGAATGATATACTCCGACGGGCACGCACGCTTTCATTATCCGTTTGTAGTTCCGGACTTGCCACGACCGAAAGTTGAAATTACGCTTATGCGTGTGTAACTTCTAAAATTATCCACACGGGTTTCATCAGTTATGTTTTTTAAAACG
Organism: Vespa mandarinia; assembly: GCF_050613455.1. Lineage (NCBI taxonomy): Eukaryota > Metazoa > Arthropoda > Insecta > Hymenoptera > Vespidae > Vespa > Vespa mandarinia. Next base: position 13,202,147 of record NC_140811.1, on the reverse strand, counting down.
TGGGAGTAAACGGGCACCTTAATGCGTCGCGAAAGAAAATCGCAAACAATGGTAATTTCAGATAAGAAAAAACAACAAAAAGGAAAAGTGCAAAATGAACAAAAAAATTATGAAATACAAAGTCATTCAAAAAAATGTGTTCGGAGTTGCGTTTGAACGAGGCATTGGATTTCATAGCTATTTTTTCTTTCTCATCTCTTTTTTGTCTTGTTTTTATCCCTCTCTCGTTTTTTCTATTTTTTTTTTGTTTTTTTTTTTTTTTCTTTTTTTATTGAACGTGTAATAGTTCTTGTGAGTTTGGTCATGTAACGAGATCCCTCCGTTTCGTTTTCGAATTCCAAAGCACGTGAACGCGACACACGAGAGGGTCTCGTCTCTGGAACAGTATAAATGGAAAAGTACCGAGTCTCGTGACTACAGGGGAAGAGAGATAGGAAGGGAGAGAATGTGACAGAGAGAGAGAGAGAGAGAGAGAGAGAGAGAGAGAGAAAGAGAGACAGGGAGAAACAGAGAGGGAGAGAGAGAGAGAGAGGAAAGTGGACCACTGTCATCCATCTTGCGAACGCGAATATGAGTATCAACAGTGGCTCGCTGTTGTTTCCAAGCGCAGGCGTTTTAAATAATTAATTGGTCAGTAAAATGGAACTCAGCGGATATGAATTCGGAGCCATTCGTTAATTTCATGGTTCATTTGCTACGCTCTTTCCGCTTGGTTCTCTCTCTCTCTTTCTCTCTCCCTCACTCTCTCTCTCATTCTGACACTCGTGCGAGCTCACCCGCCGTTCGCGATATTCATCTCTAACCTACTTCGTCCATCTCTCTTTTTTTCATTACACGATACTCGGCGTGTATGAATGTGTCGACCTATCGGCCGAACGTAATTCTTCTTGTGCGCGGCCGGCGGCCGCAATTGCGGACGATCATCGCAGCTCATACGTATTTTCTCTGCCACTTCTGCCCGAACTTCTGTCATTTTTTTCACCTTCCTCCCCTTCTAGGCTCAATAAACGTCGCGACCGGATACAAAAAAATATTTGTTTAATACGTGCGGTCATGCAAGCGGTCTGATTAAAATTAGGTCGCTAATGATCAAATTGATTTAATCTTGAAAATAATTCATATGTTGTCAAAGTCGAATCGCCGAAATAAAACTGAGCAAATATCTTTCGAATGAATTACCTTATAAGAAGATATTCTTAAATATAAACTGAAATGAATAAAGAATAGAATTGAAATTATCATATCTAATTATTTTAAACAGAATCGTTAATCAATAATAAAATAGGAAAGACTAATAAAAAATGAAAATTCTCGTATAACTTCACTATTGCTAGGTTCGTATATTGACTCATACTACTTACGTTATCCGAAGGAAACTATGTACATACATCTACGAACTATGTTCCTTAATTAGAAACTTCTCCGTACCCTTATCCGACCCATTAATACTCTTCATACGAATTTACAAATTCTCTTCCAATATTTGTCGATCGTTGTAACTATATTTCGTTAAAAAAATAAAGTAAAACTTTTTAGTATATGGTTTGGTACAAATTTTAAAAGTCCGGTTTAGCTTAATTAAAACTCTCTCGATGAGATCGCTTGCACGCGATATATTTCAAATGTGATTAAAAAAGATTGCAAGTACAATCATCATGTATTCCAAGTACCTTCATCCATTCGATAAAACAAACATCTCAATATATTTAACTTCTTTTTTTTCTCGCTTTCCTTTCTATTAACGTAATAAGTTATTGTGGCATTAGCTATGGACTAGAACATATTCAGAGAATAACTTTCGAGAGTAGAAACTACGAGGTACTACAGAAATTCGAAGTCTTCCGCCAATTATGGCGATACCAGATCATAGTGGCAACGGGCAGGTTAATTGGGTTACATGTTGAGGATTTGCGTCCAATAAGCTCCTTGGACCTCAGTATACATGAATACGTACACGAATATTCCCCACGCGTTTGCATAGACTCATCATGGTAGAATTTCAGTATGATTCTCACTTTTACAATTTAATTTGCCACTAAAATCGTAAAACTCTCTCTCTCTCTCTCTCTCTCTCTCTCTCTCTATCCCTTTCTTTCTTTCTCGCCCCATCACTCGTACGCTAAAAATTGCTAACCAATGTACACTATTAGGTTGTATGTCAATAATAGGTCTACCCTTTCGTGCATTCTTTTAACGACGATAGAAAAAAGGAAGCAAGAAGAAGGAGAAGAAAAAGAAGAAGAAGAAGAAGAAGAAGAAGAAGAAGAAGAAGAAGAAGAAGAAGAAGAAGAAGAAGAAGAAGAAGAAGAAGAAGAAGAAGAAGAAGAAGAAGAAGAAGAAGAAGAAGAAGAAGAAGAAGAAGCAAAAGGAAGTGGAATAAGTCACGCTAACCTCAGACCATCTCAGCACTTTTATTCAAATGCATGTCGAACGAAGCCGTCTCTCTCCTTTCGCATTCGTGTGACCTCCTTGTAAAAAACATCTACGTGTCATCATCAACTCCCTTTTTTTATCCATGACCTAAGCAACGAGAACATGCGACAGCGCCTTTCACTTTTAAATACTTCCGCGAGAGATATTTTATAAGCATATCTTTCAAATTTTTTTTTGACGTTCGAAAGCACGGCGAAACACTTTTGAAGAGATCGTACCTTTTCGAGATACCGCTGGAAAAAGTTGAAATATCATTAAAGATCATTAATGAGTATATTTCTTCTTGTTTTATAAATGTTGTGATCTGACTGTATTTTGAAAATATTCACTTTTGCAAAATGATTTCAATTAATTTATTTCATTCTATTTGTTACAAAAGATATTCTTATATTAAAATAAAATTTAAAAAAAAGCATAACGAATATGAAAATATGGCGTCAATCATTTGTAAATTGTAATTGAAACATTGTTTTACTTTACGATTTATGATTGTGGGAAAGATACGTGTGTTCACCGTACGAACATGAAAGAGTAAAAAAGAAAAGGATAAAAGTTTGTATTGTCTAGCCGTAACACGTTTTTATCATTTAGTTTGGTTCGTTCAACGTGAAATTCACGGTACGATTTGGTTTTCCCGAGTCGATTCTTTTCTCCTTTATACTCTGATGAAAGCGTCGATTTGGCTCCCAGTGCGATTTTTAACGGCACTCTCTTTCAATGCACGACGTCACGAGAAAAATATAAAAAAAGAGAGGCGAAGAAGAAACAAAAAAAAAAAAAACGAAAAAAGAAAAAATAAATAGAAAAAAGAAAAAGTGATTTCTTTCGTTCCATTCCAAAGTGTAAATATTGCTCTTTTCGTAATGCACAAATCATTTCAATAGAGACGAATCATTGCATACGATAAGTATATAAAGATAACGCATTCTTACGAGAATTAGCGATAAATATCTTTCCTTTTTCATTTTTATTTACCTTTAAATAACCCAAAATTACGATTTAATTAAAAAAAATTCAAAGCGAGATTATTTATCAAAGCAAGAATATTTTTCAATAAATAATTGTACGAATGTAATTAAAATTATATTTACTTTTATTTATTAAAATATTAATTCGTAAAAAAAAAGATAAAACGAAGATTTTTTTCATCGTAAATAATACTTCCTAACCTGTTATATTTTATAATCCATTTCAATAACGCTTTACATACTTTAATATCTATTTCAGGAAACGAATGAAACGTTATTTATATTTCCAGCGAATATCAACAAACTGATGAAATACTTATAATTAATTTACATTATTGAAAATATATAAAAAGAAATATTTCAATAAAAAAAAAAAAAAAAAAAAAAAAAACATGTAATTTTTCCCAATAAAAAAGATCAAAAGGCGAGAATACATTGGACGAATGCGTTGGTGAGAATTGTTTTTATACGCAATACCCATGGATAACCGTAGCAACAAGGTAGCAACATGTTCCGTTGGAAAAACGAATAAAATGTACAAAGGCAATAACATCGTTGAATTCTCTTTTTTATGGTTAAAAAAATAGCAAAAAGTGAAGTAGTTCGATGAACATTTATAGAAAAAGCAACCGATTCATTTTTTCTTCTATCGTGAAAATAGCATGACTTGCTAGAAATGAGATAGGAGCGATAAATTGATAAGAAAAAAATAATAAGCGATCTCTTATTTTTAATTTTTTTCGAGAAAAGAATATAAAATTTCGTTTCTTTCTCTCCTTTTCTATCTATTTCTCTCTCTCTCTCTCTCTCTCTCTCTCTCTTTCTCTTCTTTTTCTATTTAATAAGTCTACATTATTTAACAAATCAGGATCAAAATGTCAACTTTGGCAACTCATTAACTATAATAGAATTTAAATGTTATGTTAGTCATGTCGTGATAGCTATTCCGTAAAGACATTAAATAACTATCAGAAAATCGAGGACCTTCAAGGTAATAAAATTTGTAACGTACAAATTACCTCATTTCTTTTTTATCAATTTTGAATCTCGAATGATAACGAATAAAAAAATAGAATTAAAAAAAAAAAAAAAAGAAAAGAAAAGAAAGAAAGAAAAAAGATGAGAAAAAAAAAGAAATTCATCGCTTGTTCATGTCGAAAATAATCGAGCTCTTGATAGGACACGACTAATAGCACAAGAGTCTCGTATAATCCATTTCACTTGCTAACCGTGAAAGCGAGGAGCTATCTACGCGAAAGCAGCGTTCGTTAGTATGGAGATAATCGTTTTTGTAGTCCGACTCCGTGATTTAAACCACGTGCATCGCATGTTCCTAGTTAGCAAACGTTTTCTAAAGAAAAACGTACAAAACAATTCTTTTCCTCTTTCAACAAATTTTTATAAAAATTCTTAACTTGGATATACAAAAAGTTAGGAAAATGTATCAGACATTTTTCTGTTATTAGATACTTAAGCGAATTTAACAATAACTCAAAACTAAATATGATTCAATGTCAGCTATTTCAATGATTTTAATGTTCTCTTGTAAATTCATGTAGAATTAACAAACTAAAAAGCACCTACCTATTTGATGTTTCCAGCATCCTTTTTCATGGACACAATTCACCTCTTTCGAATTTTTTTTTTTTATCTATACACCTATAGGGATAGAGTACAAAGAGGGAAAGAGAGAGAGAGACAGGGAGATAGGGAGAAACAGAGAGACAGAGACAGAGAGAGAGAGAGAGAGAGAGAGAGAGAGAGAGAGAGAGAAAGAGAGTGTGAGAGAGAGAAGAAGGGAGGGTCGATTCCGCATAAAACGCAAACTACGTGACATGAATAATTCTATTCGTGTTATGCGGCGTCGCAGCCAGCCGCAAATCCGTATGCGTTCAATCTGAGGCGTTCCATGGGCTTCAATCTCTTTCCCTTCCCTCTTTCTCTTGCTATCTCTTCTCTACTTATTACACCAAGTGATCAATTAAACCGAACGCTTTAAAATCTGACACGGATGTAGGAATAAAGAAAGATATCTGTATCTGTCGCTTAGTCGAGCAAACTATTATTCATCACTGCGAAATTTCAACCTTTCTATCTACATCAAGATTTTATTTACACTTTTCTCTACTCTTTTGAATGCTTCTCTATCCTGATATTCTGTAGATGAAAATTTCTCCTACTTTCGTGTTACAGATCAATACAAACATATGTCAATTGAAGGACAAACGGTACAATTTTATTGTTAATCGCTGTATTAAAAGTAACGAGATTATCGTTTAGTTATCTACCAAACAATAAATATAAGAGAAAATTAATATTCGAAAACGAAATTTATCATCTTTGCCTTTTATTTCGTAAAGCGACTTGTAAGTGTTCATATAATGCGCGCAATATTCTAAAGTACTCTCGTATAATCTTTCTCAAAAGAAACGCTTGATCGTCGACTGCTCATTATTACCTCGTTTTAATTTCCATCGAGTTTCTAAATGAGTGAAATCGAAGCAAAAAGGAAACGTGGTGGAGGCCGTCGCTTTCTGTCCACGATTTGACAATAAATGCTCTATAATCTGTCGATGGAAAACAGTCCGCATTTCATTTCGATAACGCGAATGAGTATTTCAGTTAACGGCGCACAATCTATTTAATTAATCACTTTAATTAAAATTGTTAGTAATTAAATATTTTCTCGAACGTCATCTCACTGACAAGGCTTTAATCAAAATAGAAATATATGCCCTCGGTTCTGGCATTTTAATTACGCAAAATACGAACGCGCACACGTTACTGACAAACGAATTTTTTTTTTTTAGGAAGGAAAAAAATGTATTAGCCCTTTTTCGTTCTATCTCTATCTTATTTCTTTCTCTATCTTCTTTCTACGACTTTCTCTCTTTCGAAGGAACGAGAACACCTAAAAGAAGTAGGTATACATACTTTCTCGTTCTAATTAACCGACACCTCACGCGTGTCTTATTAAACACGTAGCGTTCCTGGAACGAGAGAAAAGAGAACGGTAACAACGATAGCAAGTGACAACACCTATTACAAGTTTCCCAATTACTTCAAAGCTCTGGAAGCGACATCCTTTCGGGAAATAATTCCTGTTTCTCGTGCATTCCTGTTACGATTTCTATCGTTTGTTTCGGTCTTCCATTTTCCTCTTTTCTTATTCCTTCGCAAACAATCGCCACGACGCGACTGATATAATCACGACCTTAATGACTTTGCTATCTAACCGTACCGTAATTTGTAAGACTTTTCTTTTTTTCAAAATAAAATATTTCTCTTCTCGAGCTGAACGCGAAGTCGATTTGCAGGGGAAAAAATCGTATTAAGTATTATTTCTAGTAATTATTACCAATCTTTAAAATTAATATCGATGATAAAAAATATGTTTATGTATATATAAAGGAATTTGAGATTAAGATAAAAATAGGAATAAGAAAGATGAGAGGAAATTGAAATATCTTTTGTCTATATCTTTCTTTGTTTTGTTCCTTTTTTTTCTTTATATTCATTTTTCAATGTATGCAGAAGATTACGTAACATGTTAATCATATGGCCATCGCCTCACATATATGTGCGACCATGAACGAAATTTCATGGATAGAGAATATTGCGTGTCATACGAACAGTTTCATCGTGCTTCTGGCGCAAATACATAGGTTTGGAATACCTTCGTGGCTAATATCCCTTCGCACAAGTACACCACAAGCAGCTACATGTATGTACGTATCTATATACGTATCTATGAACCTTAGAGAACAAGAGAGAGGAAGTAGGTGGGCAATAACAAAGCGTGAGAGAAAGGATAAGGGTTGAGAAGAGTAAGCGAAATACATAGAAAGCCAGAACTACACACGTTTATCTATACTGAAGCCATTTTCATTCCTCTACAGCTCTTCTCTCCGTATAACTCTCCTTACTACTCGATTGAGTATGCAGTATGCGAAGTCGGAAAAGGCATAGAAATGCTTTTGCATCCTGTATCCTCGCGCGGCTAATTCTGAGAATCCTGTAATCTTCGGACTCTCAAGTATTCATGAATACGTATATAAATGCGACCGTGTGGATGCGTTGTTGTGCATATATGACGAGAGATAAACGAAATCCGAGATCAAAGGGATAATCTGGAAGGTACAAGGGCGTAATTATTAATAATATATCTTTACATTCTGCATCTTTAATTGCATTCTCTATAATAAAATAGATTAAAATACATTTTCTAATGGCTAATTTTTATTTTCTATTTATTTATTATAAAATACAAAATGATATTATGTTTTTCCAACTTATCTTCTCGATTAACTAAATGTTTCTATGTAAAATTTCGATTTTCTTTATGTTCGTTGTTGCCAAGCAGTAATATTTTCTGTATGGTGTGACAGGTTACGTGAGAAAAGCATATACGCTTACCTTATCATTTTACTTTTTCGCGGATAAGCCTGCCACGTTCTTTCTCTTCTTTACAGTCTCTCTTTTTACTTCTGTCACCTACTTTGTAAATATCGTAGGAAAGCTTCCTAAACAATGCCAAAAGAAAACGAAAATAGTAAAAAGAAAATATGATTTCTATCGTTGCTTTCTTTAATTTATTCACCGTTTGAAATTATTAAAGCATGATGGATTATCTTCATAAATAACTGTTTCTGTTTTAAGTACAATTTTGTTCTCTCTTGCGTATTATTTTTATGAATGAATGCATGACTTCGTAGACGGGAGTAATTCCAAAACTCATAAGTTTTTAGAATAAATTCGATGTAACAAATTTATAGATATGAATTCGATAATCATTCGAACGGAAAACGGACATTTCATGAATCAAATATGGATTATATGAGAAATATCATGCCAGAGCTCATGAGTTCGTCAAAATAATATAAAAATATTATATCAAAATCATATGGTACACGTGAAGTAATATTCCTTTTAACTTTTCCTTTCATTCATTTTAGTTCCATTTTCGATATTAAAACGGATATTTACTTTTCGATCGTTTCCTTTATATTTTCTAATAACTTAGGAAAACTGTATTAGTTAGTTCTAAATATTACATTTTAATCGATAATACATGTTATATGGTACAAATGTATGACCAGATAATGCAAACATGTCAGCTTCATGAGCGAATAATGTACATGAAAAGGATTGGACAATTGTTAATAGCTTAGTGATGTTGAATCGACTTGATTTTCACGAATTGGGATTCGGATTGTGGTAGTACCGTAAAGTAAACCGTAAATCGAACTAAGCTTTAACCAAATATCATATATCGGATAGATCGAAGTTAAATCTAAATTAACTCTTTCGAGTAGAGTTTGTGATTAATTACTTAAATTATTTTCACTCTTAACTGAAATTATTGAAAGTAATTAGGTAATGATTTAAGTCAATCAACGTAAATGATCATATGAATAAACGGAAGAAATTACGTATGGATTTACGCAAGAAATTAAATGAGTACGTAACGTGACAATTGAAATATTAAATGCTCTACTCGATTTTATATCAACGAAATGGTAATTACAAGGATATCTTGAGTTTCATGTCGTGAGCAATTTGAATAAACTTTTACGGTCTCGAAACTTCTTGTAAAATACTTACGAGTTCGGTCAAGTTAGAACGATAAAGAAAGTTACTACTACTTCATATATAGACGATTCCTATGTCTCTTGATTATACTTCATAAACTAGGCGCTCATTATAAAAATTCTTTTTTGAAGTAAGTCATATAAATACTTGTAAATACTTATGTGGATCTTTGTAACATAATTTATATCGCTTATATTTATATAAATTTTTGTAAGTATCTTTATTGTTATTTTTATGAATAGATCGCATTGATAAACGATCATGTTATCCCTATCTATCTATCTGTCTGTTTCTCTCTCTTTCTCTCTCTCTCTCTCTGTTTCTCAAATATATGTGTAATATGAACACTATATATACACTTTCTTTTAAAATAATCTAAACTATCGATAAGGATAAATATTTCTTCAATAAAAAAATACGTAAAAAATAAATCTGGGTATCAAATAACTCTTACTCGGTTCTTCTCTTATTTCACTTAAGACATAGGTACGGTTATTAAGAGGTGCAGATCAAGAAGCAAATCCGTTCCATGGTTATCGTTTCAAAGCACGATCTCGATTGCTTTCTTCCCGTCGTAGTTTCGTTCGTTGGAAAGCAAACTGATTTCGAAACATAATAGTGTCCTAATTCCGCTTATAGCCGGTTCGCATTTCAACGAATTCGCAAACCTAATTCGTTCACATTACTTTTACGACTCGTAATCTGAGAGCATACCGGTAATCCTGTAATGAGAATATTCATGATCGTTTCGACAAATGTTTCCTTATATTCTTTATTTACAGTTGACAATCTTTGTTTCAATTTCCTCAAAGAATTCGTTTGTTATTACGTCGAATACGTATTAATTTACTTCGTCATCATTATCGCTTTCTCCCCCTTCTCATGAATTGTTTTCCTTATACTTTTCTAACGTCAACGACGATTGCCATCATTAACTGCACCTTAATTTATTTGACCTTTAATAAGAATCTCCTCTTTGCCATCTACTTTATGTCTACGTATAACTTTTGTTCATAGAAAATCTTACTCTTCATTGTGTCTAATACTTATTTTATATTTCGCGAAAGTTAGTTGTCATTGCGGATATCTCGTGGCTTGCAAAAATGAGATACAAATTTTATTTTTTCGATAAAAATAACTTTCCGTCGAAGAAAACTTTTCGTACACGAGCAATTGAAAATCGATAGTTCCTCGAGAAAACTCGAAGACTACGGGAGACCCAACCTTGTGAGAGTGACCTTTTGAAATCGCATCGGTCGCATTCCGCCCGAGGGAAATCGAAGGATATAAACGACTTCCGAAGATGACGGTGGAAGAAAAATTATTATGAGAGAGGAGCGAGTATTCCGTTATGTTAAGCTTTATTGTTACGGCCAACGAGAGATCGTTAACTTTATATAATGACACAATTGATAAGAAATGTGTTCTGTATACATATGTATATACTAGAGCTGCCGATGCTCTTGAACGGAAGAGATTTACTATCTATTCCAAACGATAGTAATTCGTTTGAGCGAGAAAAGTTGTGACGGTTGCTATATGATGCACGATTGAATGTTACGTGTTGGGTGAAGAATAGAGAGGCACATATTTTCCATGTCGCCTATTCGCACAAAACTAGTGAATCGAAATTTATTTGGTTAAATAAAAAATGTTTTCGTACGGAACGAATCCAACGAGTCTATACATTTTTTATAAAAAACAATCGGACCGTTTCTTTCGTGACTTTGTGGAAGTTCAAAAGTAATCATGCGAAACGATTACACGCCAAATTAGATTACAAATTAAAAAAAAAAAAAAAAAAGAAAAAAAAAATAAAAGAAGAAAGAAAAGTATTCAATATTAGTTTCAGAACAAAATGTAGGTACATGCAATGACGATACGTAACCTCAATTCAAAAAAATACGCATCAGTCGAATGCATGTATATATCTCGTAAAAGTCCACACTTTGTTTATCCCCATTCTCTTTCCCTCTCTCTCTCTCTCTCTCTCTCTCTCTCTCTCTCTCTCTCTCTCTCTCTCTCTTGTATACGTGCACTACTGAGAACACAACGAAAAATTCAGAGCGGTACATATCGTGTGATCCGGTTTTATCAATAGATACTATATACCTACAGAGAAACCACGTTCGAAATCGATACTCGAGCAGTTTCATATACGCTTCGATACACTTCGTTGCATTTCGTGATGCGCACAACCTCATACACGCTCTTCTTCCGTTTTCTCGATCTCTCTCTCTCTCTCTCCCTCTTTCTCTTCTCTTTGCGAATCTCTCGCGTTAGTCCTGACAACGATCGACAATATCCCTTATATCGAGTCGACACATTTGTCTCTCTCCGTCTCCGAGCTTTCTTCCATCTTTTTTCCAACTCTTTTGCTTTTTCCAACGTTACTTCTATTTCTACGACGCAGCGGTCTGATTTATGCCGGCGACGATCCACCCAAGATAACGTTTCACATGCTATTGGAAAATTTTAAATTATGACCCAGCTCAACACTATGAATAATGCCACGGTCTTTCTTCTCGTTTACGATTTTTGAATCTTTAATAAGAAGAAAAATAAGATAAATCTATCTTCACGTCTCTAATCTCCCGAGAGATTAATTTCGCCATGCATTGTCATCAAGCAGGTTCGTTTGGAATTGAAAAAATAAATGAACAGATTATTGGGCAAGATGTTAAAACATTTATTCGTTTGCAAAATCATTAAATTCGACGTTCTTCGTTTGAGCATGTGAAATTTCATATTATTTGGTAAAACTCTAAATTAATTAATCATATTAATTCAGAAATAAAACGATTTCGTTCTCGTTAATTCATTTTAATTAACTCGTCTTGACATCGTCATCGTTCGAAAAACAGGTGCAATTTGAATTGAAGTGCATTGACGGGTCTCTTTTATCGCGTAAATAGAGCTTTCATTTAAGGCATCGTTCAGCAAAAAAAATGTTTGCTATTATAGTTAGATACACTGGTACGATAGGTTTAATCGATAGGAAACAGGGTGTTACACGAGCTGTATTCTCGGATCAAGGTTAACGCTATAATCGAAGATCAAACCTACGAGACGCTTTAAAGAAGCACTTACGCTTGCCTTACTTAGAACGTTGCTCGTTACGAACCATCGGCTTTAGACTTTAGCACGTTTCCTTGCCGTCGATTACGACCCTTTTCTATCCTTTTTCTTTCTCTTTCTTATGAACATAGCACGAAGGGTGAACGCGACATAAAGTCGCGAACAACCGTGAGAGAAACGATCATTCGTCTGGGTGGGAGAGAAGATCTAGATGGAAAAAGAAGGCGAATAACCGATAAATCGGAAAGACAGTGCGGTGTCCACTTCGTTGAACTCCAATAGATTTCTTTTCCCAGCCTCCTTCCGTCTCGTTATATCCTCATTCTTCTTTTTATATTTTTTTCTTTTTCTTTTTTTTTCTTTTTCTTTTTCTTTATCATTTCAATTCACCATCGTTGTTTTCTTACTTCGCTTATTTCAATCGATAACGATCGTCGATCTTCTTATAGATTTTCAAATTGCTTTTATCTTCAGCATTTTTTTAATAGAAATATCGTATGATTCATAAAAATCTTCGTATCGAATCGTATTTCTTTTTTCGATAAAATGAGACTCGATAAAAGAACATTTTTTTTTTCCTATATATTTAAGTAGATAAATTTATTTCATAAGAAAATTTATATAATAATAATTAAAAACAAATACTATTCTTTCATTGGAGAATCTTGGAAACATAAGAAACCGATTCAAAGGAGAAAAGGAGAATAGGTTATATCGTTTATCGTGTCGGTAAGGGTCTAAATAATCTCAGATCTAAATAATTTCGGACGCAGCGGTTGCACCCTGTTCTCCGCAAGACCATGCATCTTCATTATCCGTGATGCTAGCTAACTGCAAGTAGGAAGAGAGATCGACGAACGAAACAACAGGGGCTATGAATCACGAGGCTTGTGGCTCCTTAATATTTATTCGTCGAGCGAACATCGTCGGTCCTTAAAACGTGCGCGCGCGTTAACTCGTCTACAAAGCCGACATCCTGTCGTTTATAAACGGACCCTATCTCTCATCCGGTATCGACTATGTACTTTCATTAATGAACAAAAGAAATTGTATAGAGTATTTCTCTTTATTTCACTCGTCTTATGAATCATCGATTTTCAAATAATTGTTAATATGTCTTATGTGAAGAAAATATAACAGAAAACGTTAACCACATCTCGTCGATAAATTGAAAAAAAAAAAAACGATGGTTATTAAAAAAGGAAAAAATATAATAGCCTCATTAATTAAGTTTCCAATGTTTTCATTTCAATATTGATTCTTAAACTATGACTAGCTTTTATCGATAAAAAAGAGAGAAAAGTTCTACATTTACTTCTCTCTCTCCCTCTCTCTCTCTCTCTCTCTTTCTCTCTCGTTTTTTCGATGGAACATCAATGTGTGCCAAGATATAAAAAGCGTCTTCTTCTGGGAATATTATGAATTTTAACTAACTTCACAATTAATTATGTATTTTCTAAATGTAAATGAGCTATCTTCGATTGCAATTGAATAAAAGGAAAAAAAAAGATTAAAAAAATAAAGATATTATGCATTATATAAGTGCACGCGATCGCCGTTACACAGGAAATACCGATAAAATTGAAAGACGAAAGGATCGCGTTAAGCTACTACGTATCGGAAACGTTTCAACGCCTTACTCTTACTTACTAATACGTCCACTTCTTCTTCGAGAAGTCAACTTATCATCGATTGTTTCGTCCCTTTGTCACTTACTCGAGGTAAGCCTCGCAAGTGCGGCACCCTTAAGAGTTCTAAGATGCTTTTCTCGGTCTTATCGTTTCTTTTTTTTTTTTTTTTTTTTTTTTTTGTAATCTTACTTATCTCCTTCCTTTTTATATTTCATTCTATACCACGACTTTTCCTATAATTTTTCAATTCTTTTATTTTTTCAAAAGTTCATTCCTCCTAACCCTAGAGGATTATAATCATCTCTGTTCTCTAATCCCACGGTTCGCAGTTACACGAATTCTAAATCGTCCAATGATAATCGATTCCTATAGCCTGGATTATATTCCGCATTCATGATAACGATGCGAAAACGCAAATTTTGGAAGAATAGGTCAGTTAGTCCCTATACGCTTCTGGATTACTTCACTCCTATGGAAATCTATTTGTCAGCTTTTACCTGAAAACTAATGGAACTCGACGTGCGATAATTCTCTCGAGTGTAACTTGCCCGTCAAAATCGTATCGATTGAGATCCATCGGTCAGTCAATTAGCAGATGACTCTCGCGTTCCCTTTCCTCTCATTCTCTCTCTCTCTTTCTCTATCTCTCTCTACCTCTTTATCGCTTCTCTATCCTCCTCTCTCTCTCTCTCTCTCTCTCTCTCTCTCTCTCGGTATATTCAATTCCGATAGGAGGATGAGTTTCGATCCGTTGAAATTGCCATTCCCATCCCCGTTTATTTCATTTCATTCGTTTCTTTTTTTTTGTACCTAGAATAGACGATATACGATACAAGATGTGCAATTTAAAAGAGAAACAGATAAGAGCATCAAGTTGGTATTTCTAGATAAAAAAGTAAGTTAGCGAAAGGACCAGTTGGCCAATGATCTTTGGCATGAAAAGAACTTTTCGAAAATATTTCTATATGTAAATGTATACATTTAATTCATCGTATCTTTTCTTCTTGGCCATTACGAGTTCTCGCATATGCATTTACCGAAAGCTATTCAAACATTTAACGAATTCGCCATAAAAAATTGGATTTTGCAATTCAAACTCAAGTGACGCATACAACATTGATCATACTTTGATTTAACATATTTCTAGTGATTTTTAATTTTAATAAAATATGATATATTGAAATAGTTTTATTATTCTCTGTTTCCTCTTTTAAAAAATATCTCATGTATCTTCGATATATAAATGGATTAGAACAAGAGAGGAAGAGAGATAGAGAGAAAAAGAGAGAGAGAGAGAGAGAGAAAGAAAGAGCGAGAGAGAGAGAGAGAGAGAACGAGAGAGAAACAGACAAAGTGTAAAAGAGAAGAAGTAAAAATAACGCTGCTAGCTGACGTGTCTATGCCAACTTACGTGTGCTCGATAGGCTAGACATAGATTAATGTTTGTACTAAGTTGTCGTAGTATGCAAAAGAGAAAGAGGGGGAGAGAGAGAGAGAGAGAAAGAAATAGGGTAAGAGAGGAATTGGTCACCCTAGAGCATACGATATCCCGAAGAGTTTGGGGTCGATCTACTAGAACGAACTGTCCTAGATCGATGCGACGGATCGATATCTTCCTTCTAGAATTGTCCCTGTAAACGAACTATCACAATTTTAGATAGCCCTTCTACGCGGAAATAGGATTCTACGTGGAGAAAATGTTCGCCAGGGACTCTTTTACAGCCCGTCGAGAGAAGAGTGAGGAGAAACGATACGGAAAACAGGTACATAGGTGGAAAAAGTTATTTTCCAAGATTCCTCGAGTAACAAGGTAAAGAAAAAGAAGACTTATTGGAAAAGGGTTGAAAAAAAAAAGTTACGTGAAATGAAGATAACAATCGTTAGACAATCATACTCTTATTTTAATTCTGATTATACTACATTTTTTTAAACTTTTTGATATTTCGAGTAACGAAAGTGGTTTAATTTAAAATTGTGTCATGATGTTAAATAGTAAAAAGATAAAAAAAAAAACAAAAGAAGAAAGAAAAAGTACAACGGCACGATAACCGAACTGATAAAAATTTCGATTGCAGATCATTAGATAAACGTATCTATAGTTTTGCAAAAAATGTGATAAGTTTTATCAAGCTGGATATTTCTTCAAGGTATTTTATCAAGCGGTGAAAGTCAACAGGAACGAAAAAAAAAAGCAGGATATTAAAGATCGTAATACGTTGTTCAATCTCGTATTATTCTTTTCGTTTCTCTTGTACAATGTGAAATTGGAATTGGATGAGAAAATATTGTTGCCGTCGATAATATTACCAAAAAGTAGGATCAAATATCAAAAGAAGAAAGTGAACTATACGTTTTCGATCGTATCTCTCATAGTTTTTCCTCGACATTTATCCGTCGCTTTTCTTGTCAAACTTTGTCGAGATACGATCTCTATATGGAGAAATCGAATCGAACGAAATACAAATGATATGATAGGAATAACAGAAGATATCAAGTACTTATGTGTATATGATATATGTATATAGTAATATGATATATATATATATGTATATAGTAATATGATATATATATATATTTATTTATATATATATATATATTTATAGTAATATCCTTTCTCTTTTTTGCTTACTGAAACGTGTTAAATTCTTGAAATATTACAAATAAAATGATAAATTCCAATATAAAAATTTCCGACGTATTAAAACATTCTCATTACATATAGCATATATGGGAGAAATTGTTGAAAGTGGAAATATACGCTTTTTCTTTCCAATAGCCAAAGGAAAAATCGAAGAATATCTGAAAATACGAATAAAATCGAGTATAACGAGTGAAATCGAATCGATCGTTCATACGATCTCCGACCCGACGATATCCAGCAATCTTGTTCGCCGCACGACGGTGTTATTTCCGGCCGACGGAAAAGAAGAGAAGATTACGTGAAGGCGTACCGTAGTGTGGGCGTAGCGCGAGCAGGTATGTAAGTCGATAGCCGGTTTCGAAAGGAGTTACGTGGGCTCCCTCTTTCTCTATCACAGTTTTGCTTATCTTTTCACATCTCTCCTACGTATCGTCTGCCTTGCTAATTCCATCTCGTTCGTGCTTCTCTCTCTCTCTCTCTCTCTCCCCCTCTCTCTCTCTTTCTTTCTCCCTCTCTCTCTCTCTCTCTCTTAATCCTTTGTGTCCTCCATTTGAAATTTACAATCTGTAGCAAGCACAACCAATGGATTTATATACGGAGAAGGAATGACTAATGTCTCATTTGCATTTTGCATTTTGCGTGTGATTTTGTCACTGAGTTTATATCCAGTTTATTAATAATGTAATATACAGTCGCAGCAACTACCACCACAACCAGTATTACTGTCACTGTCATCGTTGTGAGTATATATATATATATATATATGTATTGCGGTCCGTCATATACACCCTCTCTAGTTAACCCCATCATGTGTGCTTGCAAGTGCGCCTGCGCTCGTTACGGTATAGTCGAATACCGAGTATTATTAATCCCACTCTCTCTCTTTCTCTCTCTCTTTCTCTCTTCCTCTCTCTTTCCTTTTTTTTCCTCTTCTTCTCTTTTTCGCTCTTTTTTCTCCTCGGTTTGTTTGTGCTAAGCGCGTGCGAGATTAATTTCAACCGAACGTGATGTTACGACTGGCAGCAGCATGCCAAAAGGATCCCAGAAGCTTGGTATACGAAGGTAATAAAGTATTATTAAAAAATGCGCAGATCGGTCGCTCGTTTCGATGCTATCTGTAATTGCTATACTGTAGCCACAGCACAAATTTATTGGGATTATTTTTTATCATTCTCGTCGTTTATTATATAGTGCTACTGTCAATCCGATTATTTACTTTTTCTTTTGTATTTATTCGATATAATAGCAGGTTCTTTATGTGTTGTCACGAACGTTTGAAAAATTTTTAAATTTTCACATAAAGTCTTTGTAATTGAGTAAGATAATAATGTTATTCACGATAGTTTTATTAACTCTTCTTCGTGTTAGAATTCTTTACGAGTTAAAAATAAAGTATGCGATCGATCGAACGATAGAACGATAGAACGATAGATCTTTTAAAATAAAATGGATATTTCGAGGAACACCATAGAAAAAACGTTTCCATGTTGTGCGTGTTGTTTTACGATAATATAGACATGATAATAAAAAACATTTTCTAATTAGATTGCAGGCGCATATCGTCAAAGCGTAATTATCCAATACCAAAGGAAACTCGGTAGTTTCTGTTTGCATATTCATAACTAAAATGAAAGAAAAAAGTTATTGGATTATTATAAATCTTTGTTCTATGTTGAAAAAAAGAGCTACTAATAAGTGAAAATGAGAGAAAAAGAGAAAGAAAGAAAGGGCAAAGTAATCGAAAATCTGTGTTAAAATAATTTCTGTTATTTTACGTACATCCATTTGAAAAAAAAAAAAATAAATAAATAAAAAATAAAAAATTTTCTTCCATCAAGTATGAGTACGATCAGAGATATAGAAAAAAAATTGTGAAAAGAAAAAAACATGAACACATTGGGAATAAAATTTAAGAATACAATTCTTTCGTACTGATCGATTGAATTACGAGAAAAGGAAAGAGAAAGAATACTACTAGTGCCATAAAAGTCTAACGAAGTGAAGAGTGTCGTGAATAAGAATGCTAAAAGCTTCAAACGACTAGAGAGAACGATGGTGTAGATCGACAGAAGGTAGAAAAAGAAAGAAAAAGATAAAAGTAACGAAATACGATCACCTATAAAAATATCGTAGGCTCCATAGAACAGGTAATAATTCACAATCGAGAAAAGTCGAACGGATTTTCTGTCCAGTTCGCGATGTTACGTTCGATATTCATACGAAATAGGACACATTCAGAATGGCATCCTTCCGAACGACGTTATATGTTTTATATCTTTCGGAATTCAATGCCACGTGCATGATAAAATAAAAAAAAAAATAAAAAAAAGAAAAAGAAAAAAAAAAGAGGAAAAAGGAGAGAAAAAAAGGAAAAAGGAGAGAAAAAAAGAAAAAAGAGAAAAAAAAATAAAGAAAAAAAAAGAGAGGTCTCTTGGCCGTCACGACTTTAACACAAGTACAAATGAACTATCGTGAAGAGGATGGATGATCAAGAGAAAGGAAAAAGATTTATAACGTATATACAGAGTGGAAACCGAATTCTCTATCACTCAAAAACCCTGCCTCTATTTCACCGACTTTTAACGCTACTACGTTCTTCTTTTTTATCTATAGGTTTTTTTTCGGACCATAGGTTGGCACGATTAATCTTCGTATTTCGGAAAAAAATTCTTCCTCGCATGAAGTCACACGCACGGAACTCACCTGCCGGGTTTGTTCCACCCTATTTCTTTTCCTCTTGTTCTCTGCGTTACCTTGCCGTTTCTTTCTCCCTCACTTCGAATTCTACCATTCATCGCTTCCTTTTGATAACACGACAATGTTACGGTGTCCTATATCGCCCTGTTAAAATTATATCCATTAATTTTCGACGTAATCGTTGTTAAATAATAAAAAAAAAAAATAAAAATAAAAATAAAATAAAATATCATTATCGTCGTTTTACGTGATAGAAAGAGGAATGAGAAAGAAAAGAGAAAGAAAGAAAGTATAAGGGAAGAGAATGAAAATGATGCTCTCTTCGCAAATGGCCACGTCGAAGAAGATTGTAGTCTCTGCCAAGTACCGTTGTAACGAGCTTTTTATGGCGAATGTGTTGAACCTATGCGAAAAAACGTGACTTTTCCAAGCACGTGCCTATCTAGACGGTACACGGATTCTTGACTTATGAAACTACTCCAGGTACTGTTTACCATTCTAAGGTTTCGGAATCTGCTATTTGAGAAATGTCGTTAGCTCAGAAACGCAAACTACCTATCTACCATCGGGAATTAACATCGCGAACTATCGAACATGATGCTGGAATCTAGAGGAATATCGAGCTCACGTGCGTATATTAGATATCCTTCGTATGGTTTTGCCTTTGTACAAAACGTGCCGCAGATTTCAGGTAGATCATTTAGATGATTAGAATACTTGCGATCCGCTTTCGTGAATTCGATAATACGATTCAAAAGTTGTAGATTTAAAGTAGAGTAGATAAACGATTAATTCCAAAGTATTTAATGTGATTATACAATATGCTAGTTAGGTAATATTTTTTATTACCTTTAACACGTATTTTCTAAGAAAGTTTACAATACGTAAGATTCTCTTGAACGTAATTTAATGTTAAAATATGGCTTTTATAATAATCGCATCACTCATTCTCTATTCTGCATATAAATTTATGATACGTTATGAAAACTTCATTTTGACAAACTATTGGACAATATTTGTGCTTATGTCAGAAATAAATATACACTAATATAGATACAAATTTGCTATGATTATATTTACCGAAAGAATATCCGTCGTGTGTATATGTATGTGAATATAATAAAACATTATTAAAATTTTTATACGACGTACCATTCTCCAAGGACATCCGGCAGCGAACATTTATGAGTAACTTTCTAAGTGAGAAAGGTGGAAATTTTTGTTTATAATACATTCTCATTACGTTCTCATTATTTGCGTATTACTTTTTATAATCTCATAATTGCATTATTCGCGATATGCATAAGAAATATCTTACATATATCAAGATAATATATATATTATTAAATATATGTCATGATGGTAATCATAATTCATAGATTAAAATTAAATGTTAAATAGAAAAAGAAGTATTAAAAAGAAAAAAATAACTCACGAGTAAATATCGACGGTAGATTATTTTCAGTTCTCGTAATTTTCTGTAACAGAAAAAGAACAGTATGGTAAATAACGTATTATGTCGATAAAATTCTTATTTGAAAAAATAATTTTATTTATTTTATTTAAACATAAGAGAGAGAGAGAGAGAGAGAGAGAGAGAGACTAACCAAGTTCGGCACCATATATGTATTTATCATTATTTCGATGTACTTATGTACGTCTAATTAAACTTAAACCATTCGAAGAATATTCAATTAGTATCGATAGAAGATACAATCGGTCTTGTGGTTCACCAGCAATTAAATGTTCGTCTTCGGTAGATTGGAAACTCTAATTGAAGTGTAAGAACTTTCGATAGTTTCGTTAAGAAAATCACAGTTTCCTAAATTAATTAATACAACAAGGAATATTGATTAACCAAAAGAATTTTTTATCTGTTAAACAACGATCTCTCGTATAAATTTCTGATGACGTTTAACATATTCTTATCCTAAGTCTCCACACTTCAGTTTTTAGTTCCACTATTAGTAAAAGCAGATTTAAGTACTTACTTTGTCTAAGTTTAGCTAACGAATTCGTTATAATCGCATTCGAGCTACCTCTCACGGGTGCAACGGCTTGCAAAGTAACAAACCCACCAAGGAACTGATCGAAACTCCTGGAAGACTTGGCTCTCACCAAAACGGATGAGAAAGGAGGAGGATAACTTGGAAGGTAATCGTCACAGATAAATCGGGTTCTCGCACTTAACGATGTCCTTAATTACACGGCCAACGAAGAGCAGTCTTCGATTTCTCATTGGAAGGCAGATGAGTTTCTTGCCGAGTTAGCAATGCAAGCATTCGAGCTTTAATGCGATCGACGAAAGATACCGTTTTCAATTCATCCTGTGACACCTTCGAAAATCAACGATCGAGTCTTTTATTTTGTATGTCATCAATTTATTTGGACTTGGATTTATTATAGTGATTAAAATGATATTTTTTTTTGCTGTTTCCTCTTCGTATAATATTAATGTAAATTACAAAATATAAATCTTGTGTATATTTTATTCAAATTCAGATATTATTAAAGTTTCTCCGAGCTTCATTACAAAAGTAGTTAACTTGGTCAAAGGAGTCCAGGTCAATGCAATCTCATTGAAAATTGTTATTTGATGAAAATAAGAAGTACATTATGCTTGCATTGGACAATCTAAAGTAGTTGTACAATTAGAAAATCAGAAGCAATTTATCTATCGAAATTACATCATTGAATCATCAAATTTACAGGACCATACACTGATACAATATTTGTTTTTAACGTAAATGAATAATAGTGATCGTAGCAGAGGAAAATTTACAAAGACGAATAATAGTTTGAAATATTATTAATACGTTCGACATGGTTCAATGTATAGTATACTTTATAATAATTCAATATGAGAATATTCAATATTATAATATTATAATTCAATATGAGAACTTCAATTCAACGGTTGTGCAGTATTTTTTTCAATAATTACTATGTTAACAGAAAGAAATAATGCAGTTAAAATTTCGTTTCTTTTTTTTTTTCTATTATTTAAAGAACCTTTTATAATCAATAATCTGTGAGATCTGTCACAGGAGCAGAAAAAGGGCAAATAATTTCCTCCTATTAAAGTCTTTGGGCCAATCTCTAAAATTTCGTTGAAAAATTTAATTATTTTATATATAGAGAGCATACAGAAAGAGAGAAGAAGGGAGAAAGAGAAGGAGAGAAAGAATGAGAGAAGGATAGAGAGAGATGAAGGTAAAGAACAGACCATTTTGAATTACGACGGATGCGAAAGATGTGCTTGGCATAGAGCCAAACCGTTTTCTCCAGCGCGATAAGCAAATCTTCTATAATGTGAGCTAAACTTGAAAAGGGAGAAAAAGAGTAGAAGAAGGAGAAAAAGAAAATAAACATGGATATGCACAGGCTTAAAAGGAAGAAATAATCGAACAAAGAATAAGAAAACATTATTTGATAATACCAACAATTTCAACAATTTCAAAAGAATTCGAAGAAAATTCTTCGCATGAATGTCGCGAAGAATTAGTTTTAAGCGACATTATCTTTGTATGATCAATTATAATCATTCTGAAAAAAATAAAGATGTTATTTAAATCATAATTTTTTTTTTCTATTTCAAAGAGAAAATAAAGACGCGTTTTTTAAAGAAACAAAATCTTAATAAACTTATTAATTGTTATAAAAGCTAATGGGTATCCATTGCTACTCTACTCTTTGTCTTATATAATTATATAACAAAATGAAACTGAAGTGAAATAATAAACAAATAATAATACCGAGTATCGTATATAAATATGAAAATAAGAGGAAAGTTGGATGCAGAATTATAAAAACCCCTTAGGGAAACTTATACTTTTTTAGGGACAAAAAAATTTTGAGAAAGAGATTATTTTAGATCGAAATAAACGGGAAGACGTTTATATCGTAAAGATTCCAATATCTTTTCAAGATTTCGTGGCTCTTCAAGTTTTCTCAGAACGGTCGCACTGATTACGAAAATCTTGAGACTTCAAAGTAAGTACCCAAAGTTTTCTTATCCGATAATGCTTGACGATTCGAATTCATAATCTGCGTGCCTGTCGCTAGATCAGCATTTAAAACTTCATCGAAAGTTGCCTTGTGAAAATACTCGGATCGAACGACGGAAGTTCTTTCATTTGTCATCGACCAATTCATTTCAGGACGTTTGATGATCGTTCCGAAATGTTCTCGCCTCTTTAAAACGAAAAGTCACAAACCTCCCTTTTACAGATTACTATAAAAGTATTATAAAAAATATATCAAATTGAATTGAATTAATAATGATTGATCATTTAAGGATTACGAAGATGATGGTTGGATGGTTATTTTAAAAATGTTTAAACAATCATACACCTAATATTGATAATCGTTCAATCAAAATTAAAGATAATCGCGCGTGTACCTCTGTACGTTTCACCAACGATTCGATGAAGTTAATTTAAATCCATTATTCTTTGACATCTCGAAGATACCATTAATCTAATCGTGACTTCGTGAACCACGTACTTAAATATTAGATTTTCGATATAATATATTATATATCGTGCTATAGGAAATGCTGAAACGCGAGATCGGACCGATGAAAAACAATTTGTTACATGTCAAACGCAGTCTCATTTTTAATTTTCTCGAAAATAAAAGGAAGGAAACAATTCACGATAGGAGGAAAGAACGGATAGTATGTGGGTACTGTGTAAAGTATTAGCTTCGATAGAAGCCTCACGCGGTGAGGTAACCGCGATAAAAGCGAAACCTCGGAATCCATGCTGCTCGATTTTAAATGCAAGTATCTTCACCTTTATTTCGTCCGTATTTAAATGCAGCTATTCATCTCACTCAGTTGGAATTTAAATGGCTACTTAAATAATATTGTTCTCACTATCTCGCTCGCTCTCTTTCTCTCTGACTTTTCTTTCTGCCTTCTCATGGAAACAGGGTAATTTCTTTTTTAAAGTAATCATAAAAAATAAACGCAGGGAAATATGTAAGTTTTAATTCTATTAACAAATAGTTATTAAGGTCGCTGTAGTAATTAATGGCATCTTTTTTTTTTCAACGAAACGAAGAACGATTAACATATTTGCACATCGCTTTCGTACTATTGATATTAATTTATAATGATAGTAAGTAATCTGTTTCTCTACTATTTTCATTAGTCAAAATTTAATCGTGAGAGTAGTTTAAAATGAATTTCTAGTTTATTTACGTGCTTTTCAAAGTTTCCTAACTCTTTCACTCGATACTCTCTTTGTTGAATATAAGTTTTTGGCGATTCTCGATTCATAAAATCTTAAGATATTCGAAATTCCAGGGGTCGAGAGAAGAATCGTCTATTGTTTAGCGTCTTTTACGGGTGAAAGGTTAATCGAACTACTAAAGAAGATTCAAGAGGTTTAAAAAGAGGTCTTAACTCTCGACCAACTGGTAATAAAGCGGCTTACTCACTTCTTAGCCGACAGCACCACGATGCCCCGATCGCACCGCAAAATTGCCAAAGTTACCAACCTTCTATCCTTAATGCACTTTTCCAATCCGAGATTCCCCCTCTTTTTCTTTATAAGTTCGGCTTCGATTGGAAGAAGTAAAAGTGATGATCTTGTCGACGTATCAATCTAAGCATATCTTCGAAGATTAAAACGATTATCCGATGCATGGATGACGAAAAAATAGAGATTTTTATTTCTCCTTTTAAAGGACCGTATTTATCTTAACATTTAATGTCATCGTAATAGAATTATCGTTAAATCAAAATTATTTTACAAAATCACAATAATATCGAATAACAATATTTTTATCCGAATAAATGGTTTTAATAATTTTTCATATTAACGAATAAATTAAACCGAAGTACGGTAAAGAGCATGATGGATAAACAATAATGGAGCTTCCGATATTATCAGGAAGTCTTTATGGTACCACACTATTCATACACTATACGCCCAGCCGATACATAATACACTGTGCAGCTTAGTATAAATAAATTATAAAATATAAAGAAGCTTTAATATTTACAGCGTGTTTTTTTTACAATCTGTCTAATGATGTTTATTGATTGAAAAAGAAGATACACAAAAAATCTTCTTTCGTAAATCACATTACATGCTTCTTATTTTTAAAATTATAAATACTTCTTTATGTCAAGAATTTTATATTAAAAACATTTTTGTTATTCGAATCTAGTCTAGATCAATTCGTCATAGAATATTGACGTTGTAACAATATCGACATTTTTAAACGGAACCAAAAATGTGAATGTCGAAGACATAACCTTTTAAACAAAAGATAGAAAATGTAAAAAATATTGTAGCAAGCGAAATGCTTTTTAATTTTCTATTCCTATCAAGTCCAACCAACTGCGATAAAACGTACAAATCTCAAAGGTAAAAGACAGTTAAAAAAAATATAAAACATACACACTACGATGCAATTTCGTAGTTACGTCAAACCCAACAAAGGAAAGAACAATTTTTCCCATGAAAAAAAAACAAAAAAAAAGAAAAAAAAAAAAAAAGAAAAAAAGAAAAAGAAAAGAAGACTTTATTCTCTTTTCTCGGGAATTTCTATTCCCGAAAGAAAAAGGCAGAAGGAATAAGAAAAGAAATAAAAAGGAAAAAGAAAAGGAAAAGTAGAAGACGTCATTCCGTGAGGGATCGTGTGATAGAATGGAAAGATTCCAGTTCCGAGTGACGATCAGAGCAGCAGAAAGATTCAGGTGATGTAATGACCGAGATGTTGGGACTGAGGTAAACTAGTTCGCGAGTTAGTCGTATTTGCGAGGGTCGAGACGAGAAGAGGATAAAGAAGCAGGTGGAGCTTGTAGACACTATCCCTCTTTCTCTCTCTCTCTTTCTCTCTCTCTCCCTCTCTTCCCCCTATTTCGCTTAGACTCTAGATCCCTAACCTCCATCTCTTTCACCCACTCTCTCGCTTTCCTTCTTACTACCATGTCTAAAAGTTTTATATGTATGTACACCCTGGCTCCGAAAGCGACTCCGATATACCGTTGGAAGAACTTTGCTAAAATATCCGTCCACGCAAAGTGCAGAGACGTAAATTGCATCGAGTACTGCAACGCCGAAGATATGAAGGTGGAATGAACGAAAAATAAAAGAGAAGAAGAGAGTTAGTGAGAGAGAGTCAATGAGAAAGAGAGCAACACAAAGAGAGAGAGAGAGAAAGAGAGAGAGAGAGAAAGAGAGAGAGAGAGAAAGTAGGCACACAATAGTGCACAATTCGTTGACCTATGCTGATATTTTGCCCTTGCTTTTAAGACTTCTCCTCAGGATCCGTGCGTCTTTTTATCGTACGCGACAGTAACGACTACTGTCAACTTTTTACGTGCTATCGTGATGAAAACTTTTCGAGAGGGCGAATATTAAGTCGTAGAAAGGATTAAAGTAGAAATGAGCAAGCACAAGTACGAAATTACGAAGGGAATATATTTTGCAATTCCTTCTTACATCGACGACTGAACTTGACTTTTAAATCAGACATAGAAAAATTTCAAGATCAAAAATTTCTCAGGTCTATGCATCTCAAAAATTGTTATATTATGAATATGTACATACATCTAATGAATATGTATATCATGAATACGATTCACTTCTTCGACCCAGAGTTTTTTCTCAACAAAAATTATACCATTCGTCGAAATCCCTCTTTTCTTTTTTTCTTTTTTACTTATTGGATTTGCAATCGTTATCTACGCCGTTTAATCTGCCGAAACGTGAGTTGTTTATTGAATAAACTATAGAACATGCTTGTCTGTCGATTTCCGGCAGAACATTGAAATTATATGGTGCATGAGAAAAATTCGTTAACCGAAAATTCACCTACCGACGTTCGCACGAGTTTATCGTGGGACCGACGACTGCAGTGAATTTAAAATTGTTGTCTGTACCGTGTTGGCTTTGCTTTTATTCCATTTCGTTACATTTTATTTTATTTTGTGTTTTCTGTTAATTTTCATCTCAAATCATTTTATTCCGTGCACAGAGCCGTGGCGTTTGATGATCTCTCATTCTCGATTGTTTACGATACGCGTCAATGCAGTGTCAACTAAATCATATTTATATTATTATATGATCGGCCATTTAATTTTCGGTAATGAAACAGACACAACTTGAACGATCATATAACTCCTTTATCGATACGATTAAAATCTGTTGCCACACCATTCTGTGTGTATTGCCTCTCCCTCTCCCTCTCTCTCTCTCTCCCTCTCTCTTTCTCTCTCGGCAGATAAAAATAGATTAATAGAGGAGAAGAATTAAAAAATATAGCTCCGATATTTCTCCAGACGAGTATACCCTGTCAAACTGTGTATCTTTCTACGTACATACATCTTTCAAGAGAAGATAGGACGCATCTCACGAGGGCTAAAATAGATAATATATACTCCTACCGTCGCTATAGGCTTTTACGGTGTAAAGAGGAAGAGAGAACCTTATTTCTAATTCACGAATGTAGTCTGCTGGTTTTCCTAGTCGTGCTAGACGTACAATACGAAGAAAATGTTTTTACCAGTTTCATGTACTACTCGAAGCATACTCCTGAAATAAAATTCAAGATTATTTATTTCCATAAAATCATTCTCCTGTACCCTTTAAATTATCTAAAAGAAATAGAATCGAGCAATGACTTCGTTCTTTACAATCTAAAGGACTCTGCCAATTAATGTAAAAGCAAGAAGATCGTTAAATCATTTAGCATTATACATATATAAGAAAAATATATAAATTAAATTCGATCGAATTTAATTAATCTTTTTTGTTTCAATTCTTCACAATTGTTATATATTTACGAACTTAAAAATCTATATATTTTTTTATTAAAACGACTTTGTCACAATATAATAAATATGATTAATTCTACTTTGTAAAATCGAAGGTAAAGTTTAACAGTCCTATGTTAAAAGAGTATGATCGTTTGTCTGAAACATGTCACGCGCGTCGTCAAGCGCTTTCGGAAAATTGCGTTTCCCTCGTAAGTCGAGTCAAAGTCCCTCCATCTTCCATTAATTGGCTCTCAAAGGTCGATGGCAAGACTTTCCGTTTAACGATCTCCCACTTTCCTGTCACGAGAAACTCACGTGCATTCTTAACGACAAATTAAACTCTTATCGTTTTCTTCACTCTTACGGATAGTATCTAATTCGTGTTTTGGGATTATTTCTTTTTAACAAATAACAAAGAAATATTTCTTGTTTAAGATTCTATTTGAATTCAAATGTAGTAAGAGGATTAATTTTACGAA
Organism: Vespa mandarinia; assembly: GCF_050613455.1. NCBI lineage: Eukaryota > Metazoa > Arthropoda > Insecta > Hymenoptera > Vespidae > Vespa > Vespa mandarinia. The sequence goes on along the minus strand of NC_140811.1, from coordinate 13,173,852 downwards.
TAAACATTAAGCCATCATAGAGCTTTGTTTCGAATTTTGTTACGTATTTAGGAAGTTGCCAAAGATCAGTATAGTATCACCTGGCTGACTAATGAAGGGTACGTTAAAATGCAAGCACTTTCCGTTTTGGTACACGATGCGAAAGCTCGTTTTATCTTAAAGTTTGTAAATAGACACACTATTCAGTCCTTTACTTAATCATCCTCTTGGCTTGTTTCATTAGTCTCACTTCCGCCTACTACTTTTACTAATTAAGCGCTCAAATGCCATCAACGGATTACAGGTTTACGGTATTAAAGGACACGATTAGCCTGGTCCACTTAATGCTATCTTCACGTCATTTCTCTTTTCCTTTCTCCTTCTTTCTCTCTCTTTCTCGCGTCTTTTATCACAGCAAGAATATCCATAATTGTATATTAATAAATCAAATTCGTTTATGTAACTTGATATCTAGCTACATATAGAGTATCAAAGTGAATCTCATGCTAAATCGTACCTAGAACATACTCTGACGAGAACTTGTGTCGATCTCATTAAGGTGGTGCAAATTGATTGCGTTAGAACATTAGTTTCTTGTCCGAAGGTAAGAGCCATAATTGAATCACCACCACTCCGAGTCGTGCTATAAGCATTAACCTTTCTCTGTCCCTCTAACCGTACATAGACCAAAGCATCTCAAGTAGTAACGTGCATTAGGTTAAAGATCAGAAACTCTGCATGGCCTAATGTAATCGAGTATTCCTGTAATATGTAATAATCTTCATCCTGAATTTAGAAATTTGCAACCTTAATTGATAAGATAAGATTGCAAAAAATTATAAATCGTAAAATTTTGTTTTATTATTATGATCCAATTTTTATTTTTAACTAAAAAATTATATAGAAAAATCTTTAAAACACGAAAATTCACAAAGTTTTATGAATTATTAAAGCAAAAAGCAAAATATGTAATATCGTTTCTTAAACAATCGAGAAAAGGAACAAATAAATAAAATAATTCCCGTCCTTTCCCTTCTAGTTTCATTCTAAGCTCTTAGAAATCTCTTTCTTATTTTCCATAAGTCCAGTGTATCTCCTCACAACAAAGACTTATTCTTTCTTTCTCTTCGTTCTAGGTACTCTATGTTCTAGGTACTCTACGACAACGAGCCAGAGCTTACGGTCGTTGCTCGTATACGGGTCATTCACATCGTAGCAAACTCGGTAAGTAGGCATACTAACTAGTACGGTACTTGACCATCCACCTTGCTCGTTTCGACAGCCCTCTTATACCTTCCGTTATACTAATTACACGTCGAACAAGCGTTGACTCCGTCGTTCAATGAGGACCGGGCCAACAAGGCCGACCGGTAGAAAGGATTAAGGCGGAACACATTTCTCTCTCTCTCTCTCTCTCTCTCTCTCTTTCTCTCATTTCACATACGTGTCTACCTATATATATATATATCTCACTCCCTCTCTTTCTTCCTCTCTCTTGCTCTTTTTTACTATCTTTATCTCTCTTGTTCTATACCACCTAATTGCAGCTGGGTAGTACGGAAGAGCTCGTAACCGCACGGACACGTGTAAACGTTATAATTAACGTAAATACATTGGGTCTTTGTTAGATCTAGTACAATAGATATCGACGTTATTGTTAAGTAAACCGATATAATATAAAAAGAACATTTCCAAGCGTGGAAATGCAAAAAATGTGATCTTTCAAATATCTACATATTTATCTTTTTCGTTTTTATAGATTTATAAAAATATATTGATCGATTCTTTTCTCTTTCTCCTTTTTTCCCCCCTCTTCTTTTTTTCTTTTGACACGGATTAATTACGTTTCAAATGTTTCATCTGCTATAACCACTTAAAATGTCATTCCTGTATCAAGAGATAGTGAACTTTTGCTTTGAAAAGTAAATTTCAAAGTGCATAGAAAGATAATATATAAAGGCAAGAAATTACGTTGTCCTTTTTATCATGTTCTTTATTAATCGATAATGCATGAAATTAATTGATCATTGAATAAATCGTAATATTAATATCTTGACATTTATTATTTATGACTGCTATCAGTTATTATTTATAAAGTATTTTGTTGTATCATTTGTAGCAAAATATTTGCCGATGCAAGTTATTTCATGAGCCATTATTTAAAAGGAAGATAAAAAAGTGTAAAGTAAGTAAGTAGCTACAAGACAAATTGTATCATTGAATTTCCAGTAGTATGAACTTTGAAAAAGTTAAACATTATTCGTTTATTTTATCTGATATTAAAAATAAAACGTGGTTTAAGAAAATAAGCTTTAATGGAATTCGATGATATCTATCGTCAGCAAAATTACTTGCAATATTTTATGACGTAACACGTGAAAAAGGAAACGAATAGAAAGGAAAAGAAAATAAAAAGTGAGGAAGAAATATAAAGAGTGAAAAATCAGAACCATTATAGTTGGACGTTTATGAAGAATTCGACGTATACTTCGCAATTTAATCATTCTAAACTTTCTTTCTTCCTTTCTCTCTCTCTCTCTCTCTCTCTCTCTCTCTCTCTCTCTTTCTCTTCTGCGTCTAAGGGGACGTAAGATAAGAGATCAAGAGATATTTGTCACGTGTCTGAAACGTTGGAGAAGTTAACATTGTAGTTTTCAAGGTTATATGTCAAAGTAACAAAAACGATTGCAAGAGTGATTCGTTTAAAAGAAATGAATGATTGAAAAAATGATTTGTTTGAAGAAAAGGATAAGGAAAGATAAATCGATAGAGAAAATGAGAGAAAGATAACTCGTGCTGAAGAGAACGTGCGAAAGATATCTTCTTTAATTCATCCATATCCAATCTCATATCCTTTCTCTTTAAGTATTTCCGTGTAGTAATGGTAAAATTAGGAATTGATTCACAAACTCATCGATCGAGTAAATTCAGGATCATTTTTGGAACTTGTTTCATGTTGCAACTTGCATCGTAGATCTGAAAAGGTCATAAAAAATCTATAAAAAAAATGAAATAATTACCAATGTTACATCGGCAATCTTCATTTTGCCATTTAATTTTTCTTTCCTGCGATTAACAGCAAGAAGATTAGAAAAACGAAAGACGATGATCTTTTGGTCTTTGACGAAATGGAACTAGTTAATTCGTCGCTTGAAAACATTCTCTTTAAAGAGACGAATAAATTCACCTAGTGCTTTTGTCGAGACCTAGTAATTACTCGATGCAAATTAAGTTTCTTTAATAAAACGTATTCCGTTAAATGCCAGAGACATAGAATACAACGAAAGTTTTTAACTGTTTTGAAGAAAATTAAGTTTGTTCTAATGGCATTATATATATATATATATATTTTTTTTTTATCTTCTTATCAAAGTAAATAAAATGTTAATAAATTTTTTAAACGAAAGTATTGAATCACTTTTCTATGTATATCAAACGTAAAAACTTAGATAAAACGTGAAACAATGTAATCGCATTCGTAACAAGTTTTTTCATCTCACTTCCTCCTTTCACATTCATTCTTGATGCTATCTTCCCTTGTCGATATAACTTTATTACAAACTGCATTCGTCAATGTCTATCACTGTTAACTTGGGAAATCGACATTCTTCATTCTGTTACATAAAAATAGATTCGGAATATCTAAATGATAGAAATTCAACGTAATTGAATTTAAAGAATTTTTTTATTAATTTATCTTGAAATATCTCAGATCAGGAAATAATTCGTTTGATACTTATATTCGTATTAAAGACCTTTTAATTATCACAATAAAAACGTGAATAAAAACTAGGGAATATATCAAAGTTTCGGAATTGAAAGTCTGTATCTTTATCTTCATTTTGATACAAAGAGAGAAAAAAAGAGAGAGAGAGAGAGAGTGTGTGAGAGAGAGAGAGGAAGATTGAGAGAGGAAGATTGAGAGAGAAAGAGGAAAAGCGTTGATATCATCTCGACATTTTCGGACGAAGGAATAGGAGGGCACGATAAACGTCGTCTTCCAATCCCGATTTCCATCGTGTTATACGCGCCGAACCATTCCTATAAATCGTCGAATCGAAAACGTAGAGAAGTAGGAAAGAGAGGAGGAAGTGGGAGAATACATTATCCATCGAATGGAGAAGCTCATTCGTGAATGGATCTGGATACATTCGATGTTGGTAATCCTTTGCCCATGGTAGAATGAGGTCGTAGAGGTGAATCTGTCTGCGAGAAACCTATTCGACGATGGAAGAAATGTTTGTGGTATTGCACGCAATGTTGCGACTTTTTCTAACCTTCTATACTTCAATGGGATCTGCGTATCTATGTATGTATTTTACACGTATATATGTCTATTTGGTGCTAGTATTTCATGTAGTATACATATATACGAAAAATATCTAGAAATCCTTTAACCATGAATGAAATTTGTACTCTCTGTAGAATATCCTCTCAAATCTTGATTAGAAAATTTTAAAACATCGTTGTCACTTTAAATTCGTATCTATTAGACGACTAGTTAATGTAATCCGATTAAAACATAATGAAAAATAAATAATATATTTCAAAGTATTCGATACTAATTATATTAGAAATAGGCAAATCATAAATAGATTAAATTGTATCAAAAAGTACTTTTAAGCGACATTTGATCGAAAATCGAAAAGAGTTTTTATAGAAGTTACTCCTTTAGCAAAGTAGACTTCGTTCTGTGTTAGATTATCGTAAACTACACGAAATGCGAGTCGCGTGTAAAAGATATCGTCCAACGATGCCCGTGAAAGAAAACATACGTGCCGATGACTCATATCCGCCGATTAACTTGTTCTTACTTGGAAGATACGATAAAATGAAAGATAAATAAAGAGAATAGAATGAGAAAAAGCAAGAGAGAAAGAGAGAGAGAGAGAGAGAGAGAGAGAGAGAGAGAGAAAGAGAGAGAGAGAGAGACGAGTAAAGCGTTAATCCTAGATGTCCATGTTGTTCTTTTCGATCTACCATTTAAATCGTACGTGAGATTACATCACATACACACACGCACGCGAGTAATACAAATAAAAGCACATAATCCGACACAAATACGGTTTCAAGTATCGACCACGATAAAGCACGTTTTTCGTACGGTTCTCAAGTGGATACTGTTCAAATGTACACGTGCATTTTGAAAGGGCTACATGGAAGAATAAAGGTCACAGAGTATCGATCGAGAGCACTATTTCATAAACACAAGAAACCAGGTCGGTGGTCGAGTAAAAAACTTCAGATTAACAATAAGATACGCGTTATATCTTCTTGCTCTTTTTGATATGGCATTTACATAAAAGATGTTCTTTTTTTTTTTAAATAATAGCTCGATATACATAAATTTGATTATCGTTCTCGATAATATCATATTATCATTATCTCGATATAGTACTACTAAAAAAAGAAAACATAGAAAGATCATCGCAAAATAATTTCTTTTCCCTGAGAATTTCTCGAAATAGAGATATACGGAAGAAAACACATAATTACAATAAATTTTTCCATAAATTTTTACAATATTGAAGGATGAATGTACGACGGTAAAATGTTATTATATACAATTTGATATACATATGTATAATAAAATCTAATAATCTTTAATCTAAAAAAGATGAATGTTTATTCATATATGTATGTTATATAAAAAAACGTTTGATTATCGTTTTATCGTAAATTAATCATCGTTGGAACATATCTATGATGATTCATTCTTTCATATATTTACTTGAAAATCTCTAGATTACCTTCGAATCTATTCGCATTCGTTCTCATTCAATGCAAAGTACGCGATTAGTAGAAGAAGAAAGCTTTCGTGTGCGAATTGTTCCACCTCGCAATAAGCGTACGCGCGAATGCATACGCATTATGAAAATCCTCGTCGATAGGTAAGCGTGGTGCATGGTACTCACGAAGGAAATTGCGCGACGCTTATTATGAAACTTGAGCGACGAGCTCATGTGGCAGGGTTGGTGAAGTCTCACGTTCATAATGCCACTTACAAAAGGATATCGATGTTACCCACTCCCTACGTCGTCTGTGCGTCTACATGCGATATAAATGCACTCTGAATCCCTCCTTTAACGCTTTGTCTCTCTTACTCACACATACATTTTCTTCTTTTCTCTCTCTCTCTCTCTCTCTCTCTCTTTCTCTCTCTCTCTCTCTCTCTCTCTCTCTCTCTCTCTCTCTCTCTCTCTCTTTGATTTTGCTTAATACACTATTTTCCTAATGTAATTTCCTAGAAGTTTAAAATGACCATTTATTTACTTTTCTTGCTGATCACTTAAATAATTTACATTTGAGAAACTTATTAAAATAAGTGAATAAAGGAAATTTTTTTTTCAATTTAACACTAAACTAAAGAAACTTCTTCGAAGATATTTTCGCAAATAATCTTTGCTAGAGAGAAAGGGAGAGAAAAAGAGAGAGAAATAATCGACAGATAAAATTTATCCTGTTTTTGATATAACATGTACGTATCCTACATATCCGACTATTTTAGCTACAAAGTACTGCCAAGATATCTTGCGATGTCGATGTAACTTTCGAAGAAAGAGAGAGAGAGAGAGAGAGAGAGAGAGAGAGAGAGAGAGAGAGAGAGAGAGAGAAAGAGGGAGAAACCGCAAGAGTTGAAGTACTTTGACCGAGTTCTACGAAGATGCACATGTGGAAAAATAAAGACGTCAACGCGAATAGGGATGCTGCGTTTCTCTTGGTTTTCCTTAATACACGCATGCCATATTCTACGAACTATCATTCTCCCTGTTTTACACTCCCTTTACAAGAGTTTAACTCTTGTTCTCGAAGCAACGTTCTCGTGAGAGTGAAATGGACAGAAAGTTTGCGAGTAGATAGATGATTGTCTCATAAAAAAGCGGAGGTTATCACGGTTGTTTCTGCTAGTACAAGTATAATACTCTATCGCGAAATAGTAAGATCAACGTTCCGTGACGAACGACACGGTCATAAAATAGAAAACAAACTCCCCCCCGTGGAGTGAAAGTTTTCTTGGAAAATAAAAGAGGTTTCTAGCAGGATGCAATCATCTTGCGCCCTTCGGGATGTCTTAATTGAAAGAAAAAGAAAAGAAATATCTCTTTTAACGAAACGAATCTAGCGAAGTCTTACAACGGAGTATTATCTTCTAAGATTTTTAATTATACTCAACTTTGTAGGAAAACCGTACTCGTAAATTTTCATTAAGACATGTACTCTAAGTCTGAATATATCGAATATATTAAATAGAAAAAGACTATAACCTAATTGTATAAAAATATTATAAGAAATAACAAGCCTTTAGATAAACAGGAACCATTATAGATACGTAGTTTTACGAAAGTCACGAAGATATAAGTAATTGCAAGAAGAAATACTGTGACTCCAAAAGACGTTCTCTGAAAACATGAAGCCGAACAAAGGGAAGAATGGAAGACACACTTTATCTTGAGCATCGCTGATGCAATCGGCAGTTTCAAGAACCGCTCCATCGAGTTCACCAATTACACTACAAAAGACTCGAAGACTCGCAGTCAAAGTGGAAGCGTGATCGAAACGAGAAGACGCGGAAGGTCGTATCTTATTGAAGTAACTACTTCAAAATAGGGAAAGAAAGAAAACGAAAAAGAAGAAGGAAAAGATAAAACCATGACTAGCATAAATTTGATTGTGATGGTTCACCGGTGTTTCGAGTGATTCAAGTTTCAACGAAATGTAAGATATAAGAAACGAGGAAAACGCTATATCGTACTTGTTTCGTTGCCTTGGCGCACGATAGAATCCAAAATGGACGTCCTGTTTTCCCAACTTGCACGCGATCAGAACCCACGAGAAATAGTCATCATAGATCGATCGAGGTTATCTAGGTTCTTAAGAATTTTCTTTCTTTTAATTCCATGATTATTTTTTGATATATTTAAATTATTCGAAAGGCACATTGGAAGAGAGCATTTTTTTCATAAAATATCGACTATAGTTTTCGTTAAAATCATCATCATCTTCTTCGTGGTTAGGAGTATATGAAGAAAAGAAGATAAAATAAAATGAAAAAAGTAACGAGTGGAAGGAAATCATGGAAGGTAGAAGAGATCGTGCCCTATCGTGCAGCCGCTGTTGGAAGTCAGGAGCGTTATCGCAAGTCGACAACGTTAAGTTCCCGAGTAGCTGTCGGGTTCGATCCATCATTCTCTCGTTCCAGTAGACTCCCGATACCACTTCGAGAAACCACACATGTCCGTAATGTGGCCGAATAAGAGAGAAGGGAGACTGAATCAAGTCGAATCGAATCGAATCGAGTCGAGTCGAGTCGTTGTCTATCTACTAAAGAGTACTTGGAGTAGGTCTAGTGCTGATGTTGCTCTTGGACCTACTCTTTGCCATCATTCTCTATCTTCCTCTCTCTCGTTCGGATTTGTTCGGCTCTCATCGTCAAGTCTTGACCAACACGACGGACACGACGAAGACGCTTCGTTTTAACTCGGACCGGAGAATGGATAGGATGATGGTTCTTGGTCTGCTTTACTTCCTTCCTTCCTTCCTTCCTTCCTTCCTTCCTTCCTTCCTTCCTTCCTTCCTTCCTTCCTTTCCTTTAGAGTCGAGGGAAGCCTGCCTCGTTTATCAAGAGCGTGATGAAGCTGTTGGGTTAAGCGGCAGCCTTGGCATAAGCAAACCGCTCGTCTTATCTCGAATCGCCCAACGTCTTGTTAGAAAGTCTCTCCCACCCTCTTCGCTTCTACATTCTCTCCCTTTCCTCCTCTCAGATTCTAGATCCTTCCTTTTGAATTTTATTCAACGAGCTACCTTTTTAACTACGCTTTTTCTTAAAAATTACAAAAAAAGCGGAAACTTTGACCTTCGTGCTAATAAGGTGCTTCTCGTTATTTCGACTTGGAATTAGTTTCTACGAATATTTTGATAATTTTCTAATTATCATATCAACGTTACTTTCTCCACGCATGTCTATTCTCCGATTGATTACAAGAATGCGTAAGTTCCTTTGATGCAATGATAAAGTGACTGATAGAATAATCCACCAGTGAAGTTTCGACTGAAACTGGTCTTGAGGTTAACCTAAATCAAACGAATATTGAGCTTGTTTGAGTTTACTCCGGTTCATACTAGTAACTTTACTTGGGACTCGAGTAAACGATGCTTACAGCAAATACGGTGCTCCTTCGCAAACTTTTCCCTTTTATCGAAATAAGAGCATCGATTCTGCTCGTTCTGTAATACAATACTTTCATTTTTGTCATGTTTAATTATTCGACATATCCAATCGATATACTTAAATATTAGAAAAGTCTCTCAGCAGAACGTTCAGTAAATATTAATCTAAACTATTTTCTCAATAGCAAAAGTGAAACTTTTTGTAGCTCGAATTTTTTTCAATGTTTATATTTCATTATTTTCATTAATATTTTTGTTTGGTAAGTTCTACGTGTGATTAAGCGCATTAAAATAATTTCAGTTATATTCTGTTATTTCGAAGAAAGTTGCATCGCAAAAGAAGGAGAAAAAGGAAGGGAGATTAAATTTTCCGTATACGTGTTTAAAATAACAATTTTGGAGTTGACGGTGGACAAGGTGAGTACCCACGAGTAATTTTTAAGAAAGTTCCGCTATAACGACTCACATTTACCGCGAACGTGTACCACGCACTTCAAAAAAATTGCGATAAAAAGGTTTTTCGAGTATACTTCGTACCCAGTCGCCACTATGCTTCGTTCTTTCTTTTCCACTCATTTCTATATATTTTTTTCTATTTCTTTTTTTTTTTTTTTTTTTTTTTTTTTCTTTTTTTTTTTTTTTACATTCTTTCTACATCGAGCACACGCAAATGCTCGGACATTTTCCTCACGGTATTATAGAACTGGTACGCTTACACGTGTCCACTGGTATTTTAACGAAATGAATTAAAACTAACGTAAAAGAGAAATTTCTGACTTTTAATATCGCGCGAATATACATTGTTATGTATATTGTTATTCTTATGAACTATTCTGAACTAATTCTTCAGCGATACATTGCTCTATTTTTTTTTATATCTGATGATTTATTTCATTTTTGAAAATATTAATCGTTACATCTTAAGTTTTATAGGTATTCGCATTAATGTGAGCTCATTAAAAATAACCATCAAAGAAACCTGATAAATTATAATTAAGCTTTAAAATAAAAAGAAAACATCTTCAAAATTCTCAAAAGAAAAAAAAAAAGAAAAAGAAATAGAAAAAAATTACTTACCACATTTTTGCAGATTTTTAATATTCTAAAAACGGGAGAGATTATTTACGAGGTGTTTTTTAACGATGGCGAAATTTTTCGTTGATTTTAGAAACTAACCGGAGAGCGGTCGAGCTCATCTTAAAGAAAAGTTTACATGAATGACGTCACTCCGTTTCTTCGCTTATTTTGTCGATAAAAACTTTCGCACGTTTATATAGCTGCGCTTATCATCAGCCCTTTGCTACTTCTAGGTACCTTCTAATCTGGTACACCTGCACCCTTTACAACTTTTCCAAGTCGATCGATAGCCAATAGCCGCAGCAACGAAAACGCAAACATTTTCTACGTGCTACGCTAAGCGAATGCTCTGAGAAGAAGAAGAAAAAGAACAAGAAGAATAAGAAGAAATAGAGCAAAATTTTCTTTATCCTTCGTATCTCTAGATTTATGAATGCGTGCTCATAGATTTTTAAGGCAAGTTTAAAATGGTAATTCAATAAAAGGCTCGACAGGATGCATGAAAATTAATCTTACTTACCGAATATGCGTGACGTCAAAGCCAAACGGAAAATGTATTTTCTTTCCTGCCTATACAGCCCATCCTATCATTTCTCCCTGTTCCTTTTTAAAATGCCGCATCATGCGTGACCCAAATTTCTTTTCTTCGACAATTAGAACATGCCTAATAGATAAATCAAATTTTCCAAATTTTTCTTAATATGTATAATTGAGATTTATTGTCATGGGGATCAATATCATATATTGTTATAATCGATTGTTCTCGTTCAAAATTTTCCTTAAAGGGAATCGTTGTAAAACAGTAGAAAATTCTGAAATCTAGGAAGAAATTGTGAGTACGCGTTTTCCTTATCTACGTTCTATATTGAGTAATCCTCTAACCGACTGAAAGAGTCTTGATACAGCGGAATTTTCTACGTTCGAAACTGCTTGCTTGGAAAACGACTTGCAAGCATTCAAGAGAGAGAGAGAGAGAAGGAGAGGAAAAAGAGCGAGTTTTACTAAAAGAAAGAAAAAAAACGAAATAAGGTAAGGGAAACAGTAGCAAAGTTTGCGAAAAGAAGCTGTAGATAAGGTAACAGAGGAGAAGAGGGTGAAGGGGAGATAGGAAAAGAGAGGAAACGAAAGTAAGAAAACGAGAAGAGAGAGAGAGAGAGAGAGAGAGAGAGAGAGAGAGAGAGAAAGAGAAAGAGAAAAAGGATTGTGAGAAAAGAGAAAAAAGAGAAAACAAGAAAAAAAGGAAAAGAGTACATTTAATGCACGGAAAAGAAGGAACGAAGAGAGCTTGGCCGATAATCTTCTCGTTTATATTACTTTACCACTACATACTTCGAATAGAACCCTTTCACTCTTTCTTCGTCTCTATGTTAACCTCTTTCTCCTTAACATTCTCTTCTTGCGCGTTCTTCTCGTTTCTATCCCCAAAATGACAATAGTCTCAGTGGTGCTTTCATATTCCTTTACCGACAACCGAGAAACCACCAGTCACAAATACGGCAACGATGCTAATGAAATTTTCCAACGCGAAGCAGAACGCGCGAACTACGGTTATGCTATTTTCCTTTTTTTTTCTCTTTTACATTCTCACCGAACCTCCTCCTCCTCTTCCTCCTTCTACTCATTTTTTCTTTTCCCTTTTAGCTCCTTTTTCCAGGCCTGAATCGATAAAAATGACATCTGGTAATGTTGTCCGGCATTCCAGAAAAATAGTTTGCTGCTTGTATTTGTGAGAACGAGCCTTGTGCATCTGATTCTCCTTTCTCTGCTTTGTCGAATGAGAAAGGCACGAGTTAGAACGAACATCTTCTTCTTCTTCTTCTTCTTCTTCTTCTTCTTCTTCTTCTTCTCTTTCCTTTTTTCTTTCTTTCTTTTCTTTTTCCTTTTATTAAATCGACGATCGTCTTCTTTCCTCCCTTCGTAAATTTTCCACAGAAAGTTTGATGAATTTAATCATTTAATGTCCTTCCTCCCTGAGGATTTTAAAACGACAACGATATAGAAAAATTCCTCTTTGTCAATATGATCCGTTAGGAAGAATTCCGAGAAATTTATTTTCTCTGGTGTTAGGAAAATTCTATTTATTATATATTGAAATTTTATATATGTAAGTATATGTATCTATAGTATTTCGAGTAAAATCGAAAACATTGATATGACCATGCTAGTTTGTTTAATATCTAAGAGATTAAGTAACATGTTTCTATTACTTCGTTAGGCGTAAAAGAATGATGATTCTATGTTTCCATTAAATGGAAATCTAATCGAAGAGAAAAATAAGAAAAAATTCTTTTTCCCTTCGACGTTCGAATAAAGAAAATCATGTGAAATACTGGACATATGTAAATCGAAGGTAAATGTTTCACGAATCGAACTTTCAGATAGAAAAGCCGTTTCAGGGGAATCATATCAACGATATATCGTCTGCATAGATGAAACAAGGGAAAAATGGATCAGACTATATCGAAAAGCGCATTGCGCCAAACATTATTATTACGGTATATGCTCTGTACATCCCGTATTTCGTTCCTTTTTACTAACATAAAATATAATAGTAGTTGTAATCGCCGCCAGGCAAAACGGAGTTGCTTTCCACCAATCGAGTGCTGGTACATCAGCTTATCTCCCTTTTTCGTCTAGAAAACAGCTTCCAATTTCCGTTATATTTCGACCTTTCAACTCTCTGCTTTTCGACGTATGCTAAAAATGCATCTGGGATTATTTTTTTTTTGCGAGTATTTAATTATACATAGAACCATCATTGCGATGCACCATCAATTTCTTCTTAAATCTCGATGTATCTAATTATTTATTTCTGTAAAGAAATATGATATTATGCTCGTTAATTTAAGTAATCGGGAAGAGATCGAAATGTGTCAGATATTATTTTGTCTAACAATAAGTACGTTGTATAACGTACTTATTATTATCATTTAGAAGCGAAAAACAATAGGAAAGAAAATGCAGCATGATAGATAAAATTCTTATAAGTTGAAAGAAAAAGTCAGCATCAGGTTGACACTTTCTTCGTAAGTTCTTCCAGGAAGAAACGAAAGGAGCAACAAGCTTGAAGATGATGCCGGAAGCTGCTAAACACGCACACATCCATACACATACATACGCGCGCGCGCACGCACATACACGTACAGATATATATATATATATATATATATATATATATATATGTATATATGTATACACTCATAGGTATAGGTAAATGAAAGTCTAGGAGGTCACGAAAATTTTCCAAAACACCTGGAACAAGACTTAATCATGCTGCAGGCCGAACATAGGTACGGACTTACTACTCTTCTATAGCTATGTACCAACTCTGTACTTGCACAATTACGTAGATGCTACTAGCTCAACGTAGCTCGCCGCGCTGTTTATTTCTTGCATAATTTAACCGTGCCTGGAGCAAAGTCTCGTGGAAAAGTAGCATCAGAGAAAGAAAACGAAGGATAGGAAAGGAAAAGGTGTTACAGCCACTTGCTAGAGGGTTACGTAAAGTGAAGCAGAAATGGTGAATTCGTTTGAAGTCTATTATGCATGGTGTTCCCATGTGCAAGTGTCACTGGACTCGTTGAACGAACGTAGAGAACACGATTTTAAGTCCTAGTAATTATGATACGATGAACGAAAATACGAAGGAATGACGTTAAAGATATATCCAGATAGATCATACAATTAAATGGTTTTAAATGGGCAAACGCGTTTGGTTATCTGTTTGAACTCATGACGGAAAGGAATTTAAGTAATTTAATTTTGAGTTATCGCCTTAATTCAACATAAATTCCTTTTAAAACATTATTGGAATTTTAACTCCGCGCCATATTCGTCGAATTTCCGTACGATTTATAATTGCTTTTCAACTTGATCTTCTGTAAATGTCGTCCTTGTTGAAATATTTTCAATTATATCTAAATATTTCGTTTTCTCTTTCTATTGTATTATAACATTTTCTTAATTTTTTTTTCGTTATAGTAGTAAATATATATGAATGTATTTACTCTACACGGAGATACATTTCAAATATATAATTTATCAAATATTTATTCCATTGATTTGAATATTATCAAAAGACAGAAAATAGCCTTATGTGCGAACGAGATAAAAAGTAAAATTACTACCGTCATATCTTATGTAACATACTCTATTCCATTTTTCAAATGTCTTTTTTTGGATATATCTAGTAAAACACAGCGAAGAAACAATATAAATCCGTAGAATGGACGAATAAGAAAAAAAGTGAAACAAAATGTAAAGCGAAACGAAAGAAATGAAAAAAATAAATTAAAGTACAAACGAGGAAGCACGAAATGAAATTTCGATCTAGGAAACGTGTGATAAAAATTCAAGTTGAATCCTGTACACGAAAGGAAAAAGAGAAAGACACAGAAAGAAAAAGAGAAAGAGAGAGAGAGAGAGAGAGAGAGAGAGAGAGAGAGAGAATTCACGAAAGAGATAGCTGTTTGGGGAAAAGGGAACTAAATCTAATGCTCGTCATGAACTTGAAGAGATATGAGAATCCAGACAAAACTAATTTCCATTCAAAACCAGCTTAATAAGCTTCGAATTTCGAAAGATTGTCTTGTCCCGTGATTTTACTCAATCAATTTCTCTCTTCATCCTAATTTTCTTTATTGAATATATATTTATACGTATTTATTGAATATATATTTATTACAGATACATTTATATATATACATATATATATATATATACATATATATATATATACATATATATATATATATACATATATATATATATACATATATATATATATATATATATATATATATATATATATGCCTAGAACGAATATTTCATAATTGATAGGCAAACAAGTGCATATGATAAGTAATCTATTTTTTATTTTAAATCTATGAAATTTATATTTAATCGTGTAGTTATATTTATAGATATGTTATATTAAAATAATATATATATATAGTTGTATTAAAAAAAATGTTTAACTAAATTACACTTTTATAATAGACATACTTTTCTTTCTCTCTTATTCTTCTTCTCTTCTCCTCTTCTTTAAATCTTAAGAAACGAATATCAAACATACTTCAGAAGAAAAGAGCAAGACCACCCTACTTTATTTGAATTCTTACGGCGTATATTGAATCGAGAGTACCCGGCGCATACGACGAATAACTTCATTTTCTAGTTATCATCACGGAATAACTTTATCAGAATGCATCAAACTGATAAAATTCATACGAATTTGATATTACACTTTCTCCGTAATTTTATAGAATTAATAATTCGGAAGTAATATATATTATATCGTGCTATATTGTTAATTCAAGTTTGCGACAAAAAGAATCCATCTTTTTTCTATCCTTTCATCTTTGATTATTATATTTCGATAAAAAACAAAACAATTTCTTTCTCTTAATATTCAATATGATAGAAATTAAATTAACGTAGAATTCTACATCATGTCTAACTTCTGTTACTTGGCTCGCTCTCGAAATAATATATTTCGCTTTGGAAGTACAAAATTAAATGTTTTACAATAGTTCGTACCTACATAAATCGCATTTCCATGAGCGTGCTCAATTATATTATACTTGAATAGTTATCACAGTTAAATTGTAAATGACAGAGTTTCGTAATCAGTTTTAATTCGATTTAAGACCGAGATATGGCTTAAAGTTCAACTTCTCTTTAAGAAGCGTCTTAACGATTCAAATATATGACTCTTAATATCACGACTTGTAGAATTACTTGATATTTATGAAATATTTATAAACATTTTTATCAATATTTCACATCGAGCTCGAGTGATCTCCAATTAAATGTTTCGAAAAAAATCGATATATATATATATATTTTTTTTTTTAGTTGACAAGACAATCTGTCATATGGACAAAAGATCCACTTACTCTCTTTACAATTCGATAATATTTCAAAAGAACTTTATCTTCTTTTTACCGGTCGTAAAACGGTACTGATCGTATTTAAATGACTTTTCTCATAACCGAGACGTAGATCTCACATCGATAAGAAGTGAAATACAGAACGAACCAAGTTAATAAAACGTTTAACCACCGTTAAAACCGTCGTTCGAAGTCCGCAACGTTGAGATTTTATCGAATCGCGTAGACCGGCCGTTCGTTACGAGTAATACTTGTTAATAGATACGAGTTCGGAAGAGTCCCGCTTAACAATGCATTCCTATCTCTAGATATACGCTTTTGGTCTCTCTACCGTAGGGCATCGTAAAAATGAACGTAAAACACGAGGGACGAGTCCTCAGTATGTTCCTCGTTTCACCTTCTCCTCCTATTTCCTTCCCTTCTTTCTTTTTTTTTCCATTCTTCCTTTCTTTCTTCCATCTTCGTTCTCATTGTCGAGCCTTCTTCTTCTTCTACTTGGTAAAACTTTGAAGAGCTACGGCGTAGGTACGTTAATGCCACACTGTCATTCGTCCTTCCATGGAGAAAACTTAACGGATTCTTGAGATCGTGAATAAAATAGTAAGGAGAAACATTCAGAACGCAAAGAGGTATTATCGATTTTTTTTCCTCCCATTTGACATGACATTTTCTACGTTTCACGTAAAATAATTCGAAAATGAGAGAAGTGTTTTCCAATCATTATCACGAACGTGAATAAAACTGTACGAGAATAAATCTATTCGCTTGATTATTAAATCTCTATAAATTCGTATTATTGGTAATAAAAAAAACCATAAATGTCGTTCTATTCATTTCGAAGATTATGATAAATTTTTGGAAAGGAAATTGACGTTCAATCCTTTTACTTAATAATTTTATAAAGATTATTATTTCGCTTTTTGATTTTATCTATTTTATATTTTCCATAAATATCCTAGATTATAATTTAAATATCCTATATATTCAAGATATAATTAAGAACGATAGGAAATTAAAAAAGGAAGAAAGAGTATAGATAATCGATGGATGCTTCCCATCGAAATTTCAATGTGAACATCTAGCACCATCGAAGAAAGTTTTACCTACGAGAGAAATATACCGAAGAACGCGAAAAATTACCCAAGCTTTTTCCTTGATTTATTACGTGGAATAAAAGTCCGTTCGTCGTATATCATATGCGATCGCAATTCCTGAGATTCTCTTCGTAGGTAAGGTGACAAATTGTCAGTGCCTTCATAGTCTTGGCATTCGTTATCGAAATTTTCCATACGTTTCATCGTCACGCGCGAGTTCCCTTCATCCCTTCTTTCTACTACCCTCAAAATTGTACCGTTCACCCTTAGTATCCTTTCCATCTTTGATAGCGTTCCTTTATTTATGACTTTCCTTCGATCAAACATGTCCCAAATGCATCATTCTCGTTTTCTAGAATATTCCATTCATTTTACACGACGATTTTATACTTACGATGTCAAGAATAAACATTTTTTATCACCCCTCCATTTTACGAAAGCCACCTGATGAAACGAATATTTTCGAACGTCGATAATGCAAATGCTGAGAAAATATAAAATATAGTTCTCCGACATGCATCGAAGTTAAACGGATAGAAAAGTCATACTTTGTGCTATTTATTGTTTCGTCGATGATACATCAATGAATTCGATTAAAATATCGGAATTCATTGTGTAAGTTTTGATTATCAATATTTTATAAAATAATAATAATAGAAATACGACAAAATAATCTACTAAATAATATTAAAACAATAATAGAAGAATGAATTATCACAATATTCATATTTATATATGAATATTCTGATAATGAAAGGATTATTATTAACTTGCAGCTTAGCTTCTCATTGTATTCACTCTAACCAAATGTATCCATTGATCATCTTTGCATGATTCGATGCCGGTCATTTTGAGCGACGCTTCCTGGGAAATTCTGCACTTCCGTTTAATCAGGATTATACTGCTCTTGCTGCAGTAGATTATACTGGGTAATATGTATACTCGTGCTTTCACAGATAAATTAATACCCACAGTCTTGATAATTAGAGATTATCAAGACGTTTGTGTGCGTATGACCTCGGATATGAAATATCCGGAATTTATTGATACAGAAATCAACCATCGCGGTACGAATGAATTCTCCATATATGAAAATCGTATATCTACCATATATTGTTTCATTGCTTTTCGGATAAGGAAAACGCACCGAATGAATGTCATCTAGAATGACATAACTTATATCAATAGGAATGATTGCTATGATAATTTCATTAAAGATCGAATCAAAAAAAGGGCATCATCTGCGTATACACAATTAAATGATTTATTTTCAAAATGAAAAAGTATTTTTATCTCAGAATAAATCTACTTTTTATTTTTATCAGTTACGCCAATAATAATTGGTAGATAGTATTTCAAATAATAAAATTTTGTTTGCTTTAGTTTTTATAATTGCATAAAATTCTCTCTAAAGTAACTATTTTATGTTAATTTTTAATTCTCTCATTAATTTACATATTTTTGAATTTTAAAAATACTGTCACGTGATTGCGCTAGAGCACCATAGTCGCACGTGAATAATGAAAGAAGATGAATCTTTAAACGTGAAAAGGAAGGAAAATGCAAGAACTTAACGGTTGGTCGTGTGGGGACAAGGGAGATAGCGGATGGTGAGTCTTAATACCAGTTCATTGTCTCAACTGGCCTAAATTATGATCTCGTGAAAGATTCACGGAACGACGTATCCTTTGTAGATTTTCAACCATTTGTAGACGAAGGAAAGTAAGCACGTGATGTGCTCTTAATAAAGGATTAGAGAAAGAAAAAAAAATTAAACGTTTGATTGCACGAGAGCTAATTAAAACATATACAATTATTTTCAAATTAATAAGGATTATTAATAAAACTTTTAGAAAACTTTTAGAATGTAAATAAAGCTTCTAGGATAACATTAGAGAGATTTATTAAAAAATCGATATTTTTATTTTCATTTTCATTTTCATTTTATGTTAAGCGTGTCCCATTTCTTCTTCCAACACCCTTCTCCCACCACGCACCTCTTCGTTATATAAGCTTCTTGGATTCTTGTTGGAATGATTTATTTCTCCATATATCTTATTTTAAGTCAGATGATATTTTCTTTATCGAAGGTATTCGGCGAGTTCTTGTGAAAATGCGATTTAAGACTTAAAGATAATAATTATGTTCGTGTCATGAAATATTAAAAATTAAAACGAATATAAAGTCTGACGACGCCTATTTATTATTCCCTACGAATCGTATCCTTATTTAACAAACGAGAACTTTCCTCAATTGTAACATACAGCTTGAAGACAAGCACGTTGTACCTGAGCGCTCTTCGAACGGAAGACAAAGTTTCCAAGAACGTGACCATTACGATTTCTCCGTATATTCACGTCTCAACTTTCTCAAAAATAATAAACTAATAATAATGGCCATGTTCGAAAATCCAATATTCGACAATTTCCAAGTTAGAATCGATTTAATTGCTATCGTCGAACACGAAAACACTTTCGTATAGCTTTTTACGTCGTTGAATCTTTTTCTTTGCTTTTTTTTTCCATTTAAAACAAAATAATTCGCAATATGTTGATTCTATTTTTTCGAACTAATAATGATACGCAAAGAGATACGTAGATAGTAGATTGATAATTGCGAAAGTTCTGTTGAAAAAATATATTGAGAAGAAATCAGACGAATATTAATTTATTGAAAATGCATTTGACTATCGTAAAGATATTCCTTTTTTTTTATTTTTATCGCAAAAGAGAGAAAAAGAAAGAGAAAGAGAGAGTGAGAGAGAGAGAGAGAGAGAGAGAGAGAGAGAAAGAGAAAAAGACGAAAAGCACCAGTCGACACGTAATCTCGCTGTTCGAAAGAATTCATGAAGGAAGCTTGGTGCTGAAGTGGTAATGTATAATGGATGAATGTATGTTGATCTTTCGACGACATATGACGTATTCGAAGAAGAATAAAACGGCGTACGAATAAGGGCTGCTGCCAATGTTCTCTTTTTCTCTCCCATACTCCATCTCCGAAATTGAGCTTTTTCTAAGAAAAAAGAGAGAGAGAGAGAGAGAGAGAGAGAGAGAGAGAATACCTATAGGAATACTTGATGTTTGCAAAGAAGAATTTTTATCTTTCAAAAAGCAAACTCTAGGTAACTTTATCTATCCTCTCTTCCGAAACACTTGAAATGTCGTTGATATTGGTAATACAAAGTTTTACATTCTGAGGGTATATTTTTAGTCAGAAGCATATCACAGGAAAATAGAGTAAAAATTAATAATTCGATAAATTTCTATTTGCTAAGTTTCTAATCTAACTGGCCGTAACATATATAATATAACAACGGTTGGCCCAACATACTATACCAACTACGAGTAAAAGGGTAAAATGAGAGAGGAGAGAATGAAAGAGAAGAATGAGAGAGGAGGAGTGGTATGTCGTCCGGAAAATAGATGACATGCCTGTTTCGTCTCGTTTCAAGCGCTGCTAAGCCGCTTTAACTGAAGCTACCAGAATTGCATCCTATTTGTTGAAACCACCGGCTAATTCAGCGGGCGTTTCTTTCCCTGTGAAAATCAGCCAACAGCGTGTCATTTCCACGACAGAAAGAAATTAAATTAAAAAGAAAAAATCGAATAATCTATAATAGTCATTTAATATAAACTTCGGAAATAATGCCTACATATTTTAAATATCATATATAAAATATGATATAAAATTAATATAGGAGGACAAGTCAGAATATTTACCAATTTATTAATATAATAATTTATTGGAAAAATGCATCGGTCGCACAGCGAGCGAGCAAGTCGTTCAACTTTTTCAGGTCAAATTATTTGTCGAAACTGGATTCACAAACTTCATGTGAAATGGTAACGACGACAGCATTCTCGGATACATGGAAAAGCTACAAGAGTTGAATTTAAATCACATTCTATTGGTTTATAATATATGACCGTTTTGTAACTATCAAGCAGTGCCATGCATGAGGAATAAAAATTACTTAGAATAAATATCTCAAATGCATATCCGATAAAAAAGCTATTACGTGGAAGAAATATTAATTTATCGTCAATAAAGAATACACTTATCATCGATAATCAAGTCTTCGATAATTTCCTCATGTAAATTGCAACGGAGAATATTGTAACCTTGATAATATTTATTTAAGATATATTTCAAATATATGACAAGTTATCAAGATAATTTAATAAGTAAAATTCTATTTTCATTTTATATAATTATAGATAAAAACTTCATGAACGTTTGTAAAAGCATCAAAACTGAGAAGTCCGATATTCGAGAGTCAGGTAAAAGCGCATTTGTAATTACACGTTTATTTTCGTACAGCATCGGTTCGAAAAGGCGAGAGCAGGAAGAGGCTATAGGCAACGTGACGCGAAGCCGAGGAACGAAGGACGATGACGTAAAAGGTGGAAACTTCCGGTAGGACTCATAGAGAAAGTGTAAAGGGAGAAACGGGGAGGAGTTAGACGTGGAAAAGAGGAGGCCGGGAGAAGAGGAAACTAGCTTTGACGTTTGACCATAGCCAGCTGGTCCCGGTATTTCATGAATTTCCCAGATATGCCCAGCACTTCCATAATACAGCGTTTGCGTATAACTATTATACATAGAGTGTGAGCTTTAGTCGCTCGTAGGACTCGACGAGCTAGCTAAGTTGACTGGTCAGTCGGTGCAACAGACCGACAACTTCTCGAATATTCCAACCCCGTTAAGTTATTACCTTTAATGTACCAACCAAAGTTGTCGGAAAATGTCGAATGAATTATTTTAATTATTCTTGTTATTCGATAGTTTTTACAATCGTGGTGATTGCCTACAAAAATTCTTAGCTATGATAAATTTAACATTAGATATTTGAATACCTCTCGAATATGATCATCTCGCGAAATTGACATAAATGTAAGAAAGTCATCGCGGTTGGAATCCGTTGGAAGATTGTTTGCAGTCTACACTTTATTTGCAAAAAGACATGCTGCGACCCTCGAGTACATTACTCGCATTACTCCTGTTATGTTACGTTACTGGCGTTGATGAAGGAATTTGAGAGAAAACTTTGATGAAGATATTCAGAGCAACGGAAGAAATTAGTTTACGAGAGAAGCCTGTTCCAGGCTTTCTTTGTCGCTATAGATAAATTCACTATATATATCTAGATTTTATTCGATCAGAAACATTTTATTGTATTTGTTGCGATCTTTTCTTTCTATCTTATCTTCATCTTAAAAGAAAAAAAAAAACTCATCATTTTTATTCAATATAACGGTTTATCTTTATAAGCAAGATTAAAAAAAAAAATCAATTTTTCGTAGTGTCTTTGCTACGAATGTTTCATGAGCGTGAAAAGCACTTAAAAGTCAATGAAATAAAAATAAACTTTATCGGATAGCGTGGGTGGATAAGAGAGAAGAAGAAAGAAGGATTGAAGAAAGTTCGAGTCACGGATAATTCTGGACAATGCGAGGTTAACGGTTCCATGGGCAAAAGTAACTCGTCTACTTTAACTTTTTCATGAATTGCGTTTTAACGTTGAAAATAAAACTTCGTTACTTATCTCCAATTCCTTAGAAGTTTACACAATGCAATAAAAGGTGTTACGACGAAGTTCCACATTGGGGAATATTTTTTAACGACACGTCGTTGTTTTTATCAAAATAAACTGGTTCTAACGCTATCGAAATTCCGGCAAAAGTGGTTCTAAAAGCTTTGTCCGCAAAAATACCGCAAAATCGTAACGTTTTCTGTTTTTTTTTTTTTTTTTTTTTTCATTCATCGTAGTCCCATGTTTTTCTGCATTTTTTATTAATTGCTTCGGACCTCGAAAAGCATGCTTATCTTTAATCTTTATCGAAAAACGTCAAGCTTCAAATTGAGCGGTTTTTCGAGCAAGGCTGAACCAAGTAATAATACACCAAACAAGAAAGCAAGCTCTATGTTTTCTCAGGTAAGTGGATTGTCTTAAAAACAAGGACAGAAATTGGAAGAGCATGGTTTGGTTAAAAAAAATAAGAAGAAGAAGAAAACAAAAAAGAGAGAAAAAAGAGAGAGAGAGAGAAATATAGACAAGATAGAAGGAGAGAGAAAGAGAGAGAGGGATACAGAAGGAGAATTATTACGATGCGACATCGCAATTTGCACTCGCTCCCGTCGACGAATAGCGCTACATTAAGCCTCGTTTAAACTCTCTGAAACAGTTTAATTTATCATCACATCTGGATTAGTTCGAAGCAAGCTGTCCGTAGTCCATCCAATATATATGTAAGTTACATACAACCATTAAAATTTAGAAATATACGCCCTAGGGATTTCTAACTTTGTGTAATGAGTGAAATAATTTATAATGCGAGCATAAACGTGAATTTAATCGTTTTCTCTGTATACAATATATTAAAAATAATATATACAGTATTTTATCTCCCTTAAAATTTTCGATACGATTATTCGTCGACCATCAATTGATTGATGGAAATTATATTAATGGCTTTAGAAGCAGATAAATATAATGAAAATCGTTTATAAATAATGAATACTTCGATCATCTTTTTTATTCAATTCAGTCAATTATATGATAATTAACAATTATTTTACCGTCGATGATAAAACGTTTTCGATGTTATAAATAATAAAAAGATCGTATTGATTTCTCGTTTTAATCAGAAACCGAAGGTATTTTACTTACTCTCAAATAATTTATTTTCGAGTTTCACAAGTACGAGACAAATCAGATTGTCCTGGTCTACACACCACCTGAGCTGGTTCTTGTGGCTAAACGCAAGCCGATTTCTCGCGAATCTCCTTGTTACATTCTAACTGTTTTCTCCAAGGACAAAACTATAGAAATCGATGGTACAATAGGACCGATAGACGAGGAATCATAGAAAACGATGCAAGAGTTCTACATTCTAGCACATTTAATCTATTAATCTATTCAACGTGAACGTTGAAATAAATCTATTCTGTTCGTTGTAATTTTAAATTAATTAAAGATAGAAAAATACAACGTAAATACAAATTGTCGTTACAAATTTTTCATTACGAAAGAAAAAGAAAAAATATACAGGGAAATAGAAAATAAAAGAGATGGTGGAAGTACGTACGTAACTCAATAACTTATACGTGTGTTAAGATAAAACAAATGAACATTTTATTATTCATGCACAATGCATATGAACATTGTAGACTGTATTCAACATTACGTATTGAATCTCCATTTTAGCATGGTGCGTTAACTAAGTTCATACTCAGGTTAATTTTGCGATTTTACAGGAACACCTAATTTCATAAAATATTCCATTACTCGCTAATTTTGGGTCCAGATAAATTTCTCTGTTTTGCAATAAATATTTATCACTAGGGGTCGTTAAAAATTGTGCAACATCTTTTTACACAATATATCTATATCAGTTTTTTATGGTAAATAATTTTAACGAACCTAGAAAATTCTTGACAAAACGTACATACATTAATCATAATGATCGGAGATAAAAAATGTATCATGAGATAAAATGTGTGAATATGGGAGATAAAGATAGAGATAGATAGATAGATAGATAGAAAGAGAAAGAGAGAGAGAGAAAAATATAGAGATCAGTTTCGATTCAGGATAAATCATAGCGAACGATAACTAAGGATAATCAAAGCTGATGAGATACGATTGATAGACAACATAAGAATCATCGTACCTACAGCCAGATCTAAACTCCCGTATAATCTTAGCAGTGAAATTGATATGATTTAGATGTAATGAACTAGTCTTTGAAGGATTAAAGCGTTTATATCTTCCTCGCTTATGATTTCAATTCGTGCGGGATGATTCCTAAATTCGTATATATGTATAAATATATATATATATATTTTTTTTTTCTATTTTTACAGGTTTTATTACATCTTAGTAAAAATAAATGAAAAAAAAAGGAAAAATAAATAACTAGCAAGAAGCGATTAAAAACATCGGATAATCATTGATGCAATCAATATTAATTTTAGTCGGTAATAATGTATTTTGAATAATCAAATGATTAGGTTATTGTAAATATGATTGCATAATCTATAAATTTGCGCCAATATAATGAGTATTAATAACGAAGTCAATTTATCATATTGCTTCCATTTACAACATACTACATCATCGACCATGATATAATTCAATGTCGATCATTAGTAAATGTTAAGACTTTCAGTTTTCAATTAAATTCAACAGAAAAGAAACAGATTGGATAAATAATAACCAACAAAATGTTTTTAACATTAACGCTAAAATATTTCCATTATTCTCGTTTCGATTTATCACCAAATCTATTACATATTAATGTTAAATGCTACAATCTTTGCATTGTATAGTAAATTCATTCTTTATGTATTTATCAGGCAAATAGATCTCAATCTTTGTGATTAGATTATTATAATATACTTTTGTCCTACAGATATGCCAAAGAATCATATGTAATGCAAGAAATTTTTTTCCAATCTCGCAATGTTTAGATCAAAATCAACCACGTACGATATTACTTGGATCATTATTAGCGATAAAACTCATTTCGTTCGCATGACAAAAAGCTATAATACTAATTATCGATGTCATCACGGTAAGTGCGCTTGACATTCTTACTAATTTACGTAATGGACCGAGATATACGAAAGGGAACAAAAAAAACGGAGACTTCGATTTTTAATTAAACATGCCATGTAGAGGAAACATATACGTGATATATTATGTATGAAACATGAGGAAATTTAAACAAAAAAAAAAAAAAAAACAAAAAAAAAAAAAAAAAACAAAAAGAAATGTAAAAAATTTTCTATCAATATCGGTAATTAAAAAATCTTTGTACAAAAGAACTTTTATCTCTATATATTATCGAATAATTGTAAAATTAATATTTAAATTGCAAATCAGAAGTTCGACTGTAGGAATGCACGAAGAGAATTCATGCAGTCAATATCTTTCTGAAAAAACAAACTAGAGATAAGGAATTTAATAAAAGAAAAAAAAAAGAAACAAAGAACGAGTGTTCGATATCACATTCATGTGTCACGAGTGTTAACAAAAAAAAAATTTAATAATAATACTTCCATGGTACCAACGAGTAAACGCTCACGCAAAAAATCTTATTTCATATTGAACACTTTTATTTTGGATCACAAGTACGAAAAAAGTTCTTTTAGCGTTAAGAGCATTGGCCACTTCGCTTCAATTTGCAGTGGTTTCTACTTATCGTTGAGAGCGTTCTTTTGCTTGAAGGGAATGTTTCGAAGGAAAAAGAAAAAGATAAAGTGACAACGTACGAGCATCCGTAAGAATTGAATGGGATAAGAAAACAATCGAGCTTACCGTAGAGTCAATATCTATAGTTAATTCAGCAAATATTGATTTCAGAATGAAATGAAAATGAAACTGTTTAGTTTTGTTTGATTGAAAAAAGACAGTATGTAATTAACGATCATAGAGAATATTCATCTACATATATATATATATATATATATATATATATATATATCTGTGTGTGTTTGTATGTGTGTTTGTGTGTGTATTTGTGTATGTGTGTATCTGTGTAATTAAGAATAACAAAAAAATACATATTTTTACATTCATCTTGAATAATTTAAAAAAATAAAAGTAAATCATTTCTCTTATGCTTACCGGACTCTTTAACATATGTTCCGTGATGATTTGAGTTCTGACGTGAGTACCTGGAAAAAAAATATAGATATATGGTATAAAAAAAAAAAAAAAAAAAAAAAAAAATTTCATAATAAATAAAATGAATAGAACGATTTGCAAATAATAAAAGTGTATGTTTTCGAGCGAGCTCGTGATCATCATGAATAAGAGTTATCGCAAAGTAAAGAAGCGTGAACTACGATGCAGTTTAAATAGAACACGAAAGGGAGAAATGAGATGTGAAGATTGGCACCCAGCCAGAGCACTGTCACGCTAAGGTATATACAATAACAACAACCAAATGAAAGTCCTACGTCATTGAAAACTTTTACGTGACACGTATGGATCGTCGACGATTTTCTAATTTTATCGATTCACTATGGCTTATCAAGTTTCTACTATCCTTTTTATCGATTCTTAGATTACATTATCGAATTATTGTATATACATACTGTTACCTACGTAAATACATAGAAGCTATCGTATATTTTTATTGCGACAATGTAGAGATATTTGATCGTATCTACATAAATTTGAAAAAGACAATTCAATTGTTATCGAGTGAATCTATCTTTCGATAGCTACGCCGTATTTTCTCATCTCGAGCAAATATTTCGAAGAGTCACGTAGATAGACACTATTTTCGATATTACATATACGGAGAACAACAGAAAACTTTGCGAGGTAGAATAGACAAGTGGAACGGGCAAAAGGCGAATGCATCGAGAAGAAAGATAGAATATGAACAGATGTGCAAACACGGAAGATTATCTTTGTTGCCGTGCATTTGCTTCAGAGAGAAAGAGAAAAGAAAGAGGTGGGAGCAGATGCAACCAGCGGGATAGAAACAACCGTGGACCCTATTTACAGCTGCAAGCTGTCCGTTCGTCGATTTTTTTTTTGTTTCTACTTTATCTTCGTTGCAATAACGAAAAGAAACGACGCGTAATTTTCTATTTCTCTCTTTCTCTCTCTCTCTCTATCTCTCTCTTTCTCTTTCTCTGTTAAACGATCATTTATTTGTAGAAATTAAATCATAACGCGCACGTTATAAATATAACATTAAGATTAATTTTCTCTGAAATACGAAAAAATATATCAGAGAAATAAATTGTAAAAGATATATGAAATAAAAAAAGAAAATAATAAAAAAATCACGAATGAGATCGTTTAATCAATTTATTCAATGTATTTCTAATAATTTATTAGTAAAATATTTCTTTTTCGAACTAAACAAACTTGTCAATATACAATGAATATTTATAAAAGCGATAAGAAGAAAGTATCTTCTCGGTTTTTCATATTAAACCAATTTAAGATTTACTCTTCATAACCTAAGTGCTCTTATATACATAGATACACTTCAGTTTGTGAAGTATAATAATAACCAATACGATATTATCTTATTTAAGTAGACGTCGAATGTTTATTGGGTCATCCGGCTTTTATTACATCAGACGTGGCTACGAATATAGATAGATTCTTTACTTCGGTTATGTGCTTATAGACGTCCTCTATACATGTAAGTACTCAAGTACGTTCACATGAAGAGAAATAAAGCGTCGAAAAGCTACAAGCGGATATTCCATTTCAATGGCTTTCTCGTTCAATAGAAGATTTTCATTCGTAGTGCGGTTTCTTCGTTTATTCATCTTCTATTTGACGTTACTTTATCCAGCTAAGAAATCTACTTTACAGCACGTCAAAAACGACCCCTCTTAACGCGCTACCGCCTCTGACTATATCTCACTCACTTTCTCTCTTTCTCTCTCTCTCTCTCTCTCTCTCTCTCTCTCTTTCTCCCTCTCTCCTTCTCTCTTTTTCTTTTCATCTGAAAATCTTTAATATTACTGAGTAATCTTGCAACATTCGCGTAGGTTTATCTAGAGATCTCCGGGAAATGTCTTCGCTGAAACCTTTTGAATTTTTTAAACGATAGAACCAATGAAATATTAATTTTTTGCAAATAGAACAACAGAGGCAAGAGATAAAAAAAAATGAAAAGGAAATTATAAATTGTTTCTAATCCCTATGCAAATAAAGTATTATTTATTTCACGAGTCGGCATTAGAAAATGTTTTACGAACAGAAGAAAACAGGGAAAACAAAAAGGAAAACACAATTCTTTAGAAAAAAAAAAAAAAACAATTTTAATGTAATATTTAATAGCGCAAACTTCTTTTCTTTAATAGGCAAAACCTTGTTACTTAGGTTCTGTTTAATCATTTAAATCTGATCTAAATTGGCATTATACATGAGCCAAATATTTAAAAGAAAGAAAAACAATTGAGATCTTTAATTGATAATCGATTATCATGAAATATAAAAAAGTGATATGTATTTATATTTTATTGTTAGTCATTACTGCAGGAAATTTCTTATTACGATTTTGTTCTTAAAATAAAGAATTCGAACGTATCGTAAATTTTTCATATTCACATTTGAATATACCCATAAATTGCTAGAATATGTCCTGAATAAATAAATAAATAAATAAATAAATGAATAAATATATATATATATATATATATATATATATAAAGTTACAGCTATAAGTTACATTTTAAAATGGTTACTGATACTGTCGAATACTAAGATAAAACAAAATTATGTGCACAAATAAATTGTGTATATAGTATCATATATATAACCTATATGTCCCGTAAAAAATATATTTGGATCATTCTGTTTATATACGTTGAAAAACAAACAAAATAAAAACAATAGTTAAGAACTTTAACAATATCGTTTTTGAACTTTAACGTTCGTTTTTTTTTTTTTTAATGAATATAGGATTCGTTCTGATAGTTCAAGCACGTATATCCGCTGTTTTTTTTTATCACTTCGATCGTTGGAAATTTTAGAAAGCATCATATCAATTTGTAGAAATCTACGAGGCAAAATATCTCGTGGTGGTTGTCCGTAGAAACGATGGAGATGGTATGTCTCGTTTCGCAGCGAGGAAACGCATCTGCGGCTGTTCAAATAGAGATTTCTCGTCGAGCACGTATCAGAGGGAGGATTTCTAAGGGTCGCGCGTAGTTCTCTCTCTCTCTCTCTCTCTCTCTCTCTCTCTCTCTCTCTCTCTCTCTCTCTCTCTCTCTCTCTCTCTAGATATATACAAGCGACACAACGAAATCCTACGATATTCATACATATATACATGTTCAAGTTTGACGCACGTACGGTCGTTTACCGGCCTATGGAGACCACGCGAGTTCTAACACTGCGGCGAAAGCCCGTGACCCAATAAACGTTTGACGAGCGGATAGCAACGGTAGTCTAGCGTTATGCATGTATTCACGAAACGATCCTTTCTGAAAGTTGTTATATTGATGCATTTATATTCACTAGTGATTGTGATCCAAAGAGAATTAAATTAGATTTCTATATATTAAATTATATTTTTATTAATTTAGATTATATATATAACATTGAATATTTATCTAAAGATAAAAAAATATAATAAAATATTATATATATATATATATGTATATATATATATATATATATATCGAGTTATTGTAAAGTCGAATTATCGATCAGAAATCTACTAATAGAAATGAAATAATTAAAATCCTTTTGATCTTTTTTATCAAGCAGCCTTTATATATTTTCTTTCATGTCCTTTTTTCAATCGATATCTATAAAATATAACACATAGTATTATGTTGCTCGATACTATCCATATGAAACTATTCTCTGCAAACAAGTTTTTGGCTTATCGTTAGAAAACGAACATATTCAGTAGTATGTATTTATTAATCGCTTCGTGAGAGAGTTTTAATACAACTTCGAGCTCGATAAAAAAGATGTTAGTATAAAAATATGAAAGAGAAAAAGAGGGGGGGGTATAAATGGATTTTATTTTTTATCTCGTAATAACGTGAAAATACGTGAGATAATATCTCGTGATTATAATTAGTAACTTTCGGTATAAAATGTAGACAAATGATTATAACGAACATATCCATTTCTTGGCAATAATGATGTTACTTGTTCCTAGATATCCAATAAATGTAATAAGATATATAATAGAATATCAATTATGATTAATTTATCATAAAAAAATAAACATAATGAATAGAAAATAATATAATAATTATATGCATAATTAATTGTAAATATATAACATAGTCGAACATAATGATAAAAGAATATTGTAATTATCGAAGAGAATATTACCTCATCAAATAAATTTAAGAAATATTTTAATATATTATTGGTTCGACGATACTAAACAAATCGATAAATTAATAAATAGAGCATCAATGTGTCGGTTATGATCGATTAAACAAATTCAAACTAGGTTATTCAAAATAGATCGATAAATTCGTATTTGTATTGTCTAACAATTCGGGGGTGAGAAAGCATTAAAGATTTCTGTTCTGAAGTTAAATGAGTAACCAAATTCGATTACAACATGGTGGTTAGTGAGAGTCCGATCAGAATCTCTCAAGAAGTATCCTAAAGTAAACTTCCGAACTGGATCGACAGGTAAGATACTCGACAAGGTGCCAAGTTTACTCTCGTAGTTAGTACTCGGTGAATAGCAGACAAACAGTAAAATGACACATTATCGAGGAATCAACAAGAAATTTTCCATCATTTGTACAATTTTCTAATATAAAATCGAATTTCTAATATGATCCGTTAAATATTTTGACTTTTTCGATTAATTTTATTAAAACTATTAAATTACTCTTTAGAACAAATTTAAAAGGGATAGGCAGAAATGATTTTTACTCTATATAAGTTTTTAATTTATTCATTGTTGAAAATATTTTTTAAGAAATATTTCAACAAATATTTTTGTAAAATAACGCAATTAGAACTATTATTCGAGATATCACAAAATATATAATAGACTTTATTGTATGCTTATGAAAAAATATGTATGCGTCGCGATCAAATTGTAATCCGATCCGTATTCGATACGATGAGTTTCATTGTCCATGCAAATCAGTAAAAAAGAATAGATCGAGAAATTCTCGTGCACATCCGTAACGTATATTTCAATAATCCTGAAACCGTTAGATCCGTCAGTATTTGCAATTAATTCGCAGCTCGTTCGATTTTACTTTTATCACGTATATTTCTCTGGACTGTGGTCTTAATTCCTTTGTAGAATATAAGTCGATATAGAACAAGAAAGAAATAATAAAAAAAAAGAAGTTAAACAAAACAAAACAAAATAATAATAAATGCAACTATATTTACGGGGATTTATATACATATTCGAAAAAGGAACAGATTCGAATTTCAATCCGATTAAATCGAAAATATATATATATACATATTATATATATAATATATATGTTATCAATGATTATGAAGAATACTCTAGATATTCTTGGCTTATAAAAGCTTATCTCTTATAGAAATATCGTATATATTCCAATGACGCTTCGAGTCTAGACATTATCGTTTATTTTGTTTCCAAACTTTGAAGAAGCATTAAAATGTATAAAAAGAATAGGGAAAATCTTTCTTCGATATATACGTCTCATCGAAAAGGCGTTATTCATGGTACATTAAGCTCCGAAGCTTCGGAAGTATGCACTTTCTACTTTTTGCTCGTTTACCGAAAGAAAGAAAGGAAAGGAGTGGGATGACCTTTATAACCGGTAATCATCGCTAGAAAGATTGCACCTATTTTTGGCCCGATCAAATCACAAATTTTCGTTCTCTTTTCATTTTTATGCAAGAGATAAAAAATTAATTTTTTTTATCCGAGAGATAAAAAATTAAGAGATATCAAAGATAAAAGTAATATCGGGAGATATAAACATTCAAAGTCACAAATAAAAGCGATCGATGATAACAGGAGACTAGTTATTTTTTTTTTTTAACTTTATTACTTCTAATATTATGAACAATAATGCGTAAACTGTTACATTGTATATCGATAGCTGATACACTTTTCTAAGAGATAATCTACCAAACTATTTATAAATATAAACTGGTATTGAAATTTGGTAATACCAAAAACTTATGTATAATGGACAATCCTATCGGCTATCTAATAAAAGAAAATCTTTATCGATTTGAAAAAGGAAGGTGATATTCGAAAGAACGATCATTTCCGTAAAAAGGCTATAAAAATGAAAGAAATTTAAAAAGAATATATTTAGTATTTTCTTTTTTCTATTTACATCATCAAGTGAATCTTTTTCCTATTTGCATCATTCAGTAAACTTTTTATTTTCTTCTATAGAAAACCTGCTATTTGTTTCATTTTTAGGTGACGATTTGTCGATTTTTGAACGTCAGCAATTCAGAAGCGAATGCGGAAAGGCGGATCTCCAACTTGTCAAAAAATACCAAACTCTCATAAAATCTGGATTGAACGATAGAAGCTATGATGTATAGGTACATAGATGACAAACGGTGGTAGCAAGTGAAAGAGGATTCACTTTTCACTAGAGGTTGGAATATCATTCAAACATTCCTCACCAAAATGGCATCCGTTTTGCAATAGCATCGTAGACCAATCGAAAGAAAAAAAAATTCTTGAATTTCGTTTACGAGAAAGCGGATATGAATTTATCCTCTCTCTTCTCTTGTTCCATTTTCATCATTCCAAAAAATAATATAACGTTCCACTTGTTCCCCGTCATGTCACCGTTAATCCGAACCGACGAATTTAATAAATAACACGAGTATCTACTTTGGATTTTCATGACGGTAAAGATCTGAGTTTATAATGGTCAGAGTAATACACAATTAATCCGCCCACTTCTTCATTCATTAATGACAACATTCAAAAAAGCTTTTACATTATCAGAAACTTTCTAATTACTAGTTAAAAACATTCTACAAATGAATTTTGCAAAAGTTATCATAAACATAATAAGCGAAATAAATTTATATATATATATATATATATATATATATTTTCCGTCGACTCACAATTTAATTATATAACAATTAATACGATAACATTATATAACCATTTTTAATTTTCTAAGAAAAACAAATATGATTAAAGATAAAAGATATCATTAAGTAAGTAGTTATGAATTCAATAGCATTTTCCATAAGCGACAAATCGAATTGATTTACATAATAAAATAAATAAATTGAATAAAATCATTGTTAAAATAAACAGATATTTTTTGATTATATGCTAATAGCGAAATTAGTTGTTTACTGATTAACATTGAACGATATCGATATTACTTGTCAGATAAAAATTAATATAATTATAATAATAATATATTAATACTGATCTTTCTAATGATCAAAAATTAATATCAGTCGTTTGAATCGACTATCATTCCAGTTCGATAATTATTTTATAAAGATCTATCCCATTGGTTTACGTGCCAAAAGAAATTGTTTTATTATTGATCTAAATTAGCGAAGAAAAATTATAGTTTAAGATGACTTTTTAAAAGATTGAATTACACAGTTAACTTTTCGTAAAAGTAAAGAGTGAGAGAATAAGCGCAAATTAGATTTTGAGCTGAGGGAACCTCAATTTTTACCGCTCGATAAGATTTTTTTCCCATAGGTATATACCGCCCGTGGCTATCTTTTATCCGATTATCGAGTTATTGTACCGTTATATTTCCTGAAGAAAAATGGATAGATCCGGAAAAGAGATTGAGAAGAGTTCAGCCTTGTATCACCACGCTTGCATTGTATTTCAGAGGACCAAAATTTTCCTATTTTCTATCCTTTTCTTTCTTTCCTTCTTTCTTTCTATCAGGTGACCGGCTACGAGATGTCCAATAATCAAGTTTATTGGTTGATCATTTAGAAGATAAAATTGGAAATCCCGACTGGTTATCATCGTCCTATTGTCTCTCTCTCTCTCTCTCTCTCTCTCTCTCTCTCTTTTCTCTTTTCTCTTTTCTCTTTTCTCTTTTACTCATAACATCGTAAATATCATCAACTACTTCAATCCGCTTACTCATTTCTATCCGAGTACAAGGCTCAAGAAAAAGAAGAAGAATAGTACGAATGAACGAGAAAGACGTTTTATATATCCCAACGATATAGAAACACAATTCGTCGAAAATGTATTTCACGGAAGCTGAAATAATATGAATTACGTAGCTCGGAGTTCGGGATATGGTCGGTTGACAAATGCGTAAATGAAGATTTTGAGATTTAATCTTCCTTTTCTCCCTTTATTCCTTAACATGAAAATAATATTAACAAGAGAATGAGAGAGAGAGAGAGAGAGAGAAAGAGAGAGAGAGAGAGAGAGAATCATTGCTATCCGGTGCATGCAATTAGGAGAACAATACATGATACAAGATGAACATGTAAACCGGCTAAAGCAAAACTCCCAACGCATAAGAAAGTTGCCAAGTTTTGGATAGTAACGCGTTCCCATCCCTTTCGCCTACTACCCCTACCTTCTCTTATCCTTTCATGCTACTTTCCGACATCGTCGTCCGTCTTGGATTACTGTTGAAAAGCGTTAGCGACTTTCTTTTGTCACGGAATGTAAAGAGTATTACGCGGATTTCATTTACACTCACTGAACGCGATCTTCAAGAAGTTCTACCTTTGGAGGAAAGTTTCAGAAGCAGATTCGAGTAAAGGTAAGACTCAATCTCCAGTTTTCTTCCGTTTAGCTGGTGTTTTCTTCTTCTTTTCTTTTTTATCTTCTTCTTCCTTGTCACGTTTTATTCAGACTTCTTATCATTAGATTCTGTTAAACCATAAATAAAGAATCATCTTATATCATATCTTTCCTCCTTTATCAATCTATATATTATAGGGAAAACATTTTGATACTTTCATGATAGAATCAAGCAATTTCGTTTGTCACAAGAATTATGAATAATTCTTTAATCAAGTACAATATTTAATATAAATTATGATTAAGAATCACAGCAAGATTAAATTTCAACGTGATCATTCTTAAAAGTGCGAGAAAAAATATTTATTATCATTTAATAGTAATATCGGTTTATGTGCAACTTATAAGAATAAGTTATTCCATGTTAAATAATACATTAGCCAACTTGAATTTCACGAAATGTTCAGAGTTTTTGGTCAAAAAAAGAAGTTTCACGTAGGTGTTCGAAAACCTTGTTGACCAGAGACGCAACGCATGGAGCCTTGTAATGGATACATCGGGAAGTCTTTGTTTGCAAACTGAGATTACGTGCACGCAGCCGACGCAGGAGCTCGAACAGCGTCGCGCGACGGCCCTCGAGCTCATAAATATTCATTTAATCTGATCTGATATGTACAAACGTATTCCGCGCCTCGTGTAATTGTCGGTGAAATTGCAAATCGATATCTAAATGGGCCAGCAGCCCCTTACTACCCTCTCGGCCTTTCTACTATCCTCTTCCTATTCTCTCTCTCTCTCTCTCTCTCTCTCTCTCTTTCCCTCTCTCTCTCTCTCTCTCTCTTGCTCTTACTCTCGCTCTCTCTTACTCTCTCGTTCCACGTCGGACGATATTGTAGTTTACAGGAATAGCCATTGGCGAGAACGTTGTTCCACTTCGCGCCGCTTTCTGAAAGCCCCCAGCAGCAACGAACTTACGTTCTACGACTAACTATCCTCGTCGTAAAGCAAGCTTCGACGCTTAAACGGACAACTTTGTCGTACCCTTACACTTTGAACATACCGCTCTCACTGACAACACATCGTATAAATACGTATCCCATATATAACGTGTAACTTGTCCATTTACTTTTTCTTTCTTCTTCTATTTTGTTTTGTTTTGCTTTTTATTCGTTCCTTCTCGCACGTCGAGCTTACTCTCGCACGTATACATAACGTTCGCAAGAGTGTCGGTAGTACTTTCCCCTTCAAGGATACTTCGTGTTTGTGTTTCTAAAACGCGGCTTCCTCGACATTTTTGTAAACTATTTCTAGCGAGAACGCTGAGAACGTCTCGTATTTAGGCGTTTCAGCCTCCAGCCCCCTGCATTCTACTGTGAAATTATTTAGACGGTAGTTTTTTTTTTCCTGTATGGAAGATATATGGAAAACTGTTTTTTGAATCGCGATGTTTTGACTCTTGAAAAGAGAAAAAAAAATTATGAGACGGCTCGTAACACTTCTGGTTTGACAGTAACGTTAAAAAAAATAATTAAACGTGAACTTTTTTTTTATGGATTAACGTTAAATTCTTTTAATATCAAAATATCCCTTTTGTGTCTTATTATCATTTATGTATTGTAAGTTCAAAAGAT
Organism: Vespa mandarinia; assembly: GCF_050613455.1. Classification (NCBI taxonomy): domain Eukaryota; kingdom Metazoa; phylum Arthropoda; class Insecta; order Hymenoptera; family Vespidae; genus Vespa; species Vespa mandarinia. Next base: position 13,136,821 of record NC_140811.1, on the reverse strand, counting down.
TTTTTACGAAAAAATTTTTCAATTCTAAAGTCACTGATAATGATTATCAATAGAATTTAAGCTTCACGTAATGATGAAAACGCATATAAATATTTGAAAAAGAATATTTGGCTTTACCGATTCCTTTCCCAGAAATGATCGTAAGGAGAGAATTTGCCGTTCTATTCATACACGGTATATAAGTATCTATCATTAGTCAAAGCGCGTCGATAAATTTGTGATGTTACATAAAACTTCGAAAAGATTTACCTAATTATTTCTTCCATAATATAAGAAATATAACCAATAGCTTTAAAAATAATTAAAAATAGCTTTTAAAATAATTAAAATCGCAAGGTAACGATGTGTAAAAAATTTGTTTACTTATACTTATTTTTTTCTGTTTGAGAAGAAAAATAACTTTTTCTAAGGAGGAGCGACAAATAAATTTATTTGTTACTTGTATTTCTAAATTCCTTACGAATATAAGTATATAGTAAAACAAAATTATAAAATATTAAAATTTTTAATTAAAATTGTAAAGAAATTAAAATTTTAGATATTTCTAAGTTTTTATTTTATTTAAGAAACTTTTGTTAGATATACAGTACTGATGATATTATGGTACAACGATCTACAAATTTTACAAAACTTATCGCAATATCGTTTTTCTTAATTGAAATCGTAAGAATAGAATATTACGAGAGTAGAATTATTTTACGTAATAAACGTATTGCCTCGAAAATTTTGGACTCTCACGAATATTAATCAAATAAATTCTAACTTTAATTTCATATTTAAAATTATAATTGAGACTAACATAAGGATGTAATAAAATATTAAAAAAAAAAAAAAAAAAAAAAAAACAAAACGATATAATTGAAATCAAGTGGTAAGACAGTTACCGATTAACAAAATTAATTTATTTCAAGAGAACCCACAATCGTTATCTGGCAACGTTTTCCTCGTATTATCTCCTAGAGCAGTGCGTAACATCTAACGGAAAAGAATTAACATTTACCGCAATGATGTTCCGCTCCGTTTCGGTCCGCTTTAATCGTTGCGTATAGTAAATTGTAACATTATGCAAAATTATTTCAGTACCCGCTTGCTAACCACCGGTTGTATGTATACATATCTACCAACATCTTTTCAATAAAAACCATATGGAAAATTACGAATAAAATGTATAATGGTTTTTGCGTATGTTAATGGTGTAACGAATAATACATTATCGTATTATTTCGACAAAATAAAAAAAGTTATACATGCAAAAAATGTAAATACTTTAAATAATCATGAAAATATATGCAGCTCTCATTATGATACATAAACACGTATGAATCCGAATGGGATTTCGCATCGCAACAAATTTGTACTTTCCATTAGTTCCTACCGAAGATCAGGTATTACCGTAAGCCTACGGCAAAAGCTTCAAAGACAAAAGCAGTGTGTTTCGCTTTGATACTTGGACTAGCACGCGCAGTACGTGACTTTGGGCGATGAACAGTCATGTCGTCGCCTCAAAGAGGGGAAGGAAAGATGAAATTGGCTCCCGTCATCCGTTGAAAACGTGGCAGCTACGAGTCAAGACCGTATAATGAGGCATACCGTGTCTCGCCTCGTTGAATGACGCCCTCCTTTTCCTGAGACAGCTTTCGAGTATTTTCACGGATCGCTAGATTTTGTTCGTTCCGTTTTCCGGTGTCTTCTTTACCACAAAATAACAAGGTCCATCAAGATCGAACTTGACGTTTCCCTTCTCCGTTCAGGAATCTTGATCCATTGTTAAAATACGTTTTAATTAATATAGATAAGTCGATAATTTCGATTAATATTTCGATATGTCGATACGCTGATTAATATCAGGTCCAAAGAGCATAGAAATGAAAAGGTTATTACGTGACGTTCGATCAATCGACGTTTCACCGTTGAAGTTACGGGGAAAAATCGTTAACATCGAACGCTCCCGAGAATACGCGTTCCAAAATTACAAAATAGGGTCCAGGCGCAGCTTCCGGACATTAACTTTTCAAAGGTTCGATTTAAATTTCCCGCACGTTCGACTTGTGCTGAAATTTAAATCGCGCCATGTGCGTTTCCCCACGAACTGCTCTCTCGTTTGAATTAAATCGATGCATATAGGAAGAAGGGTGACCGGAAAATCGTTGCTGATATTAAAAATTTAGACCATCTTCAGCCGCTTTTAACTGTTACGCCATTGTACTCGCTTCGAGTACGTTCTTTCTTTCTTTATTTATTTACTTTTTTTTTTCGTCTTTTTTCTCGATCTCTTCCTTTCGACTTCGTATTTCCACGTTACTGTATTGCGAGAAAATCCGTAAAAAGCGAGCCAGAGAAACGAGAACGGAAAGAGTTCAAAAGCGAGGTGGGTTAGAGATGAAGCTTGCTCATTGTCATATCCGCTTGTTATTCGCGCTCGTTATGTTAGAGCCAGCGAAATAAATATAAAACTACGGAGTTTCTTTGTTAAAAGATACGTTAAAAGACAACCAGTAAAGAGTAATTGTAAACAATAAATATAACGATGATAAAAAGTATAAAGGAAAATATATGTAAAGAGTTACGTTAATAGAAATATAAGCGTACCAAACGCTTTTAATTTGTAATATAATTTATATTACATTAATTCTAATTAATTTTAATTAATTATTTTTAAATTAATTCTACCATTCGGATAAAATAAGGAAAAAGTATTAATTATGTGTGTTATTTTTTAAATTAAATTAAATTAACTTTCAATTATAAAATTTCGCCTGACTACATATTTAGAACTGTATATAAATATTACATGTAAATGGATATTATCAAAATAAAATTATAAATTAACATTGGAATATAGCAGATATTTCATGAAATAATATCGTAATCACTTGAGATATGAGTCACACAATATCCTCTTTTTTGTAACTTAATATAATAATACGTAAGAAGCAAACGAAACGATTTATCGTTATTAAAGATCATGATAGGAGTGTGAAATCTTCTCCGACTACGCTGGTTAGAAGCTAAAGAAAAATTAGGAGTAGAAAGCGTGCAAACGCTATTAATTTTCCAGGTCAACCTACCGAGACAATGAGCTTTGAATATAGCCGCAGCCGTATAGCGCATAGTGAAAGCCAAAGAGAAAAGTATAAGAGAGAGAGAGAGAAAGAAAGAGAAAGAGATTATTCGAAGGTTTTGCGTTTACCGACGCACCCTAAAGCATACAATAATGAAACATTCTTTAAAAATTATCATTTTACTTCTTTAAGATAATTCAATCCTTTCATATTCCACATTAATATAAATATTTAGAAATACTTTAGAATAGACACGATTATTACAATATTTATTTTATATACAAGTAATAAAGTTATATAAAACTTAAAGAATGAATGAATGGATCTAATTACCTCTATCTTATCAAGTCCAGAAAGCGGTTCATTATTACGACGATTAATAGACCGTACCTATCTGTTACCAATTAGCTTCGGTTAATGAACTTTCCACTCTACTTGATTCCCTTCTGTAGCTGACCGAAGCAGATACTGATTCCCTTTCAAGAGAATTTCTATACATATATAAATCTTCCAATAATGTAGAAAAAAGAAGAAATTATTTTATAAGTAATCCTTCAAAAAGAGGAAAAATATTTATTCGCTATGAAAAAACATTCAGACTTGTGCTTTTTCAGTTTCAAATCTTGAAAATGTGTTCTCTGATAGTCGATTGATCTCAAGTTTCTTCATACAAAAAAAAAAAAACCCCAAGTAGCATTTATAAGAGAAGCGCAAGAGAAAAAGAAAGAAAAAAAAAGAGACATAAAAAGTATCAACGAAGAGGGAAGAAAGAAATGAGTAAAGCAGAAAGAAAGAATCAACAGAAAGAGACCGAACCTATTTACGCCGACACAAATGGCTTTGTTCCTTCGTTGACGCGGCACGAAACTACCAGTCCAATTAGCCAGTGCCACTTTGATACGTTCAGATCTAATCGCACAAGAATACAGCTCGGAAAAGTCTCCGATCCTCTTGGGGACTCTTACTAACACAGATAGATCAGGGGAAAAAGAGTATCTACTCGTGATACGGGTATTCGGTTTAACCTTTGAAATGTATACTACGAAGGATTTTAATAAAAATAATTAGAAATAATAATGATAGTGTTAGAAATAAATTAAAAAAAAAAAAAAATTGATGATCGATAATACCAAAATAATATCAAAATTGTATTAAAAGTTACAAAAATCAAGGTCGACATAAAGAATACGACAATCTCTCTCTCCCTCTCTCTTTCTCTCTGTCTCTCTCTCTCTTTCCTTCTTTCTTTCTCTCTTCAATCGTTGATACGATACGAAGAAAGGAGGGTACGAACAAGTAATCAACGTCGACGTTTCTGAATCGATAGTACCATCACGAAGATTCTCCGTGCTCTTAAGTCCATTTATCAAGAGGCAGGAGGGTGATCAACGGCGGTAGTAGTAGTAGTAGTAGTAGTAGTAGTAGTAGTAGTCGTAGTAGTAGTAGTAGTATTAGTAGTAGTAGTAGTAGTAGTAATAGTAGTAGTTGTAGTAGTAGTAGTAGTAGTAGTAGTAGTTGTAGTAGTAGTAGTAGTTGTAGTAGTAGTAGTAGTAGTAGTAGTAGTAGTAGTAGTAATAGTAGAGAAAAGAAGAAAGAGAAGAGATGTTCTGGTAAAGTTAAAGCTTAGAAAAGGAGAAAGAAGAATGTGGCCAAAAGGTCAGACCAAGAGAAAAGTTTGCTCGAACTTGGCCGGAGACACGCGTAATCGCGTGTACACGTGCGATTAGCCGCGCGTGTCGCCTCTTTGACCGTGCGCTCACGCTCGCGACAAGTGGATATATCGGCGAACGCACGAAAACACGCTGTAACGCCCACGGGATAAGAATCTTAGGATCTTTATAGCCAAGAGTAGCCAAGACTAAGGATTAGAATTTATCGTTTTAGAAGACTACTTCGATTCCTACTTCCTACCGAGAGTTTCATGGTACCTCGACCAGATTGTTTCCTCGTTTTCTTTTTATTTCCTTACGTTCCTATTTCTTTCAGGTAATCCCAGACGGACCGATTCTGCCTCCTCTTACAATCACTTGATTCTTTGTGTTAGAACCGGTTGCATCGATTGTCGTGAACAAAATAAATGTCTAACGAAGTTTATGTTCTATTGAAAAAAAAAAAAGAAAAAAAAAATAAATAAATAAATGAATAATAAAAACAGGAGCTTTATACAATAAGAATAATAATAATAATAATAATAATAATAATAAATGGATTCACTCCAATATTGATTTATTTCCTATTTTCCCAATGTTATTCCTATCCACGTAAGATAAATGTTTAATTATCAAATCCGTATGGCTTTCTAAAAATAAACGATACTTGTTGAAAAAAAATAATGAATTAATGAAAGTTGAAAACTTTCGATCGAAAATATCTCCGACAAAGACTTTCGTTTGTACATACAATTTTGTAAGGAGGCAAAAAAACGTCGTAGAAAACGTATTCCATCAGGTTGCATTTTCGTGAGATATACATTGAGTACTCTATCGTACGTGGTACCGAATAGAACGATAAGGAGGGTAAATCGAATCGAAACGACAGGAGGACCTGATATCGTGGGTTGGGTTCAAATTTCATCGAAACGACACCGGTCTTGTTGCGTGTTGGTGTTACGTTTATTGGAAGGAGATACGATGATGCGTCCTATCGTTAGGAAGACCAACACCTTAAATAGAAGCCACTCTTTTCCGTACGTCCTGGATGGCCAGGATGGTTTTTTCCCCCCTCTTTCTATAGATACAAAAGTTATATGTTGAAAGCAACTAACATTTTTTTTCTCACATTTTTTTCTTCCCTTTCTTCTCTACTTTCTTCTTACTCAAACGATAGCGAATGAAAAATGAAGAGTCACGGTTTTTCGATTACAGCAAATCGAACCCCCATCTCTTTCTCTCTCTCCCTCTTTCTTTTACCTTCCACCTCCTTCTCTTTTCTCTTGATCAATCGATATTCATAAAAGTGAAAATACACGCTTGCCTTCGTGAAAAATGAGCAAGGAAAAAACGGAAGAAAGAAGGAGAAAGGGGGGCGGAATAAATGAGGAAAATTAGAGAACATATTGAAGATGCGAATATATAATCCTATTTCTCTTTTCTTGCTGATATGGTTAATTACTCGCAACATCAAATCATGTAGCTCACGAGTCAATTGTTTTTAATAAATAATCAGTAATGAAAGGAAAAAGAGGAAAAGAAAAAAACATTGACAATACGAAAGAGAGGGAAAGAGAGAGAGAGAGAAAGAGAGAGAGAGAGAGAGAGAGAGAGAGAGAAAGAGTGGTTTATGAATATAATTTATCTGAATAGTAAAAGAAAACAAATCGATGTTAACGCTAATTAGGAAACCGATTCACCCATACTACAACGAAAGAGATTTTTTTCTTTTCTCTTAAAAAGCAACGACTTGTCTTCAAATGGGGAAGCATTTCCAACCGTTTTTCCGACTATGATTGAACTAAACGAGCCTGGAGTTTTACGTAACGTCCGCAAAATGAATCGTTTACGTAAGCACGGAAATTGTTTCAAAAGAGAACTGATTAACAATACGAAATATACTCGCATTCGATTTTTACAATGACTGATCGAACAGTATAGTGATATATTTCAGAACTTTCATTTATCTGTGTCAAAAGTTTTATCAAAAATGTTTATTTTTCTCTTATCTATTATAGATAATAACAGATATATATATATATATATAGATAGATAGATAGATAAATAGATATATTTGATATTGCAGTATCACTTCTAAAAATTAAAAATTTACTTAAAATTAATATCTTAATAAGCACTCTCTTTCAAAATATCCATCAATAGAAAAATATCTTTCTTTTTCGTTAAGATAGAAAGCTCATGTAAATAGTTTAACGATTACATGTACGGTAATAATTGATTAATCGATTTCTGGAAATTCTCGAACGAACACATGCTGATAACGAATATGCAATAGCCTTGATTTATGCGCTTTATCGTATCTTAATGTATCTCTTTAGTTGACCTTAATCATAAATCGTTGCACAAAGTTATTTCATAAATTACTTTAAATGAAGCATGATAACCTTCCGAGAAAGAACTTTCGCAAGCATCATTCTTTTCTTTTTTTTTTTTTTTTTTAATTAAATCGAATTACAAATTCAGCAACGTTCGAAATCCATAAACACCGAAAAGGTCCAATTCACGCAAGCTCGATCAATTATAGGGTAATGCGTATAACTGAACGAGTACAATAGGGCGATGCTTTTAACGTGTTTTCTAATTAAATAAATCGTCCGGGACTGTTTGCACTTACGGCTAGTTACTGTCGAACCAGTACTAATTTCACGCAATTTCGTGTTTGCATTACTATCGAAACAAAGTTGAACAATAAAACCAGGACAAGCTTTTCTTTTTTTATTTTTATTTTTAGTTTTCGAATATCTTACTTGAATATAATCTTAAAGAACTGATAAAGTTTTATTTCCCTCGATTATAGTTTCTCAATAGCTTCATTCTTAAGATTAAGACTATTCACTACCTCTGGTTATATCGCTACTCCAGCAATAAGAATAGGCATAATTCTTAGTAGATTTAGATGTACAAGGTCTCATTTTGAAGACAAAGGTTTAATCTAAACCATATCTTTCAGGAATTTTTGAAAAAGCTTCATTTAAAAAAAAAAAAATCGTGTTAAAAACTGGTATTTTTCGAAAATAGTTCATCAAAATTGTTCAAGAATTACTTTTGTGACGCTCCTCAAGTGACAAAAAATAATAAGCTCGAACTTCCACTAATTGTTATATACATGCTTGAATGGTGCATGTTTTATGCCGATAAAATAACGATTGCGTGCTTGTTAGTGTGCGTAAATAACTGATGGTCAGATTTTCTGAACATTTCCAAATGCAAAGAAATACTTTCATGATACTGACACATAGAAGCTACAGTAACTCACTTGATCACTTTTTGGACAAATGATTCTATAGGAAAAAAAGAAAATTCTTAAATTTAAAAATCTACAAATCTAAAATTAAAAAAACTACAAATTTTCATCTCGGGGTTATTGGCTTTGTGTAAAATAGATTATTAACTTTGACGATTATCGAATTAGTTTTTTTTATACTCTGACGAGTGCACTTCGAGACTCTCTCTTTCGAAACGTGAAAACAAATAAATCAATACTTTCGATAATTTATTTTTTATTATTTAAATAATCTTTAAAGTACACGGTATAGAATAAACTAATTGTTAATTAAACTAATCACTAACATCGTAACGCGCGAAAAACTTAAAATAATTTTAATTTAAAATTTCAATAATGTAAAATTTTTATTTTAGCATAGTTAGCCTTGTGTAATATAAACATATACTGTCTTTTTATTAACTTAATGATCAACGTCAATTCTCTTTCGTCCTCCAACGAGTAAATATCAAAAATCTCTCAAAATATCTTTGCTACAAACATCAATGAATATTTAAAGTAAATATATTTTTATATCACAATTTGCTTCAATAATTTATACAGTTTCTTATTATAATAGTGATACTAATAATGTTGTTTTTATTTTTTTCTTTCAGAACATCATTGCAATTGCGAGCGAAGCAATGATGTAATTGAGTGTTTATGTCATTAAATTTAAAATACTGCCAAGTAGAAATTTGTTCGTTCACATTTCGCGATTTAAACTATAAATATTTTTGCATTGACTATGTGCAATACAGTCGTTAGAGTCAGTATTTGTACGCAAAGCTTTTTGCTTTTTTAACAGTCGCATACACTGTCTTTATGAAAGATAATAGAGTTTAGCGAATTAACTTTAGTAACCGTTCGTTAAAAAATAACTATCGCGTAATAGAGTCAGTGCATCATTAAAGAGGATTTCAATCAACTTGGATGTTGACCTACCTCATGTTCAACCATCTATGAATCATCCACTTTCAATTTCGGCTTAAATTGCGAACGAATCGTAAAACTTCTTAAATAATAAGTGAAATTTTTAATTTCCGATCACTCAATCATGTCAAGGAAGAAAGGTCCGAATCAGCACGAATAATTGGTTATAATTAATTAAGTAACCACGAGTAAATTTATTAGAAGATTTACTCGTCTATGGTTTTTTATTTGTTGATTTATTTATTAGATTAGGATAGATTCTTTTTGTTTAAACGCGTTTATAATTATTTCAAATTTTGAATATATTTTAATGCATTTTGAAATATTTTTCTAGCGCGGAAATAATAAAAAACAAATATTTATGAATTCTAACAAATGAATGAGTAGAGAAACATTCGCGACGGATAGTCTTTGAATTACAAGCGAAATTGTATGATTTGTTTTTTAATAATTAAAATAATCGCTTGTAAGAAGGAGCTTCCAAGAATTTTTTATTATATTTTTAAATAACAATTAATCAAATATTTAATCAATTTTGTTGGTAAACGAAAAGTCATGGTAGAGTCATTGCTTTGGAATAAAGAATGTCGAATAAAGTCATCGTTTTTAAAAGAAGAAAGTTGAGTATAGTCATTGATAAAAGACGAAGAGACTTTAAGAATCACACACAGTTCGTAGGCTGTAGAATATATTAATCAATTTTAAGCACAGGATTTTCAGCGATTAATATATCTATTTCTCTCTCTCTCTCTCTCTCTCTCTCTCTCTCTCTCTCTCTCTCTATGATTTCTCAATTTTTCTTATCAGAATTTAGTTAGAGTTGCGTTAGATTTATCAGTTTGTTTCCACGTTTTAAAATAAATGACGATTTTAGTTCTTTGGTATTAACGGTAATTATCGATTGCTCTATAGTAGTGGTTAGGGCACAAAGCAAAAAAGAAAGTATATACCAAAGAGACCCCTACGAACTATAGCTCAAGAGGGCGACTATTAGGCTATTGAGTTATTTTCGAAGGTTCTTCAGAATTTTCGGAGAATGGTTCTTAGTCATATTTTAATTTTATCATGTTATCAATCAAAATGCTCTTATTGTGATGTTTGTAATGATGTAAATTTAAGAAACTGAAACGACATAACATTTCGTCTTTGGTCCCACATTGTCACGCGTACACGAATAAAATTTTTTCATATTTCATGCATATTTATTATTAAAATCGAGTAACAAATTTTTTGCATTTTTTTTTCCAAAGTTCAATTAAAATTAAAATTTTTAATTTAATAAAATTAAGTATTACGTTAAAGTCAAGTCACAAAATTTTTACTTTTATCTTTTCTTTAAGTTTAAATTAAATTAAATTCATAATTTTATCCTTCATAACTATTATATTTCTTATTTCAATAAAATTAAATTATAATAAAATCATAGTAATGAAACATATGATATGGCAATTGTGGGAATCACTGAAACTGCACTAAATAAAGATCCACATGGAGCTAAAACGAGCACACCAAGAACGAGTGCCAAGTTCTCCCTTTGCCACGCATCACAGGAAAAGAATATTTGTTTAAATTAGGATCGAGAATTACTCATTTTCTTTTTCTCTTTTAAATTTAAATTAAATTAAATTCAGAATTTTATTTTTTATAAGTAATCTATATATATATATATATATATATATATATATATATATATATATTTTCTTTTCTTATTTTTTTTTCTATAAAATCAAGTTATATTAGAGCCATTAGATCAAGAATTTCTAAAATCATGAAACGAATAAGAAATGGCAATTGCATAAAACACTGAATCTGCACATTTAAATACATACTTTGTTCTTCGCTTGTACTGCATTATAGGAAGATTAAATTTTAAGAATATTTTGTATCCGATATAATTAATTCAATATAATTTACAGAAATTGTGAAATTAAATTTACGGAAATATAGATTTATACGTGATAAATGCAAATTAACGAAACGATGATTTTAAAATTTATAAATACAAGTAGATTTTGCAATACTATCGAAATATAATCAATCGTCCGAAATAGACACAGATTAAAATTCGAAAAGGAATAATTAATAAATAAAATTATTTTATTAATATTTAAACAATCGTACATTCTTAGCAACATTACAAAGATGACGTGACACCAATTATGGTGTGACCATAAAATAAATTCAATTTTATCTTTCGAGAAATATAAATCGCGAATTTGAAGGAAAATAATTAAGAAATAAAATTATTTTACTAACATTTAAACAATAGAACATTCTTAACAATATTACAAATATCATAAGATATGATCAATATAAAATAAATTCAGTTTAATCCTTTGACAAACATAAATCGTGAACTCGGAAGGGAATAATTAATAAATAGGATTATTTCACTAATATTTAATTGGGATTTGAATTCTTACTAAGTTCATGTCATCAGGTGAACGTGAATTATAGAATTCTCGTCTGCCTGTGGGTATCCAGATGCAGTAATCTCCACGTGGTGAAATCTGGGTCGATAGTACTTGCAATATATCGATATCTTATGGTATATAAATACTACTAAGTGAACTGTTGCATATTTCAAAAATCTCTTTTAAATTTAATTTCAACATTAAAGTACTTACATTTTACATTCCTATTCATATTTGAATAAATAAATGGATTGGATATGCTAGAATTTTAAAATTATTTCTTGAAGAAACGCACAAAAAATTTTTCTATCTCACTTATGCTCGCAATTTTTCCTATTTATTTTTATCTACACTTATTAATTATTATTTATAAGTCCATGGGTATGAGCCTTTGTGCGTGCTGCTGTCTCAGGATCACGTAAAGTTCTCGGTTGGAATCCTTGGCAAGGTTCCTTTGATTTGGTCTCCTGGGTGGAACTCCTTTTAGTACGCAAAAATCGAGTTTGATTTTGGTACTAGGTTTTGATTGGGTAGTCATACTGAGTTTCGTTGTTATCACGTGCGTGCACGTTCCAGCTTTCTTTTCTTTTCTTTTCTTTCTCTGACTTTTTTATTTTCTTTTTTCGACTCTTTTTTCTTTTCTTTCTCCAACTCTTCTTTCTGTCTCATATTTCTTCTTTTTCTCTTCTTCACCTTCTCTTCTTTTCCAGGAATCATTGATGGATTATCGTGGGATAAATTCATCTACGATCGAATGACTTCGAAGTATCATCGAATGCCTCGGTTCATTATCGATTTTTACACGAGAATACAGGAAGGATAGGAAAAATACTTGCGCGCGTGTCAACGGATACAGGCGTGGATGTTCGTGGGCACGATTAAAAATCCTACCGGGAACTTCGTTTTATTTGCATGAAAATTCGATTAGATTATCCCACGAACACGGATTTTTAGAGTAAAATCACCGTTAGCCCGTGGGTCTCCACATGCAGCAACTTCCATGTAGTGAAACCTGACACGGTAGTACTTGCGATATATTGAAATTTAATTGTAAATTACGCAACGCAAGTATTACTGAGCGAATGGTTACATATTTCAATATATTTTAAAAATTCCTTCAATTTAATTCTGTTTAAACATTAAAGTACTAATACTTTACATTGTCAATAATACTGTTACAGGCAAACAGACAAGATATAATTAAATTTAAAGATAATTTCTTTAAATTCACAAATTTATATACTAATTATCATATGCGTTAAAGTTATTCGCTACCTTTTATTCATACCTTTTATTCAGCGTGACTTCAGCGACAAGTATGGACAAAATACGCTATGAATACAAGCGAGAAACGCTATCATCCACCATGCATCTATCGTATTGGTCTATAAGGTTGTTTGGTTATTCCTATATTACATATTATTATTATAATAACAGTATTATTAATAATAATAATAATATGAAGTGAACTCCTATAAAGGAAGCCATAATAAAATAGCGTTGGAAGAAAAATGTCGTAGATAATGTGATAACAAACTTGTGTTTTAATCTTTATTAAAAATAATATATAATATATATGTTCACTAATTATTAATTTTGAGAAAATAATCGACAAATGTATATACTTTACATGCATTTGACATCGAACAAAATTATACTGCTGCTATGTTCTATCGAGCACAGATCACCACAAAATTCACATCAGCCATCAGTGGAGGAGATAAATATAATAGATTGGATAATACACTTTACTAAATTATCAAATAAGGAAAAAAAAATAAATTAATTCATTATGTTCATTTATATCGATACAATAAAAAAAAAGAACATCTGAATTTATTTACCCTCGAGTACCTATGATTTCTTTATTACAAATCTTGATGTTTAACCAATTTGCTACGCATTGTTTGTACAACCTTCGTCTTTTCAGTATATAAAATTTAAAAGGAATCTACAAATTTTTCCAAAATTTAATAATATTTTAAAAACTCAGATCCCTTGACATAAACGATTGGACACGTATTTCTTTATTTTTGCTATAGAAACATTTGGCTAAATCTCATTAAAATGATATAATGAGTTACCGTAGCTTTTCCGTGTGAGCATCGTGAAACTTATTACTTTACGTTTGGACATGTTTAGAAAATCTGAGCATCAATTATTTACGTACATAAAAAAGCAAACAAACGGACATAAACATATACCATTCAATCGTGTACATGGAAATCAGTAATGGAGGTATGAGTTTCATCTCATTACTTTTTCTTCGAGAAAAGTGTAGAAAACAAAATTTACGCCGTTAATGAGAACAAAACTAATTCTCAAGAAATTGTGATGAATAAGGTCTCATTTTAAAGATGAAGGTTTAATCTACGGCGATGTTTCAGCAGAGTTTTGAAAAAACTTCTTATTTGTATATAAACTATTCTAGAAAAAATATCATTTTTAACACGATTTTTTTTCAATGCAAATAAAGCTTTTTCAAAACTTCGCTGGAACAACGCCATAGATTAAAGTTTCGTCTTTAAAAAGAGATCTGGTTCATTAAAAGCAGTCAAAAATTACGCCTGTTCTCATTAATGGTGTAAACCCATTAAAAAAAACAGAATTGATAAATAGCCGTAATTATATTTGTTATTTTTCATGCCTTTATTTTAAAACAAATACGTATCGATGTCATATCTAGAACGGATCACTGCGAGACGCACGTTACCATCAAAGAAAGATATACATAAATATGATAGACTGAAAAGTGTTAGTTTACAGTCTACTAAAATATGTATTCTAACTCACACGAAATCAATTGTTATGTATACGTGAGAGGAGAATAACCAAACAAGCTTATAGACCGATACGATAGACACATGGTGAGGACAACGTTCCCTGCTTGTATTCACAGTTAATATTTTGTCCATACCTGTCGCTGAAGTCACATGCTTCATACGAAATGCGATGAACTACCTTAAATCCGTGAATCCGACAGTCGTTAAATAAAAATCTCGATTCTCTTTCTTTATTTTTATGTTAACTTTATGACACATCCACGGACATCTTTCCTATTTTTTACTTCCCTTTTATTCTTCATTTATGTTTCATTTTTTTTAATGTTGCTATACACTTTTGAATTATAAGAGAACGTAATTAGTATGATATGAAAACGTAAAAAGGGAAATAGAAGGATAAAGAGGGATTTTACATCGAAAAAAAAAAAAAAAAAAAAAAAAGAAAAGATGTACTTCCCTCAAACTCTCTAACGTCATAGAAAACATATAAATATAATTCACGGATATGACACTCCTACTAGGATTTCGTATAAAACCGAAAAAAAATAAAATAGAAAAAAAAAGATTTTGCATCAACTCTAAGTACCTTTCAATTTTGCCATATATTCGTTTTCGCCAACTAATTAAAACTGAAAGATAAATTCTACCCATTATGCGAGTCCCAGGCATTAGGTTCGTGTATTTCTCTCTCTCTCTCTCTCTCTCTCTCTCTCTCTCTCTCTCTCTCTCTCTCCTCCATTTCTTTCCTCTACAAACCGGCGGCGCAATTTTCGACATTTAATTCTATGATAATTGCAAAAAATAAATTCATCTAAAATTATGTCGAACGAACGAATACGTATAATAGCGAACAACGTGTTTTAATTAATTTTCAACAAAATCATTTATAGGTATCGATTTTTTTCTTCTAACGTTGATTGAACTGTCTTTTGATCGAGTTCGCAAAAAGTTTCTGTCGCACAAGCAATTAAACATTTAATTAAATTAACAATCGTTTACTTTTATTTTTCTCCAAGGTAAGGTACAATAATTAATGTGTCAATAAGATATTTAATCAATTATTTTATTGATCGGAAAAAAGAATCTTATAATGTAGGAAACTTTAACCGCATGACAAAAGATATCACTTTTTCGAACAGAATAACGAAAGGAAACGAAGAAGTTTTCTTCTATTGTATAAAAAGGGAATATTTCTATATTTCTCTCTCTCTCTCTCTCTCTCTCTTTCTCTCTCTCACTCTCTGTATCATTCTTCTACGTGTACGCGAGAGTTTCCGGCGAATAAAGTTATGGCCAAGCCTTCTGTTCGTTCCCCTTTTTTTCGTGCTAAAAACTACAGGTGAAGCCAAGGCAACTACGGTAATGAATTATTGTGCATTAAGCCAAGCCCATGCTACAATAGAATATCTTTTCTCTTTCCCAAGCCAAAGTCCGTCTACTGTGATAAACAGAAGAAGAAAAGTGTACCACTGTAATCCTTTTCTCATCTTGCTTTACGGAGTATCATACATTGGTTGATATTTCATGAAAATATAGAATACTCCGGTCTATAAAATTAAAGTGACAGATACGGATAACCGATAGTTGGTTCTAATTCCGACGTCTTGGCTTTCATATTTTTCTTCCTTTTTCTTTTTCTTTTTCTTTTTTTTTTTTTTTTGGAGGAAAAAGACCCGAAACATGTGGTTACCACGTTTCTTCCTTCTTTTTCTTTTCCTTTCCTTTCTCTCTCTCTCTCTCTATTTTTTTTTTTCTTTTTTTTATTGGACGATGAGAATTCTTGAGTCAACGAGATATTTCTACTTTTTTCTTTTCCTTTCCTTTTTTCAAATTAACGGCCGACGTCGCTTCGGTCGCATTAATAAAAAATGAGAGATTATTTCTGGCGATGACACACATATGTGTCTTCTATATATTTCAATAGACTTTAATGAATGGTTTATGGCGCTTAATGGAAAATAATTGAATTCCTAAAGGCTATCAATAATTTCTAAAACATTCAGCACCTGCATTATATGCATAGAATTTTTTTCTAAATTACCATTAATTTAAATATTTCTTTTTTTTGAGTAGTACTAATCTGTCAATAGTATAACATATCGATGGTATATAAGTCTCATGGAAAGTGAAATCTTCTCTTGAGAATTTTATAGTCATTCTATAATTTCTTAGATGGAAATGAACGGAATCTCATCACGAATTAGAAAGTACGATTTAGAGAGTTCGGTAAAGGAATACATATATATATATATATATATATATATATATATATATATACATACACACACATACATTCACTCACTCACTCACTCAAACACAGACATATATATATTCATATATAAACATACAAAGAAAATTGAGAGACAGACGAAATGAGATCGCATCTGTTTCACGAGTATGATTTCCTGGCGGAGCTTGTATCAATTATTACACGGGCTTATCCCGTGGTAGAATGCAATACCTGCCAGTGAAGATGCAATGCCCAAGTGGAAGCGCACCTATCTTTCTGACAGCTGAACTACGAGTGGAGTAGTTGCGAATAATCAAGGATGTACAAATGCTGCAGAGCTTTCTGTAACTAGTAGATAGAGAAGAGAAAGATAGTGTGAGAGAGTAAGATAGAAGAAGGGGAAGGGTAGAAAGCGAGTCGTTGCTGTTGTACCGTCGAAGTAAATGTACCAGGTACCTACTACGAGGATGATCAACCTACGCGGAAATTATGAAGCCACAGTGACCTCGTTCGAGAGATTACATTCGTTATCCAAAGTGGGAACTCAACATGATTTTACGAAAATCCGCCGAACGAAAAATTATTTTTTCGTCTCTTTTCTTCTATTTTCGTCATTACTAAAATATCTTTATTTAATATTCAAATATTTGCCATAATTTGATAAAAATATTATATAGGTGAAGTATTAAAGAGTTCTATAAACGAAGACCAATTGTGAAGTGCATATATTTAGGATTAACTCGAAAGGATATTAAACATGAGAAAGAGAGATAGTGATAGAGAGAAAGAGAAGGAGAGAGAGAGAGAGAGAGAGAGAGAGAGAGAGAGAGATCCTTCGTGCTAATTCGATAATATAGACGGTGCTGAGTTCTTTAATTAACTCGACTTAACTCGACTTACAAAAAAGGAAGAGGAAAAAATATAAAGACAGAGAAAGAAAGATAAAAATAGAGGGGAGAAAGAAGGACAAGATAAACGCTAAGAGCTGTCTAATTGTAAGTAGCGAGAGTGCAAAGGATATTTTCCCATCGTGAATGGGGTAAAGTTCATTTCTAGGTGAGTCACGTGCGCAAGAAAAAGAAATGGAAAAAAGGAAGAACAGGAAGAATGGGAAAAAAGAAGAAAAGGAATAGGAGATACACGTTCGCTGGAAGCTAGCGTAAAATCCAAGTCCTCGCACAACGAAACAGAGCGAGTTAAGGGTATTTTCGCGAGGAAAAGGGCAATTCGATAAATTCGACCGAATTAAAAGCAACTCGTGACTCCCCGTTCCAGGACGATAGAGAAAATTTATCGCACTTTGATCGACGAGTTTCGAGTACCATTTTTGATGAAGAATTCGTGCGTGATCTTTTTCTTTCTTTCGTTTTTCCTTCATCTCTCTTTTTCGTTCTCTTTCTCTTTTCGAAGAAACACTTGGTAAACATGACAGCAGCCAACAACTTTACACATTAGACGATATATAATAATAGAAATAATACTACTATTAATAATATTTATGGCAAGAGAGATATAACGGTGGTAAACCATAGCTAAAAACTGTTCTATTTATAATACCTTAACGAAGGTAACAACGATAACGTTACTTACCTATTTAATTATATCCTTAATTTTTTTCTCCGTTCTAGAACGATATCTATACATGATAGCCATTAATTTTTATCGCGTGCAAGCTCTGCAACGAATGGATTTCATATTACTATTAAATCTACAAGTCTTTGTTGAGAAACGAACCAACCAGTTGTTGGATAAGTGAGTTTACGTGATCAATTACAAGCGCGACGTAAGTCCACGATAATATCGCTTCATCGTTTGTTAAATTATTTTATCGGCAGATATTAATGCACATGCAGTTTTAAACCGCTAGTTTATTTTACTAAAAGAGATTATGATTGCTTTTCTAAAAAATGAAAGTAAATATAAAAAAGTATCTTAAAAAACAATCTAATATAAATGTTAAAACACATACTTTTTTATCTTTCTTTTTTTTTTTTCTTTTTTTATATCCTTTTTTTTTCTCTTCGTCTTTTTCCGAGAAACACTCGTAACGCACGAACAGTAAAAGTGGAGAACGTGCGAAGAACCTTCGCGAAGGAATCAGAAGAAATTTTATGTTTTAACGCGCTCATGGTAATTTGCATCGTAAAGCGAGTCGATTACCGCTCGTTACATAATTCACGAACGTCCGTGTGCCTTACTTTATCGGGAAGTAAGAGAACGAGAACGAAAAAGAGAAAGAGAAAGAGAGAGAGAGAGAGAGAGAGAGAGAGAGAGAGAGAGAGAAGAGAAAGAAAGGAAGAACCGTCGTAGAAGTCCTTCCGGTACTACCAGAATCTACCGTTTAAGTGTCGGATTTTTCTCGTACGCTTTAAAAATGTGTGGTCTAAAGAAAAAACAAATAAAATGAAAGTTGCTTAAGTAGGATAATAATTTTATACGAAGATATGCGCAAGAAAATAATCGCATTTAAAGTGATATTTTTTCTTTTAATTTTCATAACCACAATTGAAGATGAAAATGAATAAATTCAAACAATAAATAAAAAATGAGGACCGGCGTATTTTGTACATTCGCCAAAGTTGAATTATAAGAGACGAATTAAATAAATATTTAATAATATTTTTGTCGGGTTAGTTTAATATTATGTAAAATTGTATTCAAATATAAAATCAATTTTATTAAAACTTAACTTTAAAAGTTGAACAACTTTAAATTATTACAACATTAAAATGATTTATTTATTTATTTATTTTTTTTTTATTTTATTTTATTTCATCTTATTTTTTCTCAGTTACTTTTTCAACGGAACTTGAAAATTTAACTCTTTTCACAATCAAGTGAACTCGTAGTGAATTTCTCAAAAAGCAGATCAAAGGATCAATGTGGGATGTAGGCAAAAGCAACGTAGCGCTTACATATATACGTATCTAATAGCGTTCAACACAAACGATAATAGGGTGGAACCGCACGCGTTGCCAGGAAACAATTATCGTTGCCTCCTCCCCGCCTTGGCCGCAACGAGCAATTAGCGTTTACTCGCCGTTACATCTGGACGAAGCCGTAACGAAAGGAAAGAAAAAAGGCGAGAAAATAAAAAAGAAAAGAGGGCAAAAAAAAAAAGAAAAAGAAAAAGGAAAAAAAAAGAGAAAGAAAGAGAACGTTTATCCAGGGCGAAGCTAGCGGTGATAAAACCAAATTGAAGTTCACGATGTTCGTTCAGCTTTCTCTCGAAAATGCAACTCCGAAAGCCCGCGGCAAGGAAAAGAAGTTCTTCCATAGGTAGTACAAGATGTAGTTTTAGAAATTCGACTAGTTCCAAGAAATCGATTCGCTTCGAAAGACCTCCTTGAATTTCTCAAGCAAAATGCCATGCTAAAAAGCTCTCCTTTCGTGGCATTGAAACGTTTTTCTTCCTGTCTTTCTTTCCTTCCTCTTCGTCTTTTTTCATTCTACTTTAGCTAGCTTAAGTGTATGTATACGACATATTCCTTTCATTCGTTTGGTCAACGCTTTGCGACGAGTTAAGTTAAGTTAAGGGGGAGAACGCGTACGTCGGTATAGCGTGTGCAAAGACAATTATGGCGAACCCGCGCGTAATAAGGGACAATCATCCAATTCAGAAATGGCGCGTTTATCACCGAGCTCGCGACAGCCAGGCTCGCCTTTCGTTTTCTCTTTGAAAACCCGCGATACTAAAGCAATCAGTCCATATTATTTTTCTTTTCCTTTTTTATACGTGCATCACATTTTTTGCCCATTTTTTCTTTTATTTTTCTTCTTCTGTAGATTATCTTTTTCGAACTTTTACGAACGTTTGAGAGCTTGAAAAAGCTCTAGCACATCTTTTTATCCTTATTGTGTATAACTCCGTCGATTTTTCCAGGTTGGATGTTGCATGCTCACTCTCAAAAGTAGGCCACAAAAAGGGAAATGAGAGGAAGAAAGGGAGAGAGAGAGAGAGAGAGAGAGAGAGAGAGAGAGAGAGAGAGAGAGAGAGAGAGAGAGAGAGAGAGAGAGAGAGAGAGAGAGAGAGAGAGAGAGAGAGAGAGAGAGAGAGAGAGAGAGAGATAGTGAGAATTAACCAACAAAAGTTCTCGGTTTAACGCAACACAATTTTTTAGTGATAATGCTTTCAGAAATATGATCATAAGAGAGGATATAAGGGTAATTAACTTTTTCATTGGGCTGTGCTCCGGAGAATATGTGACAACGAACAATATGACTGATATTACAAAGCCCCTGACTTCGGAGAAAATCTCCAAGGAATTTATAAAAGCTCTTATCAATATGCGTATAAAACGATCAATATCTTTTGACGTCATTTAATAGATGCATTATAAAATGTGTCATTGGTGAACACGATACAACGATTTAACTTTTAATCAGAAAAATATAATCTAAGATTATAATGATATACTTTTGAAAATATTTCTACATCATTGAATCAATTTTGAAAATACAAGCCTCGATATATGATTCTTGAGTAAAGATTTTGATCTTTGAGCTTCCGAACGAACATTGTCAAAAGAAAAAGCTTGTAAACGGAAGAAAAATGACCGGCTAAAGTTTCTTATCGAAATTAATCGTCGTTCCAAGCGAAAGTTTATAGGCAGTCAGTGCTACTACAACCGTGGCACGCGCACGATCGTTAACGTCAATGGAGACAAGCCTTTGGGAGCGCCAAGCGCGAAAGACTTGATGATCGATGGCTCGTTTGTCGTCGAACCGCACCGAAGCTTCGAAACGCTCTAGCAGCTTACTAACATCGTCTAAAGTCACCACCTTAGCTATGGGTCGCATCCACCTGCCCACCATCCCCTCGCCCTCTCTCTCTCTCTTATTCCTCCTCTTCTCTTATTCTCTTCCACCCACATCCTAACTCGGAAAGTTATGAACTTTCAGTCTTACGGTATTCACCCGCAGTACAGAAACTACTAAACGATCGTCGTTGTAGTTAATAAGACCTCGAAGCATTGACCGAGCACGAACAGAGAGAACCAAAACGAGCATCGCTTTAATCCATAAAATAAAATGTTTGTCATAGGATTTTCAATACCTTAAGCGAATCATTTCTCCTATCTTCGATGATTTTTTAATATTCTATTACTTTTTTTTTAATTTAAAATTGCCAATTTCGATGTACTACGATAAATATTCAATATTAAAAATGTTCTCTTCTACGTATATAAAATATGTAATATGTAATATACTGAATGTCCACATTATAAGTACTTATTTATTTTTCCGATAGAAAAGAAATTTTTATCCAAAGCAAAACGCGTAAACCGTGAAACGAAGAATATCTTCTCCTTT
Organism: Vespa mandarinia; assembly: GCF_050613455.1. Taxonomy (NCBI): domain Eukaryota; kingdom Metazoa; phylum Arthropoda; class Insecta; order Hymenoptera; family Vespidae; genus Vespa; species Vespa mandarinia. Next base: position 13,115,154 of record NC_140811.1, on the reverse strand, counting down.
TGTGCGACCGATTGGCCGCGAAATTTGAACTAGTCTCGACGATTGCCACTCGATAAAGGTGAGAACGAGGAAAGAATCACTTGACCTCAGAGCGTTACCGTTCAGGACATTTTTCTTCGGCCTTTCCTCGCTTTTTCCGACAACGGATCTCTACGTAATGCACCGAGAGAAAACTCCTCTAGAAATGAGAAAGACGCGATGGTACCGTTAAGTGACTTTGCTCTTACGAAATAATAAGATATTTCACTTTATGGAGGTCGCCGGTTTTAAAACTTCTCTTTTACGATAATATCTTGCACGTGTGTTCTTAGATATGGCTTATTCGAGAAAAAACAGTCGAATTAGTAGTATCATTGAGAAAGAAAAAAAAAAGAAGAAAGAAGAACAAGAAAAATGAAAAAATGTTTTCTAAATAAAAACTATAGAGATAAAAACGTAGAAGATAAATTCTTTTCAATATTTATCTAATCTAAATACAAATAATAATATCAGAATAGTTTTACTGTTTCAGAATAAACGATAAAAGCGAGCTCCAATTGTTAAATTCTATTAATTTTGTTAAAACAAAAAATACAAATTTTCTTAGGACAGTATACACACGTTAAAATCATTGCCTCCGTAAAATCACGTTTTCATGTCGAACAAAAGAGACAATCTATTCTACACGAAAGAATTCCCATAGTGAATTACGGTGCGAGACTTGGTTCTCGTCGAAAGAAAAGTGACATAGAAGAAAACACAAGCAAAAGGTAGTGTAGATGAAAAGCACTTACACTTGTATTCCTGGTTGAAGAGCGTTACGTTTGGAAAACTTCAGATGTTTTCAAAATGTTTTTGCTGACAATGTTGAGTATTTTAAAAAATGTACACGGCAACAATTTTTTTTTTATACGATATCCAATAAATATTAGTTGATAATATTGACTAACCTCGAAAACAAACAATACAGTGATATTTTCTTTTTATAAAACGTACTACAAATTCCAAATTGTATAATTGAATTAAGAAATTAGATATATCGTATTTTCTCAAAGAGAAAAGAAGGAAAAGAAAGACAAGTCAATATAATATATATATATATATATATATATATATATATATATATATATATTATATATACATATGTCAAATAAAAATCAAAGAGAATGTAAAGTTTTTGCCACAAATATTTTTACGCAAGAGACTTTCAATATATGGCTCATTATTTGTCCTCTTCATGATTTCGATTCTTTCACTTTTCTTTTTCTTTTCTCTTATCATGACTTCTTATTCTTCTTCTTCTTTCTCTTGCCTCGACGGGTACACTTCATTAAGTACTTTTCCACGGGGACATCGGACTCTTTCGAGCACGAGATTACTTCTTCCTCGAAAACCAATTTGCACCAACACACACCAAGATGGATTTCCCGATGGGACAAAGGCTAAGAACTGTTCTCGTTCCTTTTCCGGAACGTCATTATTGCTCACCAAAAGAAAATCTTACTTTCACGTTAATCGAGAAGTATCTATAGATATCTAATTGTAATGGAAAAAATGTATTTGTCTTTAACGTAAGAAGAAAGGCATTAACAATTAGATATATTCAATATTTACAATGATTTTAATTAATTTATTTCGAAAGATAGAAACCTATTGTTATTACTCTAAAAATAATCGTTCTACAAATTTATTAATTACTTTATTAATTACTATATATATATATATATATATATATATATATATATATGTAATAGAGATATTGGTAATATTAAGAAATGATCCTATACAGTATCGAACAATTATTTAATCAAAAATAAACTCTCGTAAAAATATATTAATCGAAAAGTCAGAGATACCGATGCAGGGACAATCATGGACATTTATCTTTGTACATAAACGTGCTTTATACCGCATATGTAGAAATATACGAATACAAACGTAGACGTATCTAATAAAACCGTTCGGTAAAAAAGCACAAACTAATTGCATTTCACTTTTCGTATTTTGGCTTCCATAGGAAAAAAATAAGTGAGAATTTATACGTGAAAGGAAACTATAATTAATTACGATTGAAATAATAATGTAAAATTGAATTTCAGTAATAGGACGAAAAAATGTAAAAAAAAAAAAAATAAAAAAGAAATAAATAAAAAATAATAATAATAAAGAAAAAAAAGGAAAGAAAAGATATCGTTAAACGTATGAATATATACAATACGTGCGCGTAGTACGTAGTATGTATAATCGGTTGTCAACGATGAATATTATTCCTACAGAGACAAATAAGTTCCTTGACCCGTTGAAATCGCAAACGACCCCAATGCGAATATACGCAAACCACTTGTCTTTTGTCCCGAAATTCCAGAGGCGCGACGCGTTCACGGTATTCTCTTTATTGCACAATACGTTTCAAGCATTTTCAACAATCTCGAATTACGTAGGAAAATATCGTATCGTATGTTATCGTATAATTACAATTGCAATATAGTGAAATCTCTATCACAATCGTACAGAATGATAAACGAATATTTTCTCAGAAGGGAATAAAATCAAATGAACGAAAACGCACGGATACGATTGGATATACGAGAGAAAATTCATTTTTTTAATGCTTTCGATCGTTTCAACTTTTTTCTCGATTATTTGAAAGAGAGAGAGAGAGAGAGAGAGAAATTATTTAAATAAATAATGTGCACGTATATATAAATGTTAAATTTTATAAACGCTAGAATGTCTGAATATGATATTATTTTCATTCAAAGCAGAAATTCCTCAATTAAAAAGACTTAGTCGCGAGCACGGAGTATTTATAAAGTTATGAGGAATAAAAGTGCATGACGTCAGGCATGCATCATGAAGCGACGAGGACGATGACTCTGGAGACTTATGAACAAAACAGGAGACATATTCCGATTCGAATTCGTAGAAAATAACCGACTGGTCGGCATCGAGCGTTAAACGAAATGGATCCAGTAAAACGAAATGGTAACGTTCCAAAAAGTTTTCTATTGTTCCTTGACCGATTCTGTCGAACGCTTTTAGTTCTCACGATTCCATACAGCTTTCTCTCTGTACATCTCTCTTTCTATTTCTCTTTCTCGCATACACTTACCGAGATTCATTTTTTCCTCTCTTTGCAAACTACCATATCGGAGAGGCAATTAAATGAAACTGTAACGCTGAAAAAGGGCAGAATATTTCGATATTATCTTCATTGTAAAATTTAAATGTTCCTTTCGTTGAGAAGAAGTTGAGAAGGAATAGATATAGGAGACTATATATATATATATATATATATATACTCTCATACACACACATATACGCACACACACGTATTGTATGTAGGAAGAAAGTAAGTACGAACGTATGAATAAAAGTAGTAGAAATGGTCGGCGAATGGCATTCTTTTACGGTCAAGATGCTTCGGTACTTTCCACAAAACTCCTTATCCTTTCGCAAAAGAATAAAAATGTTTCACAACTGTCTTTTCGTGATGAGGGAAAGAGGAAGAGAATGAAGAAGGAAAAAGTAGCTAGTAAATGTTGCTCAATTTCTTGTATGATCCGTAAGAGACGAAATCTTTGCTAAGTATACGGAAAAAGAAAGATAAAATAGGAAAATAAAAAAAAAAAGAAGTAGAGAAACACGGTCGAATTGTTATTCGTATTAATCATAAAAGAAATACTGTTCCAAAACATAAAATCTTCAAATAAAACAGACATTTTCTTATATGTATACTATTTCATTCTATGTTACATACGTACATTCGTATTTACATAAATTTCAAAAGAAATGGAAACTTATAAAGTCGATGTTTCGCGAATTCGAAGAGAAAAAAAAAATAAAATTGAACTAGCGATCGAACTAGATATCGAAAGAAAACATTTAGTGAAAGTGACCTCTCTTTTAAATTACTCAGAGTTAGTTTATTTAACGTTTACTTCGCTCATCGATACGTAATTTTAATTTGTAGTATTACGTTTGTAAATGACTCATTTACAATTTACATTTATATCTCGAGAATAATAAGAGGAAAATTTTAAGCGATATTCTGAAATTGTTGAGAAATCTCTCGATTCTATCCTTCTATTATAATCACGTATTCTTAATTAAGACGCATCCATGCCGTTATTTTAATTAAAAATCTTTTATGCATCGTTATAAATGATTTTAATTTTTTCATTAAAGACACAACGGGATTCTATCGTAAAGTGTTTTAATGAATGCTCGATTATACTGAGTATACAAGTACAACTATCCACGGAAACTATGAAAATTGTTGAAATTGACAAAACTTTTCGATTTTCAAGATTCAGAACTTTGAACTATCAGACAAAACTATGAAACTTCGACGATCTTTCAAAAACCATCGACGACGACTATGATTATTATTTATATGTTTGCTCGTTCTAACGAAAGCTTAACTATTGACGTACACATGTACTTATAAGAATGGAGAATAGATAAAAGGGAAACAGAAAACAAAAAAAAAAGGAGAGAAAAATTCATATATAGTCTAAAAAGATATATGCAAAAAAGTATTAAAATATTAAAAGTAATAATTCCTGGTTCGTTAATTTTCAAAGAAAATAACCTTCTTAAAGTTGCATGATTGGAATAAAAAAAAGAAAAAAAAAGGAAAATAAAAAAGAAATAATAAAAAATAAAAAAGGAAAAGGATAGAAAGAAGAAGAAAAAGAGGAAAGGAAAAAAAGAAAGAAGAGAGATAAAAGACGACCTCCTTCTACGGGATCGTAATTCTATGTCATAGAATCTATCTTTGGTAGATCCGAAATAAAAAATAGTCACATAAATCTACGGAGGGAAATCGATCTCGAGTCAAATCTTTCCAGTTTTCGTCTGATTCGAGATTTACTCACAGACGGGAACCAATTTTGTTCTCTAAATTCGTCATATGTCTAGTTGATTAAGTAATTTGTTGCACTCACCGTCGATTTTTCGATTCGCCATTATAAATATCTAGTTTTTACTTTCACGATCTTGATAAAATGTCGAATTACTGTTTTTTAACTTTCATTCAATTCGGATTCATCCAATTTTTGTTTAAAATATTTTTCTCGTTCTTTTTTTTCTCTACAGATTGCTGATATCCTCTTCTTCTTCATCCTTCTTACTTTGCTATGATTTTTGACTTTGGCTTCTTTTAATCTCACCAACATTAATAAATATTTATTCATCAAATTCGAAAATAGATTCTAGAAGATATTTCTTATATGTATATCTGCATATATAATACGAGAAAAAACAGAGAGAGAAAAATAGAGATAAAAGGAGAGAAAAAGCGTAATAGCTACGTACGAAAAAGTCGAGTATCAGTTTCGTTTCACCCCAGTTGGAAAACGAGTTTACAGAGAACTCCAAGCTAATTCTCGTGCGTATTTCACGATCGATTTTTGGGATTGAAAGATCGATACGTTCGGCAAACGCTTTGAGATCGTAGCACATTGAACGAGATAAAAGATTTCTTTGAAAGCCCACCATTCTATGATATTTCGTGAACGTTCTATGATCACTAAAATCATTGAATATACTGAAACATATTACTGAAATTTTTGTAAATGAGAATACAACATACGACAATTTTAATGTGTTTTTCTTTCAAAGAATATACATGTAAAGATGAAACGATTTCAATTTTAACATTATTTCACATAAAATATCGATAATATCGATCAGATTTAACGGTGACCGTTTTCGCATTACTCGGTTCATTGATTCGCACATGACACGGTTAAATGAATTTAATATTAGCTATTCTTCGCTTGTTGCATCCTCGCTTACACAAATTATGAAAATATACGAATGATAGAAGAGATGCGAACATTCGAGAAATAGTAAAAAAATGTCACAATAAGTAACGTAAATAAATACATCGTAATAATTTCTGAAACGGTAACTAAGAAAAATAATTTCTTGTATACCTCCCTCTTAACTTAATGAACGAAAGGGACGTTGTGAGGAAAAAAGAAAGCATTGAATACTTAACGAAGACAGTTTGTAAGAAATTTTGCAACGTCTTATTCACGGTCGATCTTTTCTACTTCTTCATTTCCTTTTTTATCGTATTCAAGAAGCGTTCGTTTCAAAACTTTGAACCTGATTAATCACGGTCCGGAGTATTCATGATGCAGCGCGTTCGTAAAAATCTAGATGCGCCTGTGCGTCATTATGAGGCTCATAAAGTTTCATAAAGAACTTGGTGGATGATGCAGAATTTTCTTTTTTTTCTTTCTTTTATTTCTCTTTTTTTTCCTTTTCCTCTTTTTTTCTTTTTTTTACTTTGGCCTTATTAAAACGTGTAACTATGGTACCTGTATAACTCAACGACCAATCAGAAAGAACTCTTCACGATAAACAGTCGTAGTAATTTATAAGGTTTTAATGTCTCTCTCTCTCTCTCTCTCTGTTTTTTATTTTTCGTTCTTGTTTAATTTTTTATTATTCAAATATTAAAAAAAACCTCTTAAAAAAAAATATTTTTCTCCTTCTCCTTTAAAATTAATTATATGAATATTTTATCTCGCTAAGTATCCGTTCTTCTCGCATTTTTATTCTCTACAAATGAAAAGCAGGATGTGCCGAATTTAAGTGAAAAGGCGCAAAAGTATAGATATATCGTGCTATAATACCTCTTGATATAAATTCGATTCGCTGACGCGAATCCGCTATTCTCTCGTTGTTGAAAATCGTGCCGGCTCGATAGTCATTGGCTTTACCAAATGGACTTTCGAAACGGACTATCCCGCTTTTCGCTACTCTGAATTCAGGCTGTGGATCTTTCAGAGTCGTTTCGAACGCAAATAAACAATGACCAGTGAAGTACTTCCAGCTATTCGAAATGTATTTTCTTTAAAGCGACTTAGCCATGTCTAGTTCGTATGGTAATAGAAAGAATTTAATACGATGATAGAGTTAATTGTGAAGTGAAGTAAGAGATGGATAGATAGATAGATAGATAGATAGATAGATAGATAAATAGATAGATAGATAAATAATTAGAGAGAGAGAGAGAGAGAGAGAAAGAGAAGGAAAGAGAAACAGTTAAACAGAGAAGTGGAAGATCAATGGCCAAATGGTCGAATTCTGATCGTGCAATGGTGCGTGTAGTAGCGCAGCGAAGCCTACATGAAACATGAAGCCTACATGGTACATGAAGAGAGATGGGGAGAAAGAGAGAGAGAGAGAGAACATACAGAGAGAGCAACTACATCATGAAGGTATTTCGAGGTGCGAATTCGGCTTGCCAATTAGCTCGTCCAAACCCGTAGAATGGGTGCCACGCGCTCTAGGAACCTCCCGACTGAAGCCTTCGTGCACCTGTGTGCTGATATGCTAATCAAATTCCACGGGAAGATCTTGCTCGAAATGTGCTACTGTCGAAACTATAGAGAACTTACGGTGTCCTTTCCTTTGATCGTTATCGTTCCTTCCATCCTTTCCAATTATTTGAAACACAAGAGTATTGTCGCTTTGATTTCAAATTGAGTATAGATATGATATAGTTCAACTTACGTATGCTTCAATATTTTACGAATCGTCCAAAACGACACAATCGACAATTTGGTACGACAGCAGCAATGGAGCGATCGATTGAAAATTCACGGATAGAACAGTATGCCCGGTTCGGATATCGATGAACGTGGTGGTTAATGTGGTCGACGATAATAGATGACGTTCTCGGATGCGATATGATCGTCGAATGATCAAAATGGTAATGAAAAGCCGATATGTTGCATTGAAAAAGAACAATAAAACAGTAAGAATTTGGAACGAAATGAACATTTAAATTGTACAACTCGCACATGAGAAATTGAAATAATGTTAGTGACAGTAATAGCAGGAAGTCATGTTACGAACGTTGTACCATTCATCTCATCCGGAGAAATTAGCTTAAGCTTTCATCGAGAGTAGCTACCGCAGGTAACGTCTCGCTAAGCGGAAGCGAGATTTGAGCGGCAACGGTGCGTAATACAAATAGACGAGCTTTTCCAGTATTAGCATCCTACTTGACACGATGTTTGACTCGTTGCATACGCTCGCACGAGTATGTAAGTAGAACGCAAATGAAAATAAATTGTCGGCCCGCTCGAAAACACTGTCGAGTTAAGGGGGAAGAGATGTCAGTATCCGCCATAGTCGTCGCGTAGCTCATCTACCTCTTATCCCTCTACACTCTCTCTTTTCATTCTCACTCTAACTCTCTTTCTCTATCCCTCTTTTCAGACAGCAAAATTACTGGCCATGACGAATTTGGACTGCTATTTTCGAGCCGTTATCAAGGGTCCCTCGTGCATTACGTTACACCTAATAAGGATATGTTGCCGTGATACTAAACAAGCTACAAACGTGGGAAATATTCGTCAATTTTATAATCATTATCTATTTTTATCATTGTGTTAAACTTTTTCGTCGGTTTTTGATATTTTCAAATAAAATGAATAAATTCCTGCATTCGATAACATCGACGTAGAAATCATTTATCAAACTTTTATTTAGATATTATTGATCGGCACAAAATCTTTGTACGAATAAGGTTGAAATTAAACGTCTTCCTTTCCCGACTTCGAAGGATTAAGATGTTAACAGAGGATTGTTTGTATTCGGAACAATTGAGAAATTTATCGCTTCGCACCTGCTAATTTTCTTCTGGATAATTTCTTTTTGATCTTTTTTTTTTTTAACACGATTTCGATGCACTGCATTACTCTTTCGCACTTTAGAGCTTTGATCATGAATCCATTATTCATTCCGTTTACTCCATCCATATTCATCCATTAATTTTTATAGAAAACTCATGAATTTATCCATGGAAAAAACTTAAAGCGCTCTTTCACGATTATCTATCATAAATTATTATGATAATGAAATTGACATAAAAAAGAAAATTATATTATCTGATTCATCTGCTATTACGACAAAACAATAATTTTGACATTTCACATTAATTATGATTTCATAATGTCGAATCGACAATTACGAAACTGAAAGGTCTTCGTTCTTCTGCATCTACCTGTTTTCTGAAATGTGTTGCGGGCACGTTGAACCGGGTTACTCGTTGCATAATGATCACAGACACAAATAAGAAAATATAACAATATATTTTTATGCTTTGTAGTCGTTTGTTGATTTTAAGCATGGCTCAGCTATTTTTGTTATTTACTTGGCAACACTAAATATATCCTATAGCATATGTATATTGATTCTATTCGTAATTATTGATTATTTTCTATACAAATAAGAGAGAAGGAATTGTTTTATTTCGCTACAGAGATACGTCAGTTTATTTATTATATATATAATCAATTAAACGCGCAAAAAAGTATAACTAAATACGTAAAAATACAAATATAAATACCACAGAGAACCGATTAAAAATTTAGTTTCCACTTTAAATGTGCGATCCCGTGCTTTTCGAAGAATATGGAATCAATCGACCTTCTTTAAATGCAACAAGGAACGCGATTCCCCTTTTCGTGTGCACCGCGTGTGCTTTGCGTTTCGTTTGGTAACATGAACGTTATAAGAGAAAGCAACAGAGAGAGAGAGAGAGAGAGAGAGAGAGAAATCCGAGTAACAATCGTAATTCGTATTCTATCAAGAATTTTGTAAAACGACAGAAAGAGATGGGAGAACTAGAGAAAACTCTCTCTCTCTCTCCCTCTCTCTCTCTTTTTCTCTCTCTTTCTCTCTCTCTATACTCCTCCCCTTCCCTCTTGCCATACTACCATTCTTTTTATTTTTCCAAAGCACCAGCATTCAACATTAATATCGATATTTTTCTGCGCACGGTGGTTTTCGATGGAAACAACTGAAAAGGAATAAATCTTTTCAATCGATTGGATATAAAATTTTAATGGTTTCGCAAGTGTAAGCTTTCTAGTTCCTCATATTTGAATATAAAATACGATCGATAGCCGATTATCTTTGAAATTCATATTGATTAAGTTAACGTTTTCAATGCCTGTGTATACAATTTGACAGTTTTAATTAACTCTATCGTCGATCTGTCGATAAAATATTTTTCAAACTGAAACAATCGTCCACCTATTTTTGTTATGTTACTTTACTTCAAAAACAACATGTCAGTATACGATAATGGAATATGAGTATGCTTATCCGAAAGAAATAAAGATCTCTCGTAGTCGATAAAAATATCTACTATTGAACTATTGTAGCCGATAGTAGTCCGTAATAAAATAAAGATAAGCGCGTGAAATCAAATATATAAATTCACCGATATCGCTACCCTCTTCCTATCTTCTTGAGTTATCGCTTATCGAATTCTCCGTTGACGTTCTGAGACAGGGAAAACGTTGATCAAATATTTCTCGGTAAAAAATTCAAGATAAGAAGAACAGCTCTCATTGCATCCGATTCATAGAAACATATTTGTAATCATCAAACGCATGAATTCCCTAATATCGTTAAACCGACCTACATAATTAAAAGGTATATGAAATTAATTAATAAAAACTTTAGGAAATCGTTTGAAAAAGATTTTTCTTTTTTATATCTTTCGGTATGTAGTATAATTATAGTTAGTATAATTGGGATCAATATCACGAATATGAATATTTAGTATATGCGTAAATTTTATATTATCCTTGAACTACTTACGTAAAAGCCAAGCTCCAACAAATTCGTATCAAGATCCTTTATCTCGGTTGGCGTTCATAAGTCACGCTTTCAGTTTCAGGCCGCGTGTTCTGGAAAATAAACGATAGAAACTTGTTATACCAAATTCGTTCTCGACACGATATAGAAAATTCTAATCTAACGGACCCGGAACGCAAGAATGTCGTAACAGGTCAATTCGATTAATGACCGCTTTTCATGTAGATTTATGTAGAATTAATGTATTGTAAAAACTTTTGGAAAATATTTGAAAAGAAAAAAAAAAGAAAGAAAGAAAGAAAGAAAGAAAGAAAGAGGACTGCCGATTAAAAAAATATTATATTTGTAGAATTCTATGACGAATGAATAATAAAAAGGAAAGAAGAAGAAATTGAATGGCAGGTAGTCTTATTTTATTTCCAATTCTCTGCTGAATTCCTTACATTACTTTGATAGATACGCTTTCGCATCCTTATATAGTTACGAATATATTTTTGGAGATATATGAAACGAACGTCGAAGGAGGATAAAAAATCTTACGAAACTACGGTTACGCCTTACTTTCTTTCTTTTTTTTTTGTCCTTCCTTCCCTCTTTCCTCCACTTTTTCTTTGCCACGTTCAATCTCTTTTGCCACGTTTAATCGCTGAGAAAGCCTCAAGAGATAAAACGATGGGACTAGCCGAGGTAGAAGAAGTAAGAAGAATAAGAAGAAATAAGAAGAGAAAAGTAGAAGGCGGATTGTACAAAGAACGACTTATATATTCCTTTCTCTCTCTTTCTCATTCCTTTGCTCGTCTAAAGAAATCTCTTAAATCCGGACCGATCTCTAAATCTAAGTAAATCGATTGCATAAGAAAAACAGATTAAAATTGACGAATGGAAAAATAGTATTGTCCATAAATTATACTATTCTAATCTATTCATTAGTTATTTTATCACTCTTCCGTATTCGTTAATAGTATTTCATTATTATTTCATTAAAACCTTTTTCAAATATCCTCATCTTTTATTAATTTAAAAGAAAGTAATAGTAATTAATGAATTACTATATGAGTAGACTAATCAAATATTCCAACTTTCATCGAATAGAATAATATACATTATTGAATCTCAAATATTTAGCAATTATAATTATTGAAGTTATAATCATTAATATAATTATATTAAAATATATTGAATACATATGTATTAATGGCATATTAAAAATATATTGTATAAGTCAACCTGATCAAAGAAAATCGAAATCGTTTAGTCGATGACGAGTACATAATTATATAGTAGTTCCTACGTAAGCATTTACTCGTCGCACGCGATTCATATAAATAGGTAGATGTTTCTATGCGACTACGTTTGTATATATGCGCACGTGCTCACGTACTTTACCAATGCATACATATGTGTGTAGTCGATATACTCTCAAGCAATCGAATACGAGAGGATAGCACGTCACGCGTATAGCATTCATGTTAGACATCTTCAGCGTTCACGGAACGTTTCACGAGCGTGACACGTTGATTGTCAGAGTCTCAATAGTATTATAAAGGATCCATGAACCTCTGACGAATGTTATAATACTATGAAATACAACTCGTATTGTATATGAAACAACTCACGTTCGTTATCCATGAAAATTACAAATCACGTTAGCGATTTTGAGAAAATTTTTAATAATACGATATAACGAATAACATTATGTTATCGTATATATTTATAATAATTACGAAATTTGATTTCGTTTCACGTAATTTTATTAATCGACCGTTTAAATCGCTCTTGTTTCATTAATAACGCACCTTTTGTTCGAAAAATCCTTTTAACAAAAGCAACGTTTTAACGAGAGCATTTGTACGGAAAACGGAGACGTCTAATCTAACGGCATTAAAACGGAGTTGTAGAATGTCGAATTGTTCGTTAAACTAAACAACCGAACAAAAGGAACGTATTAATGAAGTTAAGAAGCGACTAACGGGTGAGAAGTTATATCGCGTACCTACATACAAGACATACAAAAACTTGGTCGAAAGCTTTGAACGTAAGCAATCTCTCACGTATGCTGCGTTCCGGGCTAATTCGCAAACTTTGACGAATGAGATTACATTCTGTACAAGCGTTTCTGAGATAAATAAAAAAAAAAGTGAGTTATTAAAAGATCTAAAAATATAAAAGAGGAGTAGAAAAATTTGCTAGCGGTACGAAAGAACATCCTGAAAATTATGATTCAAGGATCTATGAGTAAAAAAGATGATGCTCGAGTGAAAACAAAAATGGTAAAACTTGATAGACGTATGAATTTAAGCTGACGAACCGAACTAGAAAAGGGTAAAGTAGAATAGGAAAAAGAGAGGAGGCAAACAAACTGTCTAATTCTCTCATTAATTAACATGCTCTATTGTGTTTACACGAAATCAAAACTTTTGCGAAAATGTCTACACAAAATGTGAGATTTCGAGATGAAGAGAGAAACTATACTATTTCAATTCGTCGTAAAATTCATAAAGTTACATTTGGCTTCTGTCTGTTGAATAAAATTTAATAGTTCCTTTAATATTCCAAAAAGGTCTTCATCATACAGGATAACTTTTGTGACATCTCTTCGATTTCACAATGTTTAATCCCTCTTTTATCAAGGCCATGATTTTCAATAATAAAACCAAAACATTGGCAAATGATTTAAAATACCAGAGAGGAAGTATCATGAAGAGGAAAAATCCAATTTCGCTTGACAGACCAAATGTTGGAAAGTGTACCTACTCGTATTTTGGATCTCGTGCGCAACAAAAAAAAAAAAAAAAAATAAAAAAGGAAGGCGAAAATATTCTTGTCAACGAAATCAAATTTTATCAAAAAATACGTCTCTACATAAAAATCAATATTTATACATTTTCAACTTTATCGATCCTGCGTTAGAAATTTTTTACAAAATTTAAATAAAATGAATAACCACGAAAGTATTCGATCGAAAATTGTCATCGAATATAACGATAACATATTAATGACTATGTATTTTTAATATTTATTGTTTTTCCAATTCTCTGCATATATACATTTACCGAATTTCACATGATTGGAACCAATTACGATTGAATTCATGAAGATACTAGAGAAAGAGAGAAATAAAAATAAAAAAAAAAAATTCCATTATATTCCTCTTCATAAATACAGTGTCGATAAACAAAACGTGATATTTTTCTCTCTATTACGCTATGAAGTTGTCGTTCGCGATGAAAGCTAACTAAGTTTCATGAATATAAAAGAGAAAGAGAGAGTGAGAGAAAGAGAGAGAGAGAGAGAGAGACATATGGAGAGGAAAATTTTTTTTTATAAATTTCTCAAACGTATGTACTGAAAAATGTCAAATTTAAAGCATCACCAGTGTATATATGTATACTTAAACGAAGTTCCTCGCTTTTACGAAAGCGTAGATACGCATGGTAAGTTCAGGCTTCTCAATCTTCGCCTTCCTCTTCTGCAAATCCTTGAAAATCAACAAGACATCAGACAGAAGAGATCGAGTGCATTTCATAGGGAGGAAAAACTCTGACGAGTACTTGACTAGTATTGATCGATGTTAGCTCGAACGATAAAAGTTCGTATTTGAATTTCGTTGCCTTGGTTCGATAAAGATAGAAAATCTTTCAATTTAAGGACGATCACGATTATAAAAAGAAAAAAAAAAATATATATATATATATATGTATATATAAGCCGTTAGTTTCGAAAGTGGGGCAAATCCATTTTGTGAAAAAAAACTAGTTAAAGTTAATTGCAAATTAACATCATAAAATTTGTGTTTTTATTTATAAAAACAAAAAAAAAAACACAAAAAAAGAAAATAAAAAACAAGGCTCTTGCCCCACTTTCAAAATCAACGGCTCATATATAAAAGTAAGTCAAAAATCTCCGAGTTATTTATGAATAATATTGAATAAGTAAGAAATAATAACAAATAAGTAATCTGAATTGGATCCTTTGTACAAGGATAGAAAATAAAATTTTCTCAAGTTATCGTCATTAACAGAATGATGATATGAAGAAGGGGAAAGAAAAAAAAAAAGTAATATTATTAAGAATCCGAAGAAAGGAAATAAAAAGATTCAGAGCACTGAGCTCGAATTTCGCAGCTAGTTAAATTACCGAAGAATCTTTCGTGGGAAAGCGATCATCGACACGGAAAAGGAAGTCTAAAATCTGATATGCCTCAAGAGTTCACCCACTAGCATGCAGACTACGTTTCTATTCTTGTGAGAGGTGCGCACTGACTCGATGCAGCGTATTCGCGAAAGCTTGCTATGGTGCACCAGTTTAACCGAGAAGAACCCGTCGAATCTTATTGAAACTTTTCGTTTGGCAAGAAACGTATCTTCGATTCAAAATTCAAAAGGATTCTCAAGTAAAATGGATGGCAAAAAGGACGAAGATCGACAATTTTTCAAGGATTCTCGTTAAAACTTTTCCAAATTGTTTATCGAAATAAATTGTTTGTCCAAATTGTTTATCGAGTAAAATGAATGAAATTTGTTATAAACTAACTCAGTATGGAAAGGGTATTTTATAGATAATATTTTTATAAAAAGGATATTTTATGTACAATAAATTATCGCTAATGTATGTGTCGTAGTGAGTACGCTTAAATAATAAATAGGTATGTATTGTGAACGACGTCATGAGACGTAAATAGTAAATAGAATTCTAGTACGAATACATCGGCTATGCAAGATAAAATGAGAAACTATGAGGGAAATAATCCGCATGAGTTTATATATAGCCTACTCAACTTCTACTCTTTCATTCCCATATACATATTTCTCTCATTTCTCCTCACGCCTTTTCGTTAAGCTGTTCAACGCATATCATTTTACAGAGTCTATTATTAAAGAGAGTATAATTATATAAAATTTTATTGTTTTTTATATAAAATGTATAATATGAAATTTTAATTACATTGATAAAAAAAAAAAAAAAACAATTACATTGCGTAAACTAAACTAACTTAATCTTAGACTTGAGGATCTTCAATCGTAATATCAAGTCGTGGTTTTCAATATGTCTATTCCTTCATTTCTTACAATCAACTTTCCTATACTACATTCTCGATACTCGCGTCTTTTCTTCCGATTGCGTTTTCCATTGTCGTCATTCCAACGTATATTTCGGAAACATTCGGCAGAAAGTCATTTGACAATGGAAAAACTATATCGAGTTGGTCTTTGTCTTCTTGTTACCAGCCACGCATGCATACGTTCACTCTCATACACTACGGACGCGTCGTGGCATAATTCCTTATCATAAGAAGAACAACGAATGGTCGATTCTCAAGGCTTACAATTGATCAGAAAAAAAATATAAAAATTAGTTTTCGTTTTATTCATTATATCGTCATTTATTTCGATAGATTCATTTTCCCACTTTCAACTTAAGTTCCTATACCTTTTAATTCCGCAATTTAATAGAATTCCATATACGTAGAATTTTTAAAAAGGAATTCGATTTATAAATAGAATAATAGGAATATTATCAAATAAATGTTCGCTCTCTTATTTTCGTCTCCGCAAGAACGGAACGGATGATAGGTAGAAAAGAGAGAAAAGGATCGTCGTATAATCCGTAAGAGGAAGCAGGATAGTCGGGATGAAATCTGGCGCTGTCAGAGAGGACATGTGCAGAAAATTCTCGCGAAGGAAACGAGCGAGTTTATAGATGAGTCCGTCGGTATTGGAAAACCTGAAGATTGAGTTTCAACGAGAATTTTCAACCTACCTTTTCTTCCCTTACCCAAAAAAGCAAGAGATGTTTTCTCTCTCTCTCTCTCTCTCTCTCTCTCTCTCTCTCTCTTTCTCTTCCTCATCAATTCTCAATAGATTTATTTTTCATAAATAGAATATTTTTTGTCCCATTTATCTCTTTCTCTAACGAATACGGTACTTTTAAATTAATTTTTTGTATCCTTTCAAACATATAAATTATAGATTTCCATCGGCAAATTCTTTCAACTATTTTCGATAAGATAATATTAAATATGATAGAATAATAAGAACATATCGGAAGAATCGTGACACTTTTTTTTTAATATTGAATAGAAAATAATAGAAAGAAATGATCTATGATAAAAGTAAAACGTGGGTAAAGAGGGCTGCTCGCGCGACAGCACTTAATCCGATAATTTATTTCCGGTCAACGAGCTTACGCTGCTCTTGTGTGCCACGAGATTTTCGTCGTTTGCTTTCAAGCTCAAAAGACGACGTAACTCGCTCTTTCCCTCTCTTTCTCTCTCTCTCTCTCTCTCTCTCTCTCTCTCTCTCTCTCTCTCTCTCTCTACTCTCTATGCTTCGTCGAGATAGGCAAAGACGAAAGCCAGACGCTTCCAACTGCCGAAGCCGTCGTTTCGAATACCAAACGGCCTCATTCAAAGTCAAAGGTATAGGAGACGCTGTAAGAAGATCGATGAAAATGATTGAACTGTCTTTAGGTACAACAAGGTTAAAAATGATCGAATAATGCGGCGAAAAAAATTCTCTCGATACAAGTTAAACAACTCAAAAGATAAATGAAAATAGTTAAGACAATATTGAAGTTCTTACTTACTTGACAAAGGAGTATCAATAAAACAATAAATTCTTTCTGAATATATTTCCAAGAATTATATCATTTCAATTTTGACACCTGGAAAGATTTTCTCTCGTTATTTTTTCATACGGCGAATGCATCATAAGTTGATAACGTCGCTTTTAAACCTTATGACGAATTTATCGTTCAGACCTATGCAAGCTTCAAAGTGTATTTGGGTATCTCGAGAAGCAGGAGTTCCTGTCTACTAAGAGGATAGATAGAGATAAAGATAGAGAGAGAGATAGAGAGAAAGAGAGAGAGACAGAGAGAGAGAGAGGGAGAGAGAGAGAGAAGGGGGAGAAGAGAGAAAGACGAAGGAGATGAGGAGGCGAGAGGAGATGAGCATTTCAAAAGCCCATCAGGTTAATCCAGCTTGGCGGCGATCCAAAGGTAATCATGCCCAAACAACTTGATTCGGGTGCTAACGCCCTGAGATTCTCGCGCTCGGATAGATCGAAGATGCTGTGTAACTAGAAACCTCTCTGCCAATCGTCTTTCTTGCGAAACAAAGGATAATTTTTACGATTTCACGTCGTCATTCGCAATGGATGAAAATGGAAGTTGAATCTTCTGTTTCTTCCTTCTCTCTCTCTCTCTCTCTCTTTCTCTCTCTCTCTCTCTCTCTCTCTCTCTCTCTCTCTCTCTCTCTCTCCTTCCTTTCTCCTTTGAACGTCGACTCTCAGAATATACGTACGGATCTACTTTAGTAGTCTGTGGCTCTGGGGGAGAATTAATTAGAACGAAGATCACACAGCCAAAGATGACCCAACCGTACCGATGAGCGAATACGGAAGAATCCCGAGACTCACCGGAATTTCACAGTTGTCTCATTAACGAACGGAGATCGTTTCTCAAGTTACAGCCGAAGAACGAATTCCATTCGGTAAAGGAAGTTTAGATAAACGTTCGACGGAAGAGCGCACGGAATTATTGATTATTATAAGAAAATACGATCAAGGATGCTTTCTTTAACAATAAATAGAATAAATGAAATATGAAAATATCATTTGTCATGAATCAAGGATTATAAAATAAATTTATTAAACGTTAAATCTTTGCGTTTGATATCTTAATACGTAAACGGAAATAAATAATAAAACATGAATAACTATACACGCTTATTATTTAATATTAATAATTATATAATGTTAATACAAATTATACAAGTTACTTCTTTCACGTACCGATCCATCTTTGTTTTCATAAAAACGAAAAAAAAAAAGAAAAGAAAGAAAGAGATGAAGAAAGAAAGAAAGAAGAAGGAAAAATTTATGCGATGGTAAGAACGTGGAAATGTTGTCGCGAAACAGACCACGACACAATTTTAATGACCGGCAACCGGCATCCTAGAAAGGCGAGCATGCTTTGAAGTTCCACCTTTACCAGTCCACTATTTCTTCGCTCGCGTCGTCTTTTCTCCTCGTATTTTAAGATTGTCAAAGAAAAAGACGGAGAAAAATACGGCAACAAACATCTCTACCCCTTCGCATTTTAAGAAAACCCGACCGTTTGACCCAGGTCAGAGGGTTGGGCCTTCTAGATTTATCAGAGAAAAAGCTTTACTTTATCAACAGCTGAGGAGATCAGATCCCATATTTCTTTTTCAACTACAGATCCTCTTCTTCGTCTCTTTTCTTTCTCAAACAACTCTTTACTACAATCATCGCAATGATTATCACTATACACTGTTGAAAGAATGGATAAAATTTTGTTAGATTTATCGTTACCCGTTGATTAGATTTATGCTCATTTATAAATTATTATTATGCGTGCAGAACTTTTGAACTATTTTTTATTTTTATCAAGTTACAGCAATCGTACACTTTTCCCAATGCCGATTGCATGAAATGGTTGTGCTTGAAAAGAAGTTCCGAAATGTATTTTGCCTCCGGAACGCTATGTACTTTGTTCGGCTATTCTATCGATCCAAGATTAAAAAGTAAAAGTACTTGGATCTGTATTTTCTATCCTAGTTCTATACCTTCTTTTATTATCTCTCTTTCTTTCACACGAATACGAGTAAGTATACACATGCACATACACAGACAGATATTCAGATTCTCTTTGGGCAGGATCGATTTAAAAAAAGAAAAAGAAGTATCCTTTGTAAATATAGGGCGAAATTTCGTTTCTACGGACATCTTTAAATCGTTAAAAATTCTTCTTCTCTGAGAGATACTAGAAGACTTTTTCATTCGATCGCAATCCGATAGGACGGAAACGTTTGACTTTCATGCGTTTCCTTAGAGTATTCCCTGTCAAAATTCACAACCAATGGCAAAGGAAATAGGAAGTACAATCGGGACACATTTTAAATTTACAATCGAGGTGTAAATTATAAACGAGCTACGTATAAAATGAGAAAAAAAGAAAAAGGAAAGGAAGCAAGAATTGTTGATTTATTTTCATGATACATTACATCTCTACGAAACAGGCTCGTAATTTCACAAATGCCGAGAAATAATAATTGCGAGATCGTTCCTCGCATACATACATACATAGATACATATTTACCTAACTGCATACATACAAACAAATTCTGACGATTAATTACCCCGATGAATTAAACGACGCGAAGAATAAACATCCGCGTCCTAAATATTTTTTTCTCCGTTATACCCATCTCTCTCTCTCTGTCTCTCTCTCTCTCTCTCCATATATATATATATATATATATATATATATATATATATGAAATAATAAAAATGCGGAAAAGTATCTAGATACTCGATATTCACTCTCCTCCATTATCCATAAATTTACTCGGCAACAGTTTCCCCTTTCCTCATGTTTACCAAATGTGCTAAAAGTTTGCTCACTGCAGCACTGCGAAATCGACCAAACTCGGTTCCTCATTAGTGTAGACCACATTCCGAATGCACTATTCTAGGTGTAGGTATATATATCGAACTCTTCAATTTCTAGAATTTTATTGACTGACACAAATAATGTCAATGCAAACAAAATGTCGAGATGTTGAATGGTCGAAATATCTTGATGACCATGAATCATCGATCTTTTTTGACGTATATATTCGAAGAGTTCAAAAAACTCGTGGAACACTTCGAATAAAATGAAATGGAGAAAAAAAAGAAGCAAGAGAAAAAAAATGAAAAATAGATAACACAAATAAAGTAATAAAGAAAAATGCGAAGTAGAGATACGTCTTTCGTTTCTATCTTCCTTTGTATGTAATATTGTGTGTATATATATGTATGTGTGTGTATATATACATGTATATGCTCTATTCACGATAAATGTCATCGTAAAAAGCTACGCGTGAGCATTCTCGAAGCGACCTATACTTCGCGACGATGGGGTTCGACTTGACGATGCTTTCTCATAAAACTTATCTTTTCGCTTAAATTATTCGCGGAGTAAAAGAGCGACCCTGTAAAGGAGGGTAAGAGACATAGAATAAGAAGAAGAAGAGTGAGTGAGTGAGAGAGAGAGAGAGAGAAATAGTGAGAGAGGAGGGGAGAGAGAGAGAGAGAGAGATAAGATGGTTGGTAGTGAAGATGAGAAGAAAGAAAAAAAGGTTGAATAAAGTGAGTTTGAAGGTGTCTTCGAAGCTCCGCGCGTAAAACTTCAGTTTCATCTTTTTCCACACGTAGTAGCGTAAAGAGTTTCATTCGTAAGGCAAAGAGCTTTGATCTACGAACCGGAATTAAGTATCGAATGGGTCGTAGAATGTTGCGACTGCTCGTCTTCGTACATTTTTTAACTTCTCAGTAAAGAAATAGAAAGAGAAAAAGACGACGAGAAAAGGCTGAGAGGGACGTTAGCAAAAGGCAAAGGAATTCAAGCAGTCGTTCGTTCGACAAAGAGAAGGATGAAAAAAGGTTGAGAGAGAAAGAGAATGAGAGAGAGAGAGAGAGTAGAAAAGACATTTTGAAAGTCTCGAAAAGCAAAAAACATGGCGTCCTGCGTACATACTCGTTGGAAAAACTTTTACATTCCGGGTGTGTACCGCAAACCAACTGCCGAAGGTAAACCGCAATAATTCGCGAGTGTCCCATACCAAAGAACTTTTTCATGCTTGTACACAAAAGTATCCCAAGGCCATTACACTTTTATATAGTGTAAAATGACTCCGTTAAAGACACATTATGTTACTTGCAATTGAACTTATATCTTATTCATTTATCTTTCTCATCGAATGAAACGAATCTCTACTAATTTCGATTTTCACGAAAATAATCTTATTGTCTGTTTTTCAGTTACAGTTAATTTTTCTCTAAAATTTAATATCCGCGATAAAAATAAATTCCATTCACATTTATTGACATTAAAAATTCTATAGAATTCACACCTCTCTTCGTTAATGTCTAAAATACGACACTTCGTTCTTGGAAAAGTAGGTCTTCTCGAACAAACCAGGAAGAGAAGAAGAGAGGAGTGTCTCCGATAATAATCTTCGTCCACATCCTGTCAGGTCCAAGACGATCTCCGTGCAATTTGCTCTAACTGTAGAAAGGATAGAAACCGGAAAGAAAACTCGCTTGAACGTTAGTGAAAGAAAGAGAGAGAGAGAGAGAGAGAGAGAGAGAGAGAAAGAGAGAGAGAGAGAGAGAGAGAGAGAGAGGGAGAGAAAGAGGGAAAGAAAGAAACAGAGAGATAAGGTAGTTATATAGTCACGTACATGTGTGTTCGTACGTGTGCATCTACCTCGGCGTATATTTTTTGAAGACAAAAAGAAAAAGAGAAAGGAACGGGGGAGGAACGAATTCGACTAACAATATCGTATCTCTTGAAAGTACATACGTGCGAGGAATATCGCGTCCTGTCGAATGGTCAGTGGCGAGTATTCGCGATACGCCTCGACGTAGGTATCCAACGTTCGTAGCTACGACTCCGAACAGCAACCGTCCGATCCAGACACGAAACATCGATAAACCGTTGCAGTATAACGCGAGCTACGGTTTCAATAAGACCCGTTCTCCTTTTCGTCTCAAGGAGAAGGGGAAATGAACGAACGAACGAACGAAAGAACGTGGCTATTAGAGCGCGATGAAAACGACGTGACCGACAAGATTTTACAAAGATTTCGGATGTACAATAATTTGTATATTTCGATTCATCAAGAAAGAACATTTAAATCATCCTAGTCTTTTTAAATACTATTTTTCATTCGAAATATATCATTACTTTTGTTCGTTATATTAATTATTTGATTAATTTAAATCGATAGCAATACAGTTACAATCGTATTTTATTGGATAGTATTTTTCTTTTTTTTGAGCTTCGTAATCGTAAAGCAAAATAAATAAAATCTAATCGATTCTTTAAAAGAAAGAAGAATTCACGAGGGATTTTTGGGAGATCGTTGAACGAGAAGATAGCGGAACCAGCTGCTTTTGGTAAAAGCGTTCATTCATGAGAACCACAAGGACGGTTGCATATTTGGCACAGTCTCAAAGAATGTAACCGGTGTCGAGGATCGAAATATTTTTCTCTCGACCGTAGCACGGTTGGACGGACCACTACTTGACAGATCATTCGTCACGCGTAGGAGCGATGTCACATACCGCTTGTGTAAACGTCCGGCCGAAATGTCGTCTCGTCGTCTCGTCTCGTGCGAAGAATAAGACCTCTCAACGTAACTTGGAAAAGAGGGAGAGAGAAAGACAAAGAAAAAGAGAGAGAAAGAAAATGAGAGAGAGAAAGAGACAGAGACAAAGAGAGAGAGAGAGAGAGAGAGAAGAGAGAAAGAGAAATGAGAGGAAAATGGCGACACGGAATATCCCAATTTAGACTCTCGAGAAGAATCCACCCACGCGGTCCATACTATTTTTAGCCGACGTTCTTAACTCGGCTTGCTGCTGCAACTCTCAACGATAGTTCGACGTTTTTTCTTGCGAGAACGACGCCAAGAAAATCTCTTCCGGAAAGAATATATGCGATGTGAGCGAAGAAAAGAGAGATAAGAAGTACAAAAAAAAGGTAGAGTAAAATAAGGATAGCAGAGAGAGAAAGCGAGTGAGTGAGTGAGTGAGTGGGTGAGTGAGAGAGAGAGAAAGAGAGAGAGAGAGAGAAAGAGAGAGAGAGAGAGAGAGAGAGAGAGAGAGAGAGAGTAAAATGAAGAAGAAGAAGAACAGGAGATTCTAAATGTCTTACATCGAGCTACGCAACGCAAAAAGGCTGTTCTTCGAGCAAACTTATTTTCAGGCTGGATTAGCTCGGAAATGCATTGGTAGAGAACTATCTTCGTATCTTCGTCTACCCTTCGTCTTCTTCTACCTACCATCTAGTTTATTGGAGTTTCTTCGTTTGTATATATATATATATGCTTTACATATGTAGATAGCTATATATACATATATATATATATATGAAGAAGATCTAACTTATCTGGATATGAAAGCTTTCAATTCTAGGATCGCCGAGAACTCGTAATAACAAATTACAAAGTTAGACCTTTCTAATCCCTTATCCATCTATTTTGTTCCTTTTGTCAATTCTTTTTCGGATAACCATAATACATATATCGGCAAACGTAAAATTGCTTATTTGCAACATGTTTCATATAGTCGTTTATATATAGATGATTCTTTTTTATAGTAGCACGTAAAGTTATCACATGAACGGATATGAGCTCGGAAGATCATAATTTAAGGAACAAAATTAACTTCGAGTGATATTACGTGCGGCACGGTTGAGAGAGCTTCAGGAAAAATTATGGCCTCAGATAATATTGGAAATATAACGTTGGACATCCGTGAATCCACCGGGCTTTCCAGTTCGCATGCACGTGCTTTCGGACTTGAAAAACTAAAAAGAGAATAAGATAAACGAGGGAGAAAGAGAATAGAAGAAGGAATAATTAATTATCGCAAAACTGCCTCTTCACTTGTGATAATGCTTTCCAGTCTCCAACGAGTTTCGCTCTTCCGTGGTCTCGCTCATCGAAGATTTTTTATTAACGTACGCGATAACGTCTGATAATAATGACGCTTTCATCGGCTCAGTAAATCTTTCCGAGAGAAAAAAAAAGAAAAAAAGATAATATACCGATGCCGACGGAATGCTAAATGGCGACGTCTCGTCGAGAGAATTAAAATATCTCCGAAAGTGTATTAATCCCGTTAAATCTATATGATCGATGAACAAACGATAAAAATCGAATAAGAGGATCGGGTCTCTGCTTTAACGGAGATTCTTCTGAATTTTAATTATAAAGATTCTTTCTACCGATTGACGCGAATACTTCGATTAAACTTTAGGATTGATATCAAACAAAAAGTGTTATTTCAATATCGCTTTTTAGTTCGCTATAAAGATAACAACGAAGACGAAAAATGGAATACCAGATTCAAGTGAAAATAAGAAAAATTTAAATAACAGGTACAATTATTAACAATTATCTAACATTTGAAAGCAAATGGCTTAATAATACTGTGAACGCAATCGATTTTTAAAGCTTTCTGTTCAAAGTCTTATGAAAACGTAAATTATTTCCGCTTGAAAGTCTGTTAAACTATGCCCGTAGTAATTAAACTGAATTATGGTAGAAAAGATTGAGATTTAAATTTATCACAAAAAATTTAACTTTTCAATCGATACGTCAAAAGAATAATTGATTTACAATTATTATTATCTTTTTATTTCTTGAATTATTATTTAATAATTAATCAATACGTATTTCATTATTCTTCTATGATACGAATCAAACGAATGAAATGGAAGATCGGTTTAGAAAGAAGAAAAGCGTAGAATTCAAACTCGTGCTTAGAGTATAGAATCTAAACTCGTTTTAGACAAGTACGGTTGAAGTATGTCATCGAAGCGGACAAAGCAAAGAAAGATTCGTTGAGAGAATTTGCGAAGGTTGAATGAGGTGCGTGCTTAAGGAAGAATGAAAGAAGAAAAAAGAAAAAAAGGAAGAAAGGGAGAAAGAAAGAAAGAGAAAGAAAGAGAGAGAAAGAGATGAGAGAAAGATAAGAGAGAGATAAGAGAGAGAGAGAGAGAGAGAGAGAATGAGAGAAAGAGAAAGAAGAGAGAAAGGAGGAAGAGATTGAAATTAAGAAGGGAGGAGAGGGAGAAAAAGTAAGAACAGAAAAGAGGAAGCGCCTAAAAGGAGTTAAAGATCTCGACAAAGGGCATCGATCTTCTGCTTTCGATTGTTCCAAAGGAAATCCGACAAAAGGTAAAATAAGGAAGAGGTAAGGGTGAAAGTTTACGAAAGTAAATTATGTGCCGTTTTTCTTAATACAGTAAATGTTACTTCAGTTGATTGTTAAAAATTATGAGCAAAAAGAAAATCTGATATATATATATCATAAGTGATGTTGTTAAAGTTTACAATATTTAAAAACTTGCAATATTAAATGGTGTTAAATAAAATACTATTCACTTTTCGAAATAATAAATAAACGAATGACGATCGAATAAATAATTGTTAATATTATCGACTCGTTTTTCTAATTCTTCGCAACATTAGTGGATTATAATTTTTATAAATATACTCTGTAATCCACATTAATATCGTTTTCATTATATCCATTTGCTCAATATTTTAAAATCAATTATTAAACAATGATTGGATTTTATAAATATATAAATTAATCAATTTCGACATGGACATTTATCAACCATTTTATATTGTATATTCGATTCGTCGTATCCTATATCAGTGAGATACGTTTTAAATTTGGATTCATAATAACGTAGTTTTTTTGTTCAATTTATTAGCAAAATTAATACTCTTTTACATAGTTTCATATATGTTCCATTTATGTTCCCGTTTCCATCAAATGAAATCCTAGCAATCTAATCGTACGAAATAATCTTGTTAACACATCTTTCATCTTTCATTACTGTCATTGATCAGCAATAATTGATTTGACACGTTTAATTATTAGGAATTTGACGTTCGTTCAGTATAATTGATAAACATATATAAATATATATATATGTGTATATGTATATGTATATGTATATGTATATGTATATGTATATGTATATGTATATATATATATATTTATATATATATATATATATATATATATATATATATATATAGGCAAAGGCAGAACTTGAAAGGAAAGGATAAACTCGCCAAAGCAATTAAATATATGAGATAACATAGTTGCCATCGACGTTGACAAAATTACGAGTTATTACTATGTTTTAACGATATTATCTCTAATCTTCTCTCTTTCTTCTTCTCTCTTTCTCTCCCTCTTCCTCTTTGCCATCCTCTACCTTCACCTCATCTCTATCACTATCTCTTCACATGTTATCATTAATATTCAAAACCTTTCGTGCGTTCAACGTTAAATTATGCATACAGTCCCAATAACCATCACCCTGCTCGCGGCTAGAAACTAGTCCGCAGTGCTCGGTCATCGTAATCGATAATACCAATGACGTATCAAAAATACAAAATCGTTTCGAGAGTTAAGTTTTCCTAAATAAGTAAAGAATCCTTCGCAGTAAATTATTATTCATGAATTGAAAATAACGTGAAAGGGAAGAAAGAACGTTTTGAATCCTGTCAATGAGTTAAGTTCATTTAATTTTAATCTTATCCTTTGATCTAAAAATTGGCAAACGTTTAATATCCCGCATCCTTGGATAAGGGTTGTATTAGCAAAGGATTCGTATGATGAGAACAAAGAAACGTAGAATCCAAGATTTTTCAATGGTTTAACTCGCAAGAGCTGTCCGGGTACTTTGACGCCGGATACTCTCAGTCACTTCCTGAGGGTGGCAAAGAAAGAAAAAGAGATAGAGAGAGAGAGAGAGAGAGAGAAAGAGAGAAAGAGAGGGAGAGAGAAATAGAGAAAAAGAGAAAGAGAAATGGAAGAAGATAGATAGATACATAGATAGATAGATAGATAGATAGATAGATAGAGAGATAGAGAGAGAGAGAGAGAGAGAGAGAGAATGAAGAAGCTCGTGAAAACTCTGTGTGAGAAGGTACGAAGGGGGAGTAAGGGGAAAGTTCTTTAGAGATGCTTTCAACGTTAAAAGCGACTTTTGAATTGCCGCGAGCCCCATCGTACATCGAGTGCCCATCGACCATAGGTTCCAACTGCTAAACTTTTCACGCCATTGACTACCTATTGGGTTCAAATCCGTCGTATTTACTGTTTCTCGGTCTTTGTCCTTCGAACTTGCCACGATAAAGCTGGATTACGGTTTCGAAATCTCAAGAAGACAGAGACTAACGCTTCAAAATTAGAAAAATTAGAAATATTTGAAGAAAACTCCGTGACAAAGTCTCGTAAATTTATCGAGATTCAATCGAATTATTTAAAGACTCGACTTTTAATAGAACTTATAGATCTTTGTTTGATTTAATTTTTATATTTTATTTTCGTGAAATTGTGGAATACATATGAAATAAAATAATCAAATAAATACAAAAAAGAAATAGTTAAGGTGACGAGAATTGTTTGTCCTCCTATATGACAAACTAATATTGTACAAATATTGCTTCAATATCACACTGATATCGATAAAATATTGGCATTCGATATTACGGCAATGTCGTATGCGAACATTCTGCAGTCGTGCGAAAGAATGTTATATTAATTTTAGCAACGTATCGATAGGTTATTGAAACACAAATGTGTTCATACGAATTGGTAGATGATATGCATTTAAAGTTAGTTTATATATATATATATATACATAGATATATAACACTAATTACTCACTACCACGTTAGTATTTGCTATCAGTATAATATATCAATATCGAGACAAATTGTTTCATAATAGAGTAATATTGTGGAGGTAATTAATACATAACATAACATAGCCCGTATAAGTTTGGTGAAATCGACTTTCAATAGAAAGTTACCGTGTTGATAATGTTAATCTATCATACTATAAATATATACTTATATACATATTTACGTATATATATATATATATATATATATATATATATAAAAACCTATGTAATAATTAATTTACAAATATTTAAATGATCAATACTACAATATTCTATACTAATTCACTAAATATTCTATAATAATTCAATAGTCATATTGAATTTCAGACGCTTTTTATCGTTGAAATCTATATATTGTATAATAGATATAAAATACATTATAAAAATTATACAAAAGCATAACAACTGAACTGATCTTCAAATTTAACAATTATAAAATAACACAGATTTAAATGAAAAAAAATTTCGTGTTGGTGATAAAAAATGTATAGTAACTATTCTATCCATTATTGGAATATCTAACTATTATTGATCTGATGTTCAAACAAGGAAAGTAAAATACGAATTACCTATATTAAATTAATATTGACAATATAATATGATGTGACAACGTTAAGTATAACATGCATACTGTTTCTATAGAAAACTTTGTTAACATCGTCATTAATTATATCCAGTGAATAACCATCAAACCGATGTTATATTTCATGACACATTCTACCAGATTGAATCGGTCTAAATAAAATATAAACTAATATGAATATCGGCCAATATTAGAGTATAACGATGATAGTAAACTCACACAAATCAAGGTATTGCAAATTTAAGAATTTATAAAAGAATAATTTTGAACTCTATATATATATATAAAACTAAAACACGGGGTTACCAACTTTTTATTTTTCTTCGTGAAAGAAGTTTTACAATATACGCATGTATATATAATACTAATTGATACATATATATATTAATTATATTATATAATTGACTTATATATATATATTGATATATTAATATATTGATATATTAATATATTGATATATATACATATCAATTATTATCTAAAATATTAAATTCGTCAAGAGTAAAATATAATCGGTTTTGAATATTTTATAACTACTGTAAAAGAATATCTGTAATCATGAATAAAGAAAAAAAAAAGAAAAAATAAAAAATACTTAAAAATAAAATATACGGAAACGCACATCAATGTATATACTACTCTACAAACTAACTTTTGATCGGTCATGGTGACCTCAGTGGGTTAGTGCATCGATCGCCCTCTTATGACCCTTTTCGTGGTCGATGAACGAGACCATATATTATTTCCGCGCGTCGAGCACGATTAGATATTACCAGTGAGTATTATGGAGCCACAACGTGGAGATCTTTCAATTGAGATTTCGTGAATTAAATCTTTTATGTCGAATACTCATCGTTTCCTACAATATATTTAAGTATGATGTATAGAATAAAAAAAAGTTAATCTCTTTTTTTATTTACAAAAGTAATAAAAAGAAAGAAATATAGTAATTCAACCAATGATTAACTTTCAAGGCACTAAAACATGGAGTTCGCCTACTTTTTATTTTTCTTTGCAAAAGAAGTTTTACAACCGTTCATTGATCGATTCTCAGAAAGCGACACGAAAACATCAACCTTCTTTCTTATGGACATTCTGAGCAAGGTCGAGCATATACGAGCAAGGCCGTCACTTTTTCTCATTCTTAGTATGCTTCCGGGAAATCACGTGGATCGCTCGTATTTCTATTCGTTTCTACCATATTCTGAAGATAGTGATTCACGCGTTCTATATTCTACGAATGAATGAATTTAATTCATTTAAATTCGTCTTACAAAGATCTTCTTATACATAAATACGAGAAGTTCCTAAACGTTTCTTTGTTTGCCCCATAACAGAGTTTTATCTCTTGTTATGCGCTATGATAAAAACAACGACTGACATTGTTAAAATGGAGGTTATCTTCGTCAGTTATCAGTATTCATACTTTGGAGATGAATCGTTCGTAATTTAATTAACTCTGATATCAAAACTTTAAATAGAAATAAAACGATATCAGAAGACTTCATACATTTTGACACGTACTTACACTAATTCACTTTTTCATCGACAATATTTGTACAGATATTATTTTTTGTTCAATCTTACACGGAATATGAAAAGAGATAGAAAGTGAGACAGTTAAGGGAAGGAGTATACATTCTAATGATATTAAGTCTCGTAATTTAGTCTGCGGACTCAGTTTACTGTTGGAAAATCAACGCTTAATTATTCTATTAAGCCCATGGCTTCGTAGCCACGTGTTCATATTCGACTACCGCTGCACGAAGCAAAATCATCTCATCCTCCCTCTCTCTTTCTCTCTCTCTCTCTCCCTCTCTCTCCCTCTCTCTCTTTCTCTCTCTCTTCCTATCTCTATTTCTCTATCTATGCATCCATCCATCTAATTATCTGTCTCTATCTCTCGTTGAACACAGAAGCCAACACCAAGCAGACTGAATCGAATACAAGCTACCACGATCCAAGAGTATATCGATGTCCTCTAAATTATTCGTTCAGTATTACCAGATTATTATCCTCGTGTCATCGCAGTATAACCTTACCACTTCTCTCTCGGCAAAATCCTAACCGAATGCATTGGTAGAAATTTCGCAGAGATAAATTCCTTTCCTGTACAAATTTATCTCATTTCTAATCATATTCCAACACAAATGATTACTAGTTTACTAAGATATTGTGATTTTTGATTGTAATTGCTTCATATACTGTATTTATTTTTATAAATTGAATAATTGAATCAATAAAAATAATATATATATATAAAAGTATGGTCATATGTAGGATATCAATTTTTGGCTTAAAACAGATAAACGCTTTTGCGAATGTAAAAATTTTATTTTGATCATATTATCAATTTTAGCTTGATCATTATACATCGTCTTATTTTTCTCTTATTCTGGAAAAAAAAACAACACTCACAAAACATCATTGTTATTTATTCAAGAGTATTTTATTATGCTTTTCATAAATTCTCTCTCTCTCTTTAAGCGGTATGGTATATATATATATATATATATATATATATATATATATATATATATATATATATATTTACTTATGCGTATCTATTTGTCTGCCTATACGCAGAATTTACTAGACAAAGGAATAAATAGGCCATAAAATGTAGGAAAGCTCGATGATAAAGTAGGACGCTCGATTCACGGATCAAAATATTCGAAAAAAGATATTACTCGGGATGTAGGGAAATATACGAAAAGAAGATCGACTGGCGGATATCTCGAAGGAGAATGGCGAAGTTGGCGAAGATGAGAAGAGAGAGACCCTGTTCTCACTTTTCCGATAGAATGCCCGAGCGAATGGAGAGCATCTCGTTTTTCGAGACCTATTCTTTTTTCTCTCTTCTTCTTTTTCTTCTCCTTTTCTTCTTTTCCCCTTTTTCTTTTTTTTTTCTTTTCTTTTTATTTTTTTCCTTTCGTTCGCCATGAATACTTAACGCTCGGATAAGGACCTTCCGTGAAAACCTAAAGAAGAGCACAGAAGAAGAAAAAGAATAAACCGGTGTTCTTCACTTTGCGGTTTCGTTAGTTCGCTCGATTTCATGGAGTAGCAGAGAAATCGAACGAGCGTCTTATGAAACGTAATGAGACAGGGAAAGAAAGAGAGAGAGAGAGAAAGAGAGAGAGAGAGAGAGAGAGAGAGAGAGAGAGAGAGAGAGAGAGAGAGAGAGAGAGAGAGAGAGTGAGAGTGAGAGAGAGAGAGGAAAGTAGCAGATAAATGAGAATGAATTAAAGAAAGAAATGTCGAGATTAGGACGAAAAGTAAAAGAATAAAAAGATAGTAGCCGCGAGAGGCTACTACAGTGTAACGAGTGTGTAGTAAGAGTTACGAAGAGACATTACGAAAGTTTCAAAGGAACTGCAATAAGAGAACTACAAATTCGTTATTTTCGTTATACGTTCGAATTGAATCCATGCTGGCAAAGAACTATCACGACCTGGATTAGCAATTATAATTTTTGAGCGAATACGGTGATGGTGCAGCCATCTGGCTCGTGGTATTCTCAATGGTTCGTTGAAATTTTCAAAAGGTGTCCGCTTCTACGCTTCTCTTTCTTTTATTATCTCTCTTTCTCTCTGTCTCTCCCTTTTCCCCTCTCTTTTTCTCTCTTACTTCTTCTCTATTTCTATTTGAGTTGTACTTCTCAATATTTCGAACTAACGTAATAAACGAATCAAATTAAAAAATAATTATACAAAGCATATAGTATGTTTACATTACTAACATTAATAACATTAATAATCTTCCATTTGTTCAATATTTTGTTTCAAAATTAGTGAGATTTTTAATTTAAAAATATTGATATTAAAAAAAATATAAGAAGATACTTCCTTATAACGCTATTATTACTAATGCATCTGAATGTATTAAAATGGCATTAGATTCTAATGCTTCGTCGATTCATCTCGATATAAAGATTCACGAACGTATTTCTATTTTAAGCGCTAGTCATTCCGTTCGTTGGAAAATTTTATAAGGTATCCAGAACCCGTAATGGTTTGAAGTGGAAAGTTTCGATGACATTCATGAAATTCGACGATACGGTTAGATAATTCCTTTTCCTTTTTCTCTTCCCATTTCATACTTACTACTACTCTCGTCAAACTGATTTCCATATCCTTTATTAACCACTCACTTTTAATTACTCTTCAAAGTGATCATTTCGGTCAATGAAATGGTCTTGATTGCCTTATCGAATATATTCACAGAACAAAATGAAAAAAAAAAGGAAGAGAGAAAGAGAGAGAGAAAAATAGAAAAAGAAGGCCACGATTTGAAGCAAGAATGATCGTCGAATAATTCTACGTAGATTCGTTTCCGTACCAACCCTCGGTATTATATCTAGTGAGAGAAGAGTTCGAATAAAACTAAGAAAAAAGAGGCAGGGAGAATTGGAGTGATGGATCCAATAACTCTTCGCGAAACAATAAAATCTACGAACAGCGGTTCTGACATTTCGACGCGCATGGCGTGGATATCAGAACAGAGTTCGGTTTTTCTTTTTCCCCTTTCTCTCTATCTTCTTTTATTTCTCAACTTATTTTATTTGTTTCTCAAATTATTTTATTTGTTTCTTCCTCATATTTTTGATCTATATTAATTGGAGAGTATTTAAAAGAAACTTTCCCCGAAAAAATGACGATAAACGGAGGTAAAAAAAAAAAAAAAAAACGACTTGGGTGCGATGAACTATAAGTCCTTTAATAAAATCTGTGAAAAATACGCAACGAAATCTCCGTGAGTAAGAATTGGAGCAGTTGGCCCCATCGTTAAATAGGATTCCATTCCATCTTGATTTAATTTGGATAAATGGGACACTCGTGCGAAAGAACCGGCAATGGGAAAGGCAAAGGAAGAGAGTAGAGAGATAGTGAAGGAGAGAGATGGCAAGGAAGAGGCTGGTCGATTTGTGATGAGGGAAAGAGGTGAAGTCGGGCCGAAAGCAACGATTAATTGATGAGAATTCGCCTTAGAACAATGACTTTCTCGAATAAGCTAGCGAACCGAATGGCCGTCCCAGACGGCGAGGAGACAGTTATTCTCATCAGGAATGGCCCATTCTACGGAGAAGATATTCCAAGATTTTGTGAGAGAATTGTAAAGAGTTCCGTCGACTTGCCACGGCGACGCTTACGCGCAATGAACTTTCTCATCTCGTTCACATTTTTACTGCGACACGTAGAACACCGACGTTGGAAGATGCAAGAGCGACCAAGAAAGTTAGAGAAAAAACATAAAAGATAAAGAAAGAGATAAAGGATAAAGGGGAAGAGAAATGAAAAGAAACCGCTTCGCGTTGTTCCTTCCTCTTCACTTCTTCTTCTGTCCTCTTTTTCCATCTACCATCTCTCTTCTTTTCTCTTTCTATCCTTATGATATCACCATTGCATTCTGTATAAAATGATGAGGTAAGAGGATGTTTTTTCATGGAGAATACACGTTAAAAATTTAATAAATGAGACCTTTAGATCTTGAACAAGCCATCCAAGTTAAAATCTCACGGAGTTCGCACTTTGAATGCACTAGGAACGTTTAAAAGCCTTGGCTGGATGACCAATTCGAAGGCGTTGCTTCGTTCTCCTTTCTACGAAGAAAAATAAATAGAACGAATAGCTTACGAAGTTATCTCGTTAACGCAGGAGTCAAATGAGATATATACGTAAAACAATATAATAAAACGACTTCGGGGTTTCGTAATGTTACCGGGGAAATTCGCACGTTTAATTAAATTTGCCCCTAATCGTTTATAAGATGAATTTCTGAAATTAGGGCATATTAAAATTGATGAAAATTGCGAGGGATGCTACTTTGAATCACGAAACGATAGTATTCGGAGAAGGGTTAAAACATCGTTACGAGAATAAATGTGGCAGACCTTGTAGAAGGACGATCAAGTGTAATTACTATCATGAAACTTCGAATGTCACCGAAAATACGAATTTCACTACTTTTTGTCGTTATGACGATGTATAATGAAGAAATGGGATATGATAGCGTGACTCCTTTCAAATGCACTCTTCCCATTCAATGCGATTCTATTTTCTTTTATCTTTCTGTTCTTTCTTCCCTCTTTTTCTTTCTCTAGCCACCTATCTCCGGATAAACCTCTACTTTTTTTCCCATCATTTTTTTGCTAAATTCCATCCCAAAAAATGTGGTATATAAAGCTGATAACATTATCATCCTTTTGAAAAATTCACGCAAGTGGAAAATATATATGTATATTATATTAATATATATCAATAATATATATATATATATATATTTAATATACATGCATATATGTATATTATCAATATTTTCTATCAATTATAGTAAACTTTATTTGCAAGATTGATATCTACATCGTCTCAACCTTTTTTTTTTCTTTCTTTCTTTCTTTTCTTCGAAGAAACGACTATAATTATGTTAATATGTAATTCCAGCCACGATTGTAGTGTTTTCCTTGGTTTTCTTTTACAAAGGATAACGAAGGAGGTCGAAAAGACTTTTGAAGTGCGGCCTCGTTTGCGTGTGATAAAGAATAGAACGTGAAAAATAGTGATAGAGAGCGAACCGTGAAGGAGAATAAAAAACGAGAACCCCAGAAAAGAATTGAGTACGATAAAAACGAGTCTGTAAACATAGTGCAAATATAACGATATTTC